>NW_018127898.1:4304472-4306750 GCF_001952655.1 Monopterus albus | reverse complement strand
CGGTCCTGGATTTTACTCTATTCATAAAGGGCTTTTGAACCACTCTTAGTCTGACCCGTCACCCAGGACCTGTTTGCCTTGGGAGACCCTACCAGCGACATATAGCCCCCAACAACATAGCTCCTAGGATCACTCGGGTACTCAAACCCCTCCACCACAATAAGGTGGCGGTTCAAGGTAAATTCAGAAAAGATCGAGTTAATGTTACGAATAACCAGCATTACATTATGTTACTTATTCTTTACTAGGAGAAAACTGCTGTTAAAGGGCCATTACAGTTTATTACAAAAACTGAGAATAAAAAAGTCTGATAGAGCAACGAACAAAAACAGTCAAATGTCAAAATTATCCATCCATTATCTATACTGTTTATCCTGAATAGCGTTATGGGGGGGCTGGAGACAATCCCAGCAGATACTGGGCAAGAGGTGGGGTACACCCTGGACAGGTCGCCAGTCTATCACATGGCTGACATTTAGGGAGAAACAATCTGGATAAACTGTTGACTTGTTGCAACATGTCTGATTCTTGAGCTACCTGCTCCATCTTAGTTTATTGTTGTAAAAGTGCTGTGTTCCCACATTTTAGAATTTGCTGTGGTGGCTACATTGTCATCAATCTCTCTTGAAGAAATTGTCACACTATGAAAACATAACTCAAGGGGGGGGTATGGACACAATGACACACTGATGACCATTTCTGTCACACCAGCCACTTCTACTTGGTCACTCTTCAGGGCACTTTCACCATGAAGGTTTCATAAAAGGGTCATCATTCCCCTTCGGACTATAATGAACCAGAGAATAACTGAATTCCCAATCCCAGCCAGTTTGAGCCTCTGGAGGTGTCCATGCCTCCTGGACCCAAGGTTATGGCTGTGTAAACACAGAGTCCAGGGAAGTCGACAAAAGGATAGGAGGTGTTCTGAAAGGTTCAAATCTAGCTTGTGTTGGCTCTCCTTAGCTTACTGTGTCACTTCTTTTCTATTTAACTTTTGAAAATGGCAACTCTGATGACTCCATTCATAGCCTCAGTGGTAAAGACTTTGTATTTGACACTTTAGGCAACTGCTAGCACAGTTGGGGTGGTAAACAAATGAAAGGTAACACTTTACAATAAGGGTACATTAATTAACCGTACTTAATGCAGTAATAAGCATTAACTAAACGTTAAATAATATAATAATAAGCATTGCATTCACTAACTTAAATGTCTCTTGGTAACTAACACTAGTAAATTGTCAATAAAAATTTATTTTATGAAGTTCACAGCTTAGCAGTTTCATTAGGAGAAGGCTGTTTTAATGTTCATTTAAGCATAATAATTGTCCACTTACTTGTCCATCCTCCAACCAACAAATTCACTTTGTCCTCGCTCCACGTTCATCTAAGGTGGTATCTTCCAGCTTCTGATTAACTGAACACCACCGTGCATGCTTTCCAACTATCCATGCCCTACCCACTGCTGCATACCTGCATCATGTGTGTTCAGTTAATCTTGCTTATTATTATATTATTTAACGTTTAGTTAATGCTTATTACTGCATCAACAAATGTTAGCAGTGTCGTTAAAAACTATTAAATAATGTATGAGGTAATACTTTAATTAACATGAAAAACATTAGTACATGATTAATAAATGCCTTAGTTACCTATTAGTTAATGCTTATTACTGCATTAAGTACAGTTAATTAATGTAAAGTGTTACCAGTTATTTTTACACACACTACAGTATGTGTATTGTTGGACAAATCAACTATATTAAGAGTGTGATTACATTTCAGACTTTCTCTTTTCAATCTGAGGAAATGACTAGCTCTCTTGAGAATACAGAGGTGCTATACTGTACATAAATACCACTCCACAGCCAATATTAGTGTACAGTGATAGCAGAAAATTGTTTCTTGTCCCCTTTCTTTTTACTTGAAAGTTGGGGAATCTGGGTCTCGTCTTTCTTGTAGAAGAGAAGACATGTGTCAACACTTTTTGAAACAGACATTTCACTTTGCAGTGACCCCACTAATAGCTAAAGTTTGCAGTTATTTGTGTTGTCAGCGGGAATGAGTCATCAGTGGCTGAGGTCGACAGCGAGCCAAGCACCTGAACACAGGCTTCTGCTGCCTTGATAGATGTATAGGGAAGAGTACAGTGAAGTGATGGCAGGGAGAAACTCCCCCACCACCACAACACACCCCCTACTCCTATGTTCAGCTATACTCCATAATGGAGGGTGCTTTCGAAGACAGCAAAGCCACAGCCTGGCGTCAGAATCGAGAAAA
>NW_018127898.1:4278168-4304457 GCF_001952655.1 Monopterus albus | reverse complement strand
GGAAAGAGCGAAAGAACGAAGCAGGCTGAGCTGCCACTGAAGTGGGCTGGTCGTGCATCAACTTGGAGCCTCAAAAGCATCACAGCGAAGGAGAAAGAGGAGAGTGGGTTGTAGAGGGAGGGAGAAAAAAAGAAGAGAGGGAAGAAATCAATATTGCCACGACGTGGCCACTCAAGCCACTGCCAATGACAGCAAACATCATGAAAAGATATGGGAGCAGGGAAGGGGAAGAAATGAAAAAGATAAGAAGAGAACAGTAAAGTAAATGACATCTGAAGCTATTTCCTCCAGGGCCTTGCCTAGTGTCGAGCCTCGAGGACTCAGCGGAGTTATGGGCAGAGTTAAATTTCTATTAGCGCTGAGAGGAAATTTAAGTTCTCTGTCTCTGGAGGAAGACTTGAGTGGAGACACAAAGTGCCCCCATTGTCATGTGACAGATGACAGCAGCGTGACCTTAAAACAAGTCACAAGGTTCACCACTAAATACTTAGTGTACTGTTACTGATAATGTTTTAGAGTAGGTGGAAGGCATTTAGGAGCATGATGTCTTAATTTAAGGCAATGAGCTTCCAGAGCTTTAAAGCAAGCAATTTGTGCATGAACTGCAGGTCAATATAAATATCAAATGTTGATGGAAATATTATTCCTAGTTGGTTACTGTAATGACTGCAACTATAGTTTCACAGCTTACAATTAGACACTTTAAGTCTTTTCTGATTGACCTTTGGCAGCTGTTAGCGTTAAGATCCTCTTCAAACATCATAACATATAGACACGCATAAACAAGCCACAGGTCAAAATAATTTCTCATCCCTGCTCAGGAGGCTTGATCAAATGGAATCATTACACTGGTTGTGTTCTTTCACAGTCTGAATGTGTTGAGTGTGCTGGCTTGAGTTAATGGATGTTTTGTTATTAGGAGGAAATTTCCCTCCCAATGATTTCAGACTATATTAGAGAACTTAACATTTTTATTTTTAAAAGTTCACCATCAGTTTCTTACAGTAACTGGGCACACATGGGTTGAGGAAAACAGTTATTTATGGGGAATTCACTGTTGTTGATGACGGTGGTACCCACATGCATCTCCTTCCTCTTCTGCCTGCTGTGTTGCCCGGAGGCATTCCAGAAAAAGATCAAGCATCTTGACTTAAAACGGAAGCAGGAAAAGAAGCTTATACTTTGTGCATGACTAAAAATGTTGGATATGTGTAACTAAGTTTGTTAAAGGATTACTATAATATGAATGTCATATTTTTATGCTTGTACAAATTTATGTATGTGTCTGTATATTTGCATTTTATGTACATTTATGCACTTCCATATACAGTGGCCTATTCTCTACATATGTTCAAGTAAATATGCATGTTTTGTATAAATCGGGTCTTTTAGGCTACCTGCACTTTTTAGAGAAATAGCCAACTGTTCCGAAGTACTTTGAACAGTGTACATAGACCGGAGGCAACACTCATACCCTGAAGAAACCCTAATACAATATCATACACCAATAAAGTGAACCGTTCCATTTCCACTCCCTAACGTGAGCCGCCTCCTGGCAGCAGCTCACAGAACTGATGGTGTGTGCAAACTGTAGCGATTTGGCTGACTTTACCTGCTGTCAGTAACACCTGTATCTTGACTGATCGAGGTACAGGACATGTACAAGGCTTCTAATTATTATGTGTGCATTTGACAGCAGATCAGTGAGTCTTAAATACCAACTGCTTAATTTCTGCTTCACCATTTTTAGATTTCTTCTTTCTTTTATTGTTTTGCATAATTATTTGGTAGTGTAGGACTTCTGCCTGTGTGTTACTATTAGTTTGATGGCACTGTGTTCCCAGGAGTCCGCATCAACAAAGACTCTGTAAACTTGTGTTCCTCCATGCTTGTCTAAGGTACAATTTTTCCTGAACTTGGTTTGTTGTTACATATTTCTCCACTTTAGATCACTGATTTGCATTTGTTCATGGTTTAATAAAAACGTTCCTTTTAATATTGGGGCTTGATGTAGCCTGGCTATATTCTATTAATACAACACATTTTACTTTGTACTTTTTACATTTTGAAGGGGGTTGCCTACTCATCTATTTAACAAATGTGAACCTTAAAATATTTTCTTAACATTGTTTCAGCACCATGTCTGGTATCCCAAATACTGTGTCTATTTGGGTTTCTGCTGTTGGAGTTTTGTAACATTGCTGTGGCTGTAACAGTTTGGTTGATTCCAAACATAAGTAAAAACAGTAAGATAACTGTGCACTTTCTGTCCACCGGTGACTTTTTGGCAAACAAATTTATAGCCTATTTGTCCATGCAGAGCCCATATTGCAGACAGCATACAAAACAGTATATTGCTTTTTTGTTCTACAACCCTAAATCAGGAAAAGTTAGGACAGTATGTAAAAATCAAACTTAAATATGAAAATAATGATGTGTAAATCATCTGTGTCCTGTATTACACTGAAAACATTACAGCAGCACATTATTTAATGTGACACCTCATAAATTTTATTCTTTGTTTAAAATAAACACACTTCATTTCTGATCCCTACAACACAGTGCATAACATAATTAAAGGATTCAAGGAATCTGGAGGGATTTCAGTGGGTAAAGAACAAGGACACAAGCCTGAGCTGGATGACCGTGCTCTCTGATCCCTCTGATGGCACTGCAAGAATTGTCACTCTTCTTAACTTATTATCTTCTTATTCTGCAGTATTTCATTCCATTTCATCCCATTGTACCAGTGTTCTATAAGCTTAATGTACCTTGTCCATTACTTGTAATCTAAGTCTGTTGTATATCGTACATTACCCTACATATCTTACTGTAAATATCAATTGTACATATTCATCGGTAAATTAGTTCTGACTGTACAAACTGTAGATACTGCACACTCTGCACTGCTGTTATTTCACTTCTGGTTAGATGCTAAACTGCATTTCGTTGCCTTGTACTTGTACATGGGTAATGACAATTGATTTGATTTGATTTGATTTGATTTGATTTATTCTTTCAAGCATGTAAAGACAGTTGATATGTCAACACACATAATTTTACACACATCCAACAAATGCTAATCCAATATCAATTTGCTTATACCTAGTACATGCTTGAATAAAGTTGAATCTTATCTAATCTAATCTATAAGCGATATAACCACCTGGGCTCAGGATTACTTTGGCACACCTGTGTCAGGCACTACAATAGATACATCCTTAAATGCTGCTTAAAACTGTACTGTGCCAAAAGGAAGCCCTGTGTCAACACTGTCCAGAGGCGCAGTCGACTGCTCTGGGCTCGGAGGCATCTGGGATGGACTATCACACAGTGGAAATGTGTACTGTGGTCAGACGGATCAGTATTTCAGGTCTTTATTGGAAGGAATGGACGCCATGTGCAAAAGCCAGGGTCTGTCATGGTCTGGGGTTGTGTTAGTGCCCTTGGCAAAGGTAACTTCTGTGATGGCTCCATTAATGCTGAAAAATACAGAGACAGTGGAGCAACATGTGCTGCCTTCAAGATGACATCTTTTCCAGGGACGTCCATGCATATTTCAACAAGACAATGCAAAACCTCATCCTGCATGTTACCAAGGCCTGGCTGTGGAGGAAAAGGGTGTGAGTGCTGGACTGGCCTACTTGCAGTCTCAACCTGTCCCCAGTAGAGAATGTGTGGCACATTTTCAAATGCAAATTGTGTCAAAGAAGACCGAGGACTGTTGCGCACCTAAAGACTTGTTTGCAGGAGGAATGGGACAAAATGACACCTGACACGTTTGATCACTTGGTACTGTCCCAACTTTTGTTGGAATGTGTTGCAGCATCAGAACTGAATTGAGTCTTTATTTTGAACAGAGAATAAAATTGATGAGGTATCGCATCAAATAATGTGCTGCTGTATTGTTTTCGGTGTAATACAGGACACAGATGAGTTACACATCACTATTTTTAGATTTTGATTTTACAACTTTTTCTGATTTGGGGTTATATTAACAATGTTTTATGATCAAATGCACTATCTAAGTTTGTGGCAAAGGGAACAATTGCCATTTAAATGATTTTCTGCATATTGCATTTTAATAAAGTTGGAACTAAAGAAAAATATACATGTTTAAAGAAACCGGTTTATTTAGTTTATTATATTTGTACATTTCCAGCAGAGGTGTCTGTGGTACTCTAAACAAGTGAGGTTAAGACAACAAAACACAAAGGTAAATAATCAATCAAATGTGCAAAGGAATCAACCAAGGCTTGAAGTTCCCTTTTCTTACAAATCATATTCTTCCTAAACTGCCTGCCTGGCATTGAGTCTCCCTATTTTGCCTGCTAAATAAAGCTAATGTTTCCCTACCAATAGTATAATACACGCACATACAGTTCTATTGTTTCCTCTGCTGTTTTCTCAGTTTATTTTATGTAATAGAGGGGGGCCTGACTTTGATGGAGCAGGTGATTTTAGGCTGTGCCGTTAGCAGCGAAGAGATAGAATATCTTCCTAAGGCCTACGAATAGCACTTTTTATGAGCTGCTCATTGCTGGAACTACATCAACCTGTCCAAGGCCACCACAGCACTAGGGTCTTTAACACCCTTCCTCCATTACCCACCTCTATCATCCCTCTATCATATAGGGCTAGTTCTTTTTTCCCTTCTCTTGGTGTGTGTTTGTGTATTTTCATAGGGAGAAAAAGACATTTATTAAACTGGGCAAACAAAACAAATTGGAAAGTGTTGCTTGTAATTGTTTTCCATTTTATGCTAAAATAGATGCCCATAGCAAGTGACCTATACAACATCTTCATCGCCATAACAACACCCAGACATGAAGTATATACACAAACTCTCACACACTGATATGACATAAAAGAAGGGATTAAGACAGATGCTTAAATAGCCAAGTGCACTCTGGTCAGCCTGTGCAGCTTCACACACACACGACTGGCAACCCTTTTGAAATCAGTTAATGTTAACATCCCACTTCATATGACCTTTCCATAACTTCACAACCACTCACTAACCATGACCACAGCGCTCTGCTCGCTGGCCCTGGATCACTATATCAGTAATATTTCACCCTCAGATCAACACGTCCATGATAAGGCAGGGGGTGAGAGGACGGAAGATAGAAGAAAAGATGTGGAGGATGGGATGCTATATCAACAGCAAAGCCAAATTATTGCCAATCAGATTTTATGCACTGCTCAACTGCTAGACAAATTGCGGCTCATGCCGTTTGCCATGGGTCAGGGCACTGCGTAATTTCATTTTAATAAGTCATTTTCCAGGGTGTGATGACACTGCAACACACACACGTTCACATGCCTGAGCACATACACACTCACATGTGGCCTCACATTCTGATGCATCACTGATACAAACAAGGCTGTGACCATGTCTTGGGGGTTGATATGGTATGAAGTGAAAGAACTGGATACACCACCAGTGGTCTTAAGACTGAGTCTGAGAGAAGGGCAAAACACATCAAATGGAAACATGTCTTAAACGTTTTCATAACATTCTTTGTGATTTTATTACAGTTGCTTATTAGTAAATTAACCATCGGTAAAATGCTGCATGCACATGAAGTATATTAAAAATGTGTTTTATATCATTCACTTTAACCTCTCACCCTTTCTTCCTTCTATGCACCTATTCTTATTTGCAAAGTTGTATGCAAAGAGGCTGTCATGAGTAACTCGATTAACACAACAAAAAATTTTATGTAATAGACTTTTGCTAGAATGATCATTTCAACAGCATTTTCTCATCAGTAATGCTGAAAAGCAAATCAGTATCTCACCAGGTACTATGAATGCATAAATACCAAATTATGTTGGCACAGAAAATTCGCCAGGATTTTGTCTGGGGGTATTTGATTTTTTTTTTTTTTTTTTTTTTTTTTTTTGTGATTACTGCGCATCTATCTGGTCCATTACAATTCTCCACAAGGTGAGTTGAGGCAAATTGATTGGATTAATGTTTACCTTGGCAAATAAACAACTTGTGCCTTGGGGGTCTTTGCATTTCTTTAGAACTCTGCAGGAATCAGAGGCGCTAATATCAACGGCTGCCATGTGGAATAACATCAGGCACTCGTGAAAATGCAAGTCCCATATATATCAACATCAAGGAGAAAGTTGCCGTGCCAGTGATGAGCTGTACAGTCAAATCAAATCCCCGGTGTTACTTCTAAATAGACCATAAATTCTTGATAAAAATGTGCACTGGATTCAAAGGCTGTTGCGCTGGCTGCCAGTCATGCTCATAACTGGGTCTTTGAAGTCAACCGTCAGCGGTCGATGCTGAACAGTCTTCAGAGGTGTGTCAGTGCTCACCCTCCTGTTCTTTCAAGTTCCCCTCCAGCAGCCAGTCAGATGTTCATTTTGAATGTGCAGCTGTTGCTGTAGGGACAGGGCTGGTCAGTCCTCCTGTCAGAAATATTGTCCTTCTACAAAACATTATTCACCAAAATCAGACAAATCTCAAAAAAAAAAAAAAAAAAAAAATTTTAAAAGTGTACTCAGGGGGGGGTTTACACCCAGAACTTTAACTGTATTTTTGTGTATGGTTCCTTATTGAGGAAGACTTATTGTAGAAAAAACACAAAACAGATTTTTTTTTTTTTTTTTTGTTCCCATGAGAAAAAGCAGAACACTGAACCTCATCAGCCTAACAGTACAGAATCACATATAAATCTATAGGTTTGCCTGTTGTCTGATTTCAGCTCCTGTTTACTTACTGGCGAATATTCAGGCCCTCAAGAAACTAAAGAGGATATTTGGTCTTCGAGCTAAAGAAATACTGGGTCAGCACAGTCAAGCATGAAGGCCAGCACAAATACCACCAAGTCAGGAAGATATGGTCCAGGGTGAAGAAGTGGAGATAGCAGTGTAACTAAAGCAGAGAGCAATAGCCCTGGACAGATAGAGAGCCCTACGGTTAGAAGATAGGCCCACAGCAGTAGAAACATTTGTGACAAAATGGCTGACATTATCTTTTAATTAGATTCACACTGTTTACTAGCTTGTTTGTACTCATTTATACATTACCTGATATGGCTTCTGTTTATCTCATGTAGAGGCTGTAAGAGTTGGCGATGGTGGTATTGCGGGTGATGCAGAGACGGTGAATAAGCAACGCTCCTGTCTCTAATGTAACTTAACTTTTTCCACATGCTTCTAAGTAACTGAATGATACCTTTTGCACAATTCAGATGATGTTTAACCGTCTAAATGCTCCAAAGAGGACATGCTAGAAACAGCACAAGACAAATCAATTGATCTTTCCGAGCAGCCGCTTCTGTGAGCGGTAAATCTTCACAAACTCATTTTGCCAGTTCATATGAAATATTTAATGATGTGATGTATGCACGCATACATCAGTTTAATGAAAGATGCAAATTTCCTTGTTAAGAACTTGTTCCCTTCACTGACTCTGAAGCATTTACCAACAAGCTCAGTTAGCCTCTGTGTCTGTGCCCTGTGTATTATTATTATTATAAATGTGGCAAAGTTGAGCATTTACACTTCCAGAGATACTATATGGCAATTTAAGGTATATATTTCATGAGGCATATTAAGGGGATTGATCAGGGCTCAACATCAACCATGGCCTGTGGCCACAAAATATTACTGTGTGGCCACCATATGTCACCAGCAGGTGGCCCACTGTGGCCATCAAACTTTACCAGATCTCCACTAAGAATGAGGCCCAGTGTCTCAGACCCCCCTGCACTTTGACAACACAGTGTTAACAACCCAAAAAACCCTGATTCATTCATGACTTTTAGTTCAACATTTTATGAAAATAGCTAACAGCCAGGTTACCCGTTGCTGGCTCACTATTGTCATGACGGGACTGTTGTAGGTTTATTAAGCCTAATTAAATTTCTAATATAATCGCTACAGAAGAACTAGAAACACAGAAGAAGGACTATGGAAAAAACTGTAATGAAAGTTTAGGAGTGAATGGAATCAGGCATTTAAGTGGCTAGAAATAACACATACTGTATATTGATGTAATGTACTGCAGTGCTACACAGAGTAGATACTGGAAGGGAGGGGGAAACTGTATCAAGCACAGGAAAGCATGGAGGGGGGGGCGAAGAAGATGAAATAAGAAACCCAGAGGATATGTAGTCTAACATACAGAACTTTGAAAGACTTGCTTTCAATTGAATAACTATAAAAAATATATTCATTGTGTCCATGTATTTTGACAAAGAAGGCTGCAGTTGGAAGTATGCATTATAGGTTTTCAGCTGCTTTTGGTGTTGTTTCCATTGCAGATACAGTATGACTGACTGAGGCACAATGCTGGGAGGGAGGAAGCAAAAGAGAGCAGGTGTGAGGCAGAGGTATGCAGGGGGCTGCAAAAAGGTTGCATTCAATTGTTATTTCTGTATTGATTTTACATAAAGGTTACATTTGGGCCACCAAGCCCCTAAATTTGGTGAGGTCAGTGCTTAAAAATATTAGTGTCTCTTCCTGGTGATGTCTCAAATGTTCCAAGAAAAGTGAAACTTTTCTTCTTTTTCAAATATTTTTTTTCATTTTTAAGCTAAAAATAAAATGTGAAGCTTGACAAAAGAGCAAAAACTGTCAAAGTTGCTTATAAAATCCTTAAGTTCAGCCACAGAAAAGTACATATTTCTTCCCTTCCTTTTAGAAACATTACAAATTAAAGCCTCAGCTTCTACAAATATTTCTTGAGATTGTGTGAAATCATGCTGGCTTTTATTGTACATGCTAAAGGTTTATCAAATGAGGTTTAGCCTAGTGTTGCTTTAACACACAGAGTGGAACATTTTCAGACTGTTGGGATTTGGATTTTTCACATCCAAGCATCTTCTACAGGTGACGGATTACAAAACATACCACGCTCCCAGTCAAAGGTTTGGGAAAGTGTGTCCAAACTTTTGACTAGAAGTATAAATGCAAAAATCAGACAAAAGAGCCCAATGGTGCACTGATAGCTCCCTGCAAATTTAACAAAACAACAGTTCAATCCAGCTGAGATCCTCATAGGGTGTTATCAATTTAAAACTTTTAATACTGCTGGCTTGCCAGGGCGTCGCTGTAAAAGATTTTGTAAACCTCCAGGGAAATGTGATTGCTGCTTTAAGATGAAATCGTATTACTTTTTGATTAATCACAATTTAATCTGTTTGTATCTCCATACACTCATGGTGGAAAAAGTCTGATCAGTTTTGATACATTTGTTTTTGACATTCATGTTGTCTAGCAGGTTTATGACATTTCTACTGAAGAGCAACAAAAACAAAGGAAAGCTGCCCCCCAGGAATGTCAGAGTACTAACATCACCCTCAAATTGTGCTTCAGTTTTGGATCACTGTTGCTAGAAAAACAATTCTTTGTAGCCAAGACAGAAAATGCAAACAGATGGTTTTTCATCACAGATTTAAACAACAGCCTTCCTATTATAGGCCATCATTATAGGCTATATACAGTACATGTTTTTTGCACAGACTCATTGAATCTGCCACTCTTTTCATCTGCTTTGCAGCCTTCTCTCTGCACAAGCTGTTGTGTGATTGTGGTGAATACTCATATGCAGTACTAAAAAACTTTAGATCTCTCACCAACAATATGCTTGTTTACCTCTGCTGTTTCCTTGCTCCTGTTCAGTTTCTGTCCCCAGATCCCCTTGCACTTTAAACACAGCAGTGGCTCTCATACACTTTGTCACGTAAGGCACTGAACCATTGGCCAGACTCAACACCACACTTACACAGCCAGTACATCTTGCCTCCACCCTTTGCTGACTCTACACTTCTATATCTACAGTACACTGCTTACTGTAAGTATTGTGGCCACACTCCAGCTTCTTCATATCTGTTAGTGTATAAAAATGCAAGCATTATTTTTATATAATGGTTATGGGTTAATGAATGAATGATTCCAAAGACCCTGACTGTGCAGCATGGAGGTTTTTGATTGCATTTTATCACCACCTAAATGACGGTCAGATAGGTAGAGACACATGAATGTTCTCTGCTTTTCTCATAGAGACACACTTTTCACTAGCTTTTTTCATTCAGAGGATGTGATGTTTTTCCATGCAAATGTTTAAGGGAGTCATGACATTTTTATTGTCCTTGACAAAAGACTTACACACCCACACATTTTCATAAGGCCAGACCCAGATCCCTTGTCAAGGTCAGTTTTTTCACAGCTTATAGATGGGGAATCTGTATTTTTTAGCTCCTTTTTTTTTTTGGTAAATCTGGGATTCTTTAGTACTATTAAATAATGCATTTTTCTGCATGTGGTGAAAGGATAAAGTGGCTCTTAATGTGAGCTGCCACCAAATATGGGGCTCTCCCTATCAGGGGCCAGGTGAGCCACCTCTGAGCATGCCACCGTTGCTGTGGAGGTAACTTTCATGCTCCAGTGGGCAAACATTTTCCAGGTCACATTTTTCAATTACACTGAGAGGCAGGTCCCACAGGCAACCAGCCCCCCACCCCCCACCCCCCAGCAACAAGCACACAACACACACACACATAAACAGACTAACCTCCTCACCCTCCTCTCTTCACCATGCCATTGCAACACAACCTCACATTCCATATTTAGCAGTTCAACATCTTCCTCTCCACCACATATCTTAAAAACACACAAAGACAGCACAGGTCTTGGGAGAAAGGGCAGGGTATATTAACAGGAGAACCTGCAAAAACCTTCAAGAAGACTAAAAAATATATGATTACATTGACATTTTGACAACAAGGCTTTTGTCCCCCCCCAAAAAAGTCAATCTACATTTAGCTATCCACTTAATCATAATCAATAAGTTGACCAAATTAAGCTGGAGGTAAACTGTCCATCCAGCAGCCAGTCACATGACCCTTCGCTCTATTAAATCTGTCAAGGTTGCTCAAGTTCAGCATAAGGTGTTTATCTCCTTATCAGAAGACTTTGAAGTCTCTCCCTCTGTCTGTTGCCTCAGGCATGTGCTGAGATATAAGGAGAGTCTGCCTCATCTGCCTAATGCTGCTTGTGTAGCTAATAGTCCAGAAAAAAACTGCTCTGTGAGGCCGCACAAGCACTTTAAATGATTCATCTTTGGCTGTCACCAAATGAGAGCAACTTGCTTCGCTCTGCCACTCTGTCATTCATGATTCCAGCCAGTCTGAAGGTGCTAGCATGGCTGGCAGGGTTTAGAGGGTGGCAAGTCGTGCCCACTGAGAAGAAGTACAGTATATATTTAAGGTTCCTGGCAGCTACTTTGGGCAAAGCCATTATACTAAACTGCTATATTTTTCTTGTCTAAGGAAATACAATGTTTATTAAGTTCTGATTAGAAATTACCTCATTTCTATAGGGCATTGGGTTTGTTTTCTTCAGTGAAGCATGCTGGAAATTATGATTAGAATTAGTTTACCCCAAGATCACAATCACAAACTGAAGGACATGTAATTCTCAGTCCAGTGGCTTTGTTTCTGCATAGAAGGACAACATGAAACCCACTCAAATGTCTAGATGAGCTTATTACCACACTCACTTATTACCACAGTGTTCCTGATCAAAGGTTTCTACAGCTAAGTGTTATCCAGGCAGACAGCAGAGGTCCTGAGTGTGTGTTTGTTCTTCTAATTTATACACGTAGGTCTGTGTTTAGAGTGTGAAATAAGAAATGTTCATTCTTCTGTTGAACACACACACAGTTCTGTGGAGACAGAGTCTGGAGAGAGGCCATTCATGGTACAGGGAAACACGTTTCCTTACTGTGCATATGACAATAAACACTTTGACCTCGACCTTGACAGACATGGCATCACCACTTTCCACTGTGCAAAAGTGAAGCCAAAATATCATGAACACGGCGGCTGCCATCTTGCCTTTTTGCATCCAGATGCTGCACAGTAGGGACCAGAAGTAGACTGATGGCATTACACCACCAAACAAAGCTGTCAAATCCAGTGAAATACCAAAAATGACAGAAATCACCTCTGGGAAAAATTTGATTTGTACTTTGAGTTTTTAGTTTGGCTCATGTCGCAGCCACTAACAATGAAAGGGTGGGATTTATGACCTACTTTATACTGCAACCAGGCCTTGGGGTGCAATCGAGTCATGGTGGCTTCACTTCTGGGAGCTGTCAGACTGTCCATCGTATATACAGTCAATGGTTGACTGACCTACATATCAACAGATTGACCAACAGTCGCTAGAATGGCAAAAAAGCATGTCAGTTTAAAACTGTTACATTAAAAACAAACAAGGCTACAGAGCCACAGACAAGCTGGGGAAGTACCACATTGCTGGTTTAGATATTGAATAATACCAGATTCATTTTTAAAAGCTTACACAATAGCCAACATTTCTGTAACTGTGTCATCTTAAGCCAGCTGGATATCTTTGAACTGTAATCATTGGGCTTTAAAAACCTCCACATTCCAGACAATACACGTGTATCACACAAACAAATGTGCAGATACCACACACAGCTGCAGGCAAAACACAGCAGCAGATAAATTAAAGATGGCAGGCAGATCAGAAATCATAAAGTAATATTAGAGCATCCATGCTCAGAACAAAATGATACATCAACAGACAGCAGAGCAGCTTGTAGGCAAACTCTGAGTTGTCCACTCCTTTAAAAAACATCTTTCTAGACTGTGAAATAAAAATGACAGGAGATCAAGAATGGTACATGTAGCTGAAACCCTCAATTTAAATTGTGCCAAAGGAGTAAACGGCTGTTGCTGAGCAATGAGTCATGAGGTTGTGTGAGACTGTGCAGGCAGAGAAGATGGGACTACAGGCTCTCTGGAATAGAGCCAGGGACACTGGGTCACTGGGGTCAGAGCAAGCTGGCATGACCGGTGAGGGCAAATAACAGGGCACACAAGCAGAGATACACACATCTAAACATACACACAAAGTAAAATTAAAAACCATGATTAAAAATACTGTGAAACTGATAGCATACCCAGCTATTTACACGAGCACACATGCAGAACATCGCCCTCCCCCCTTCCGTTGTGCTCATGTGGTTAATCTTGTTCAGCAGCATGATGATTATGATAAGTCTTGCTGTAAAACATAAATGCAAATTCACAGGCATCTTCCCTGACAAACCTCTTGGCAAGAAAGTGTCTTTTTTTTTCTCATCAGAAGAGAGGAACATTAAAAAAAAAAAAATACATGAGATCGCAGACATTATCTGGCAGATCTTGTTGTACTGCCATCTATTTGTTTCTGTGCAATATTATTATACATGTGGATCAATCAACACCAGCAGCACCCCTTGGCACAAGTGTGTCATACCCTCTGAGCCTTCCCACAACACCTGACGCCTCTCATCCTAAGCAAAGCAAGTGTTTGTTTTTTTTAAAGTTGTACCCCAAATAAAAGGTATATTGACAATCACTCTCTCTTGTATGCTAGGCTTGTCACTGGACAGCTGTCTCAGCACAAATAGCGTGGAGCATTGGTGCCACACAGGAGCGTTAATTAGACACAGCAACAAGAGCGTCAGGGGTCCTGCAGCTGACGTATGGAACTCCCACGGCGATTAGTGCGCAGCAACACGTTGTGAGTCTGACAGGGTTTCTGTCACTGAGTGCACCTGAGTGACTATCACAGGAAAGAGTTCGGAGAGTTTTACAGACAGATCAGCCTGCGTGGAGTAAAACGTACATACAGTATACAGAGTGAAATTCAAGCCGACTTGAAAAACAGTGTCATTGTGTCAATCAGAAAGGAACGGTTATTTAAATAAAAAGAGAATTGTTAAACACAGAGTAAAGGCTGTGACATGGAGGAAAATGATGTCACTGATTGAGGTGAAAATGTACAATAAATGTAGGCAAAGTTCCTGTGATAGATTGATTCATTCTTCATCACAAAGGAGGGCATAAAACTCAGGGGAGTAAAACCTGAGCAAGTGCTTTGCCTTAATGAAGCAGCCGAGTCATGTGATGCAGCCTTCCATACATGGAATACAAGGAATTTAAGACCACTGAATAAACATACCAACTGCAACAGTTAAGACTATTCTCACACTTCCAAACAAACCAGGCTCGTCACACTCATGCAGTATTTCAGACGCCGATTGCAAGTTTAGAAGTCCACACAATTTGCCCACAGTACACAACAACACTTTCACATTGACTACCATTTCCAGATTTGCTCACAATCAGTCACGTGCATATAAAATATGCACTCTACAAAACACACTAAAACAGCACAGCACTCATCACCAGCCACACCCAACAGTGGTAAGTGAGCATCATGATATTCTATCCAGCATCCTTCTGCTGAAATGATGTTTACCCTTGAGTTAACGATCATCTTCAGCCATGGTCACACACACACACACTGATCACACTGAGCACAGAGTAATATTGTCCAGGCTGAGTATTAACTGGTCCTGCACTCTTTTCATATGCTACATTATGCTGGAAATAACCATAGTTCTGATGATCTATGTAGATACTTGTGGCTGGCAAAGTGGTGGGGACATACATAGCATGCTCCGTAATCACAGAAAGTCATGTTTTGTATCACAGCATACTATGACAGCATCTGAGATGGCTGACTTGCCCTGTCTTCTTCCCCCTTTTCTTTCACAAGGTGTTCAGATTTAAAGTCAAAAGCAGGCACTGGCAATAAAAGCAGTAATCCAGTTAGTTAGTTCATGTGCAGATCCTAATCCTTTAACGCCATGACCAAACGTGTTAAATTTGTTGCCATAAATGTGCATATCTTTCTTGTACGCCATCAGGCTTTCAGAGAAGGGTGAGCCCCCCCCACTTCCTCTGCTACTTACTCTAATTTTTTAAAAGTGCAGAAAACAGATGTGTTGAGATCTAGACCCCATTTGTGATGGATTTTCAAATTCCTCTTAGTCATAAAATTGAGTCTTTCAAGTCTGTTATGCATTTCTCACTGTCAACCTCTCCCTTGCACAGAGTGCTCCTGTTTAGCCATGAGTTGGAATGGTTTTTCTATATGAGAGATTTAGATAAAGAAAAAAATGACTCTGGCTTTACTTTAATTGACCTCAGATAATGCTAGTTTACTTTCCAATTCTACAAATTCAAAACAACAGAGGACTGTTAAAGTGCAAGCACTATAGTGGGAAAATGTGCTGTAAGAGAAATCGACTTAGCTCGTATCTAGCCAGACAACCTACAGACTAATCCCTATTCAAGACTGAAAGGTCAGTGCAAGGCTAAAACTGCCTTTCACTCACAGCAGGGCCAAGCACAACTTGCCAAGGTTAGCTCTAATTGCAAGGTCCACAGCACTTTATTTTTGCAAAACACATTTCAGAGATGTTTCCTTGAAAGTAAGGTATTGAAAGGTGCATGCCAGAATAGCATGTACTCTCTGCTCTCAGCACTAAAGTAAAATTGTTTTGACTTCACAAACCTGACATCAGCTCTTCTGCCCAAATGCAGTAAACTCTGGGCTCAAAATGAAAACGATAAAGAAAATGCTTTCCAGCTCTAATACAATACTGCAGGAGGTAAAGTTCAAACCACTAACACCCAACTCCAATATAGTAACCCAGTATGAGTACTGGAAGCTGCCCAGTAAGAGTCACGGGTAATCTTTTTCATATTTTGTGCACAATTTGTTAAATTAGGAATTAAGTTCATTTAATTCAAAAACTAGACGCATGATTTAACAAAAACAACCTGCAATCCAATAAAATATCCAAATTGACATTAAAGATAACACAGTGAAGTGTTTCACTGCCGAAGCACATGTTTTATATCCAAGTGGCTGGTCAGGTTTGCATCTGAGCTGCAATGTCTCCCAGTGCCACACTACATACTAATTCCACAGTTTTTCAGTGTGCAGGGTGTTAAAATAAAAAAGGGATGAAATGATATAGCAAATGAATGTTGATTTGACACAACTGTCCTACAATGCAATGAGCATAAAAAAATTAAATGGCTACTCACAGCTGAAATATTTATTACTAGGGTGTAAAGGTACAAGTCTTCATATTGGACAGTTTCAACACAGGGCTTTTAGGTTTGGTGCAAATGGTGGAACAATAGCAGGTCCCAGGTGCAGACCATACTATGGGGCCCTTATCCCATATTTCAACTCCTATAAAATGGCAACCAGTCGCTTGTGCATACATACAAGGGACTACCAACCATCTTCCTACATATAGCCTCACTATAATGAATTAGGAAAAATGCTCATACAAGCAAAAATGAACATCAAATATGATTAGTACACCTTTTGAGTCCTGGTTTCGAGTCGTCCGTTTTTGTAACGTGACATGACCGCTTTGTTGGATACAGAAATTAGTTAATTTTCAACCGTCCTTACAGTTTTTTTACTCTTACTGTTACGTGATGCATTTATTTTTTATTAAAAAATAGCTTTTTATTTCCTACAAACTATAATTTTGTGAATATCTGTCAATATGGTTCTTTTCCATAACACTGAATGTTTTAATAAAGAGTTGGTTAATGCTTTAAACTTCATCAGGGAAAATCTTTCTATACTATACAGAAGACGGCACGGTACGGCATAGCTTAGCTTAGGATGTTACGTGACAAAAGACCAAACAAATTTGACTCAAATTATCCGGAGGTGAGGTGATAAAGTAACAGACTGCATAGCCTCAAGACACAGGTACAATATTACTTATAATATGACCTTGGCTGCATTACAGTTCTTTCGTGATCAATATGTGCGCAAGTAGATGGGGAATTAACATGTAATATTTTAATTACATTCTGCTGAAGTGAACGAAATGACTCGAAAAAAATTTGTTCATTTTGCTGAACGAGATTCAAACAACCAAATCAGTAAAACGATTCGAAATTCCCATCACTATTCTACATTAACAAGGAAAGCTGGGAGGGTGTGACTGATATGTTTATATTCTTCAAATATTATTTCTGTATGACTAGACCATTGATTCTGAGAGGTGGTTTCAGTATTTATGGCTCTGGAGCATAACACAGATTTAATAAATATTAACAGGACAAATGCATACTGTTTTTGAAAAAAGAGTTTTTCACTACACTATGTACTGTATTTTGAATCAGAATGGGTTGTAATATGTGGAGGTATTTATAATGTAAACATGATAAACAATGCAGTGCCAAAAAGACTTGTTACTGCAGGGTTCCATGAGTTTGAATTAAAAATTGAAGTCAAACATGCAGAAAGCTACAGTACAAGGTTTTTCATTGCAGCATTATAATGAATCTCTTTTGAGTATTATGTGCAGTGTTCTGTACCTTCTACTCTTCATTCTCTATTTAACTATTCTGACCTTGGCCAATTAATTCCTATCCCAAAGTGACAATAAATTGTTGTGCCATATATTCCAATTTGTTCTATATCTCTAGTTAGTTGAGATCAGTAATAATAACCCATCACTCTGTAAGGGTTAGGACACTATTGTACAGTGGATTTTAAAAGAAAGAACCTAGGAGTTAAAGTTCTGACTTTCAGTATTAATTTAATGGTATTTACATTCACATCTGATGAAACCACATAGAAATTGTCACCCCTTCCATACATATTACCCTAAGGGTAAAAATGACTGTGCTGTTCAACCAATATAGATGTGAACACCCTCAAACGCCCCTAAAGCTGAAAGTCAGCACTTTATTTCAAATCCAATATGTTGGACTCAAGCCAAAACAATGAAAAGCACGTCCCTGTACTAACACAGCACTATACTGATGCAAGAATAGCAATATACCATCTACTGTTACTGTAAGTCTATCACAGCAACATAGTCCCATAAATCAAGTCTGGTGATTAGCTATGGGAGCATGAATGAGTGCCAGTTACCAACAAGACATCATGTCATCTTCCCCCTTCCTCTTCCTCTACCTCCTGCACCTCCCTCACTTTCACTTATCCTTCATTTGTGTCCAAGGAAATCAGTAGAAATACTATAACCAAGAAGAGATTTTTAATGATATCTTTCACTGGAGAACCTAATGGTAATGGTAAAGACAAGTCCCATGAAAGCAGCAAATAAATTTAATTAGAGGGGAGATGTGCCCATGTGCCTGTAGGGTGAGGATTAGTCAACTGCTGTTATGCAATCCATACTTGTCAGAAACTACAGTCTGACTTGTGTTGCCTGGGATATTGAGATATGCATTAGCATGGAGGAGATTATCATCATGAAGGATGGCAAGCTGTTTCACTCCTCCATTCTCTCATTTAGTCACTTGTGCAGACAAATCTTATATTTGATAAATCACCTCTGTTGCGTAAACAAGAGGTGTGTTGGCATGCTCTGCAAAAAGGCTCTGAATTAAGCCTTTCACTTCAACACCTCGTCACCGGGACATCAACATATTGTAACATTAGCTGGGTTGAAGAAGGACCCAGACACCAAAACTGCCTTTTCTGTGCTCAAGGGAGCCGCTATTTTATTATTCACACAGCCGGGGAACACACAGCAACACAGAACACACCGAACACACACTAGCAATCCTGCCAACCCACAACTAAATACAGCCCAGCCAGAGGGGCATTATGGGGGATCCCAGCAGGTACTTCTCACCCTGGGCATTCTGGGGGACCCTGCCAAGTGTCTCTCCGGCCCCAACATTACACAGGCCCCACCTGGCTGGTTAACTGTTCTCAGTAACCACAGTCATGACAAAGTCCCTTAAGTGTTGGGGCGACCTGCACTGGCACTGAGACCTCTCTGGTAGCTCCTGTGCAGCTGGTGGAGAGGGGTCTGGAGCTTGTGGCTGGCTCCCATTGTTTGACACTTCCCCCTCAGGTGAAGTCAAGGGCCAGTCTGTCCCTGTGCAGCACCACCAGGTTATGCTCATTCAGTCTGACCCTGTATACCACATCCGACAGTCTTTTCAGTACAGTACAGGGTTCTCTCCACTGGCTCTGACTGTGGGGACAAACCATTCTTCCGTCCAGGACTGTACAACCACTCAGTGCACTAGGGACAAAGTTCTCTCCCAGGCTGCAAGCATCCTGGGCCCGCGTCTGCTGAGGCCCTACATCCATTGGTGCCCCCATCTGATCCTGCTGCTGAGGAGCATGCGAGCACCAGGTCAGCCCCCTCTGAGATGCACGGGAGCCCCCACCTCTGCTGGTAGGGGATACGGCCTGCGGGGCTGCTGCCTGTCATGTGGTAGGTCCCACTTCTGACACCAATGTAACATTGGCTGGGTTGAAGAAGGAGCCATACACCAGAACTGCCTTTTCTGTGCTCAAGCCACTATTTTATTATTCACACAGCCGGGGAACACACAGCAACACAGAACACACCGAACACACACTAGCAATCCTGCCAACCCACAACTAAATACAACCCAGCCAGAGGGGCATTATGGGGGATCCCGCCAGGCATTTCTCCCCTCGGGCATTCTGGGGGACACAGCCAAGTGTCTCTCCACCCCCAATGCTACAATATGTTTTGGATTCTGTGTGTTAAATGCTTCTGGAAACTCAACTGTGTAGTTGGCAACCGCAAACAAACTTGTGTTAAAGTTTATTCCAATGTAGTTCTAGATGCAGTGTGAACTGAAGCTGTAACAACCATGGGTGTTTATTTATAGACAGTAAGGACATTTAATGATCAGTGACTATTATTTGGCAAGCCTCAACTTCAATCTGTATTACAGAGTTCTCATCCTAGGCCCATGGCATCATATACTGATATTTTGTCAGTTACATTTTGCATCTCATAGTGACACAACAGTGCCTTTGCCAGGAGATGCACAGGGTTTTCTATACAGACCAGTGTTAACTCACTTGTGTCAGTATGAGATACCAAAGATATTTCTCAAAATGTAAGTAAACATCTGGGTTTTGCTGTATGGTTAGTTGTAGGCACAAAAACATTGTGGTTAGGGTTAGAAACTAAAACTAGATGGTTTGGTTTAGGAAAAGAGAATCATTGATTAAAAAGCACAAAATTACACCCCAAACCCAAATATACTGTTTGCCTAAATTTTCAAGCAAAGAATAAAAATGTTTTCCAAAATGACTCACTGCATTTATCCAAACTTATGCAATTCAGCTGTAATTATATTAAATACACAAATACAGTACGTTTCCCGAAACAAGTCATTTTACAAGCAAAGGTCTCATATCATTCTATCCTGAATTGTTACTATAACTTACTGGAAGCCACCATTCATTTTGTATATAGTAAATACTTTTTTTTTGTCTCTATATAGTGAATATTGCATTTTGGAATGAAATCATCTCATGGAAATTGTGTCTTTAAAGGATAGGGCTAAATTTTGCATTTAAAACATTTCTCAGCCTTACCAAATTATAGCTGTAACTGTTTTCTCTCTTATGGTGCAATGCTGAAAAGTAATAAAGGAGGAGAAGGCAATGGCAACTCAGTTAATACTCCCACAGCATTTTACTCAGGATAAAATATTGGAAGTTAAAATGGCCCCCCAGAGATGCATATACAAATAGCCTGTGAGGAAAAGTTTTCACTCCTTCTCCTTTGCTCTGTCTCTCTCTCTCTCTCTTTTTAACTCTCACAGTCTCTTGTGTCTTTCAATATCCTTCCTCCTTCATGATTGTACAGCTCATCCTGCATCTTTAAATTCCTGCAGCTCTTCTCTCTGTCTTACGGCATTGTTAAGCAGCAATCTGTAAACATTCAGAAAGTGGAAACTTTCTGGTGAACACTGTCTTTGCAGTGAGGCATAGCAAACGAAGCGCAAAATATCCTCCCTTTTCTCACAGCAGCAATCGCCGCAGTCTCACTGACATGTTTGAATCAATAAGTCACAGCCAACGAGTGCTGGTGTTTCTCTTTGTGTGGTGGCATGAGTACATGCATGTGACTGCTTCTGAGACCCCTATCAGTCATCAGAGAGTGTGTCTGACAGATTGACATGTGGGTTTATCAGGCAGATCCTTGGTCTGATATCATTTTCACAAGCAATTAAAGTCTGCAGCAGGTGCTGAATCTCAGCTAATTTAGAGTTAAGCAGTTACTGTCTCTCTACTGGGTTATGTGACAGAAAAAGAGATAAAATATACAGAGACATTAGTTTACTGCAACAGAATGGCTTGTGCATGCTTTGAATGAGTGTGTGTGAGTCGTGAGCCATCCATGAACACACGGATATCTGTGTGACAAGGCCACAGACATTAATATTCTTGCTGCACAAGAACGTTTGCCACTGGCACTATTATCTTTGTGGAAAAACAAAATGAATGGCACAATGCGCTTCCAAAATGGCCTCAGCACGGTGCAGCGGATAATCATATAATTTGCAGATTTAATTGGAAATATAAATCCCAGTGCACACACCATTACAGGCAGCTTTGATATACACCTTGGCGACTGATGCATGATGACACCTTGCAAATGTGGAGGGTCACCTGTGTCACTTTTAAATATCAAAGCACCCTGGGAAACCTGATTGGAGCGCCAACAACACATTTAAATAACTGTCCTGGCATATTGCTGAGGAAAATTACCTCTTCAACTGTCTCTTTCTGCTGCAGATTAGGTTGGCCGTATTTTTTTCTGTGGTCATTTTCTGTATTTGAGTATGGCACAGCTCATGTTGTTGTTGCTGTTGGGGGTTTTTTGCATTAAAATTGGTTCATACGGCTGGCATGCTGTATTTCGACATTTCAGTGTTGTATTATGTGGGAATGTGATAGCAATACTATAGCATTATAGTATTTCATATGGCAGTGTGGGAGCTTGTATGGTGGTCCACCTGAAAAGGCTGCAGGCTCCCTGTACATCTCCATACAGTATTGCAGCAGAGCTTAATGCTTTATCAATAAACCACTGGAGCGTTTGCTGTTTTCATAATGGAGTCGTGAAAGCACGCTCTGGCTCCTAATTACTGAGGCAAACAGAGCTGGGCAGCAATTCAGAGGAAAAAGTGGAGGAGAAAGGGGCAGGAGGAGGGGAGTGGGAAGGACACAAAGAGAAAAGACCTTAAAAAGACTGTTTGCCAGTTCATCCCCAACTCAAAGCTAATTATACCTGCTAAAGCCAGAGAAAAGTCTTGTAATGCCCAGTGGACCAACCTCAGAGCTGGTACCAAGATCCCTATCACTGCTTTATGTCTGCAGGTCTGATAAGACAAGTCCAGTTCACACTTACCCTCTAAACATTTCCTTCTACACTGTCATTATTTCTATCAAGACAGTGTTGAAGGACACGCAGAATCATGCTGGGCTACTGCAGATGTCACCCTAAGACAGATTTTCAAATCAAATAAAATTCAAAGTGTCAAAGACACCTGCAGGGCACTGGAACCTGCATGAGAGTCAAAGCCATTATTAAAATGAAAGCGGTATAGTAAAACAACAATAAACCTCAAAAGGCTTTTGGTGACCAGGTGAAGGTTTTTGTGTGCGTGTCTGCCAACAAGCTGTGAAAATTGCATTGTGAAGCTGTTTGCATTAAGATGTGGTTTGACCAAGCAGAAACACAAATAAACATCATCCTCTGAAATTAGGGTGGAGCATATCCCTTTAAAAAAGTGCATGTTAGCATGCTAATATTCACTTATTAGCCGAAAACACAAAGTTATTCAAAGGTTGATGGGAACTAACTGTGTTTGGTCATAAACCAAAAGTATTAGGTGATTTAAAAATTTGGTGGGTGGAAGAAAAGTAAGGTGATCATCAATGTGAGTGCAGATCATTCTGGGGGGGATATGAATGTCTATAGAAATTAGCAATCTTTTTAGTTGTTGCCACATTTAACTTAAAAACACAAATATGAGCTTCACAGTGGTGCTAAAGGAATAATCAGAGCATCATGAAAGTCTTTGGGATTCCTTGTGTGCACATAATTTCATGGCAACTTACCCAATGGTTGTTTCAGTCTGGACCAAAGTGACCAGTTAGTCCAACACTGCCATCCCAAGAGCCACTATCACACGCTAATAAATGAAATGTAAAATTATGTCATGTCAACTGGTCCCACAAAAGTCAGTTGAATAAATGGGTACTAAAGTAGTCATTTAATTCTAACAGCATTGTTTTAATACATGTCTACTTTATTTTCCATTTATTCACTGACTTTTGTGGGACTGGTTGGCATATGAGTTTTTCTCAGTTAGCCTTTTTGTTCCCATTTATTCCCATATCGTGCATCTTCAGATACCCTGGCACCTCTAAATTTGTTTTAACATCTTTCTACATTACCTGTGCCAGCAAATAGCCTAGTGTAAATGTCACATATGTGCATGTTATTGTTAGCTTCACTGACTACATACTTGCTAATAGCAGAAGCTGTCTTTACTGGAATCTGTGGCAATTTTGATCTGCAGAAAAAGTGATGTGGACGCATGCATACAGATGTTATTGAGCCTGACGGCAGAGTGGCACAAGTCCTAACCCAGGGCCAGTGGCTAGCTCTAATGACTATTGACAATGACCTGAGCCTGTTTAACTTTCAACCTAATTCACTCTTAGAAAGAGAGAATCACTGCCTTAGGACTCCCAGCAACAAATGAAGTGGGTGACACAAATCTTTGATAAAACATCCAAGCTGCTGCTCACCTTAAAATCAAACTGAAAGCAGCTCTTAGTCTTCAGTAAATTTGTTGAGATCCCTCCTCATGTTCCTTAATTTTCTTTTAATTATCCATGGGTCTGAAATTACTTCACACTCTAGACATCATTTCAGGCAAGACAATTTTGTGGAGGGTGTGATAGTAGTTTTAAAAAGACATGCAGTTCGTCACGACTGTCTGTTTGGCAGATTTTACTTCAGAGATACATGTCTGCACTCAGGTGAATATGAACATTAGGTTAAGAGCATATTGATCCAAGAGGCACTAATGACAGCACTTTACCATATAACAACAATAAAAACTTCAGTGCACTTATAAACTAAGCTGTTATAGAAAATGACTTCACAATAACCTGTGATAAAAGTCTAGAGTCATTTTTCTCATTATCAACAACATCTCAAGCAAATTACTCTACTTGAGTTGTTATAAAATGGCTTTAAAGTTTCTGATGTTTTATCTATACTGGGCCATGCCTCCAAAAAGAGACTGTCAATGCAGAGTTTCACACTGTTAATTTGGATATAAACTGATCAACTGTTGTTCCTCCTGATAGCACAAAAAAGTTGAACACACTGTACATACATACATGGCATCTGACAAAACCAATGTGTCATTTATGTTTTGTCCATACTTCTTTTATACTATATTTTACTGTGTCTGCTGCCTTTTCCCAACAACTAAATCCTTTTCACCATGGCACTCTAACCGTTTCCCCAACTTGGATTTTTCAGACGTTCAGCAGAAGAGGGAGGGCATTAAGAAAGAGGGAAGAGGAAGTGGAAAACAGAGGGGAATGTGCAGCAGAGATGCTGGTACCTTGGGTAATTAGGCAGAGAGGGGAGACTGACACTGAATAGCAGGCAGACAGAGACTGGCTGAGTCACATGCTCACAGAAAGCAGCAGCAGCAGCCAGCAGCCATCTCACGACAAACATCTGAGAAACCTTTTTCCAGACAGATGAGATCAGAGTTTCATCTCCTCTGAAGCAAAGAGAAGTGGGGGCTTTACGACAGGCATAATTAAAGTCGCCTCAGACTGAGCACAAAGTTTCCCTTAGTCTTTGAGTGAGCGACAATTCTATGAAGTTCATCCCTTTAGGCAAAACACTCAGAACACTGGCATGTTAAAGTACCCTCCTTTTATCCTAATGATCATAACCCATAGCTAATGCAGCACCAAACACCAGCCAAAGTGATTCAAAAAGTGGCTTGAATATATTCAATTATAATGACAGAGTTAGCAATGGCATTGTGATGGTGACTTTCCAAGTCCTAATTATGCTGCGGTCATCAAGATCATTATTTTTCACAAGTGTCTCAGGAGATGGAAAACAGAACATAATGAGGATCAAATGCCCATATGGGGCATGCATATTTTCATGACCCATTTAAATACTTAAGGCACACTGCAAACCTGATATAGAGGCATCTGAGTAAAATTGTGCATTTTAAAACTGTGTGTCTCATTTATTTGTTTGGCCCCAAAAGCAAAAGGGAACAGTGACAAAATTTAAATTAGCTTCCATTTTTACATCTTAGTTGAAATTAAAGTGATATGGATTTGGGGAAAGGGTGTGAATGCAGGAAATGAAAGGCCTCTTCATGCCAAGGAAAAATAAATCTTTGCATGGAGAAATGGGCACAGAAAGGAAATAAATGCTTGATGAGTTCTCTATTACTGCCTACAACACGAGGCTGATGAAATGGTAACACGTGTCATTATTATAATTATTCATAAATCTAGACTCCTGTAAGTAATGGAGCAATTTCTGATAATCCCACATTATCATTTTGTCTGGACCATGTTTTGATGGTACTATTGGTTTAAGTCCAGGAACTTGTGTTTTATCTAACATCAGTTTGAACAGGCTTTCTGTTTTCCTACTGATGAATATACTATCAAGCAAAAGGTGTACAGTACGTGTGTTTTCTTCAAGGGCCAACGCATCCGTGGCATGATTGAGGATGACTGTTTCCCATTTTTTATTGCCATGGTTCCTGTTGCCACAAAGTGAAGGACATTCTTGAGGTGGAAGGGCTGGTTGGAGATAATGAAGGCCATAAAAATTACTGGCCTTTTTTTCTTTTAAGAAAGTATTTGCTTCTTAAAGGAGTAGCTTGTCATTTTCTAAACTATATAATTGTGTTTCCTTGTGAATTGAATGTGTCTGCTACTGCCTGGTATTTAGAAGCTTGTCATAGCTACAGTGCAGTAACCACCGAAAGCACATTCCCTTCAGAAACTCACATACATACACAGTAATGAAGTTACTGCACATAAAGCTTGAGGAGAATGTTTGTATTTCAAAAGATATTGGCCTTGAAGTGGAAAGATTACTTATCTGTTGTTGTTGTTATAGACACTAACAATGACAGTCCAGCACCAGTGGGAAATATAGCTTCTTGTGTGCTGACCTTAACAAAGCAAACCGTGAAAATTGCACCCTTGTCTGTCTTGTTTACCTCAGTAGATTGAGAGGGTTACCTCCAAGGGCAAGGAGACATGAATAATACCTACCACCTGCACCTGTTTCCTCTGGATGCTTTAATTACCTCAATTAGCATTTGCGAGATTGTTTGTAAGGATCTGTATCTACAGTGATGGAGCATACGCTCAGAGGGGATGCTAACTCATTGGAAAACACAGACAAATTGTATTCCACCATAACCTTCTGCAGTAGCAGTGACTCCGAGCATACTGAGAATGAGTTCTGTGCTTTGCCGGGATAGAGAGATGGTGATAATGTGTTGACACGTGATCAAATAA
>NW_018127898.1:4265395-4278045 GCF_001952655.1 Monopterus albus | reverse complement strand
TGCTGAACCTTAGCATGTCATGAGGAAGGTGCCAGAATTATGAGAAAGTATGGAAGGAGCCGTAATCTCTGATCTGCAGAACAACACAACAGCATCATTTGTTTGTACGGGCTGACTCTTACGTGACCTAATGGAATTCTCAGACTGTCCTCCTCACTCTGAGAGTTTATTAAAAGTCTGCAGAGGCAGCTGTGCAGGGTTCAGCCTCCATTGTTGACCCTACCCGTCAAAGTATACTGCACCTTGATTTTTTGGGACTGCTTTACCTAGTGATCTGTATCATGTGAATTGTCCCCTTTCATTTCCATAATGGCTTCCTGAGCTCTCTCATGGAAACATATGGAGACCCCTTCTCACTGTATAGGATTTGTCCTGCACTAATGGAGTTGAGATTGGATTCTGTCACTTCACGTGCGCCTGGCCGATTCCTCCTTTTTAGTGCTGCTCTCCTTTGCCTCATACATAATACATAGGGTTAAAGCAGTATTGCTCCACAGGAGATCTCATTTATTAACATGGAGGTTTCACAGAGAAGCTTGGCATCAAAGTTTGTCTCGGCACTGCTCTCATCATCGTCAGGAGGCACTTACCAACAACAGGTCTGATAAAATTATTATCAGTATTTAGTCACTGTATTCATCTAAAATTAACTGTACTTACAGAAAAAAACATAACATTGGTCAAATGTTCACAGGCCTAAAATGAAACTTGTTTACATTTTTCTAACAAGAACCTCTTGTAACCTTGTGAACGTTTAATCTAGTCTGTCGAGGGTCGACACAAAGTCTAGGAGAACATTACTGGATGGATTAGGCAACAAAGTGAGTCTGACATCTTAGACAAATCCCACAACAAGATCAAAACCAGTGAGGAACTGAACCTACTAAGGGTATTATCTGTGTACCCAAAGCTTGTCTGTGCCATAAACCTCCACTGCTGTCCACAAACTATTAGAAACACATTACTGAGCCACACTCTTGCACTGGGTTATGTATTTTTTCATTAGATAGGCACTGTAGCTTGTTTTCAGTGAATCCTACAAACACTGTCCTGCTGTCATACATGCTCATTAGAGCTCCAAGTGTGTATTAATTCGCAGATGAAAGTATTCCCTAATAAAAGAAGCTATTGGTTCTGTGCGGGCAACATTTGCTTAAAAAAGTACAATGAACAGGTGTTTTAGGATATTAAAACTGTTTGTTTTATAAATGAAACTGTATCTGCTACCTGTTTTTAAAAATTTACATTAAGAAGAAACCAAGGGACCCGGGGCTGAGACTGAGGGGAAAAGTAGGAAAAAATTGAGATATGTGCCAACACGTTGTTGGTTTTGGTCTTTTCATGGTGTTTTGACAATAACAAAGCTATAGAATAAGGCCAGACTTATCCTTGAACATAACAGACCAGCAAATTGTTCCTATTGGTCATATGTGAACGCAATAACAAATTCCTTTATTCTGAGTTTTAGTTTGTAAGATTTCTTGTGAGCACAGTAATTGTGAAAAAAACAAAACATACTGCACACTCTTGACAACCTGTACTAACTTTATTTATGATGTTGCAGTCCCCATTCCTTCTCTGAGTAAAATTCAAAATCATCAATACCAATGTATGAGGACCAAGATGTTATAAAACAATAGACCATCAGTTTTTTGTTTTTGGGGGGTTTTTTTTGGCTGTTTCACAGTCATAGGGTTTGGTCCAGCATGCTTGTCAATAAGACTTTTTAATATGTAAGTTTTGTAGTGACTGGTTATTGTGTAGTTGTGAAACACTGTAGTGAAGCACTGTAGGACTCAAAGTTACCTTGCAAGTGACCACACAAGATTTAATGTAATTAGACTGAGCCTAGGACACAAATTGAATATTTAACTGAAGTACAAAATCCCTAACGCCACCCTGGTACCCTGGAAGTAATGGCCTCCATCTTGTCTATATTTCTACTAACCTGTGTCCAACTGAAGGAGGTCTTATAAAACATCACTTACCCTCCCTCCGACCTGAACTCAAAGCAGAATGAGCCCAGTGCAATTACACCTCTCTCTCCCACTCTCTCTTTCCAGGAGGAAGGCACATCTCCATAAGTTATTTCATTATCTCCCAAGCTCTGCTTTCTCTCTCTGCTTTGTTTTTCTATTTCCCTGTGTGTATTGCTTCCTTTGGGAGGTCACATGCAAGGGTATGAGATTATCTACTAAATAGAGGGCACTCCAGAAATGATTTGCAGTCAAAGTGTTTGATATAATAATCTGAGCTGCCACACGTCTACAGCATTTATAGGGTGTTTGCTAAACGAGTTTGTTTTGGTCATTGAGCTTTAATTTACTATTTAGAAAAACTGTACTCTTGATTTCCTATTTGGTTCATTTATGTTTGTCTGTATTTGGGCTTTTATCACAGGGGACTAAATTTGTGGGTATGATTCAAGGTTGTAGAACAGGTTAATGCCTGCCAAAAGAATGGGTGAACACCAGCTGTGAAGCAGTGAACAATCACATGGTTACAAATGTTAAAATGGTCAATGACACAACTGGAGTTTTACAAAAAGAAAAAGAAATTATTAAGTCCTCATAGGGCTCCAGACTTTTTATTTCATAGCAGAATAATCCACAGGACTCTTTGGTGGGAGATGGTTTAATGACTTTTGAGTGTCATTATGATGCAAAGAGTAGAAATTACTGGGAACTGTTGAGTGTAAGGAGCTACACAAAATCATCTTTTGATTGTCTTATAATGTAGCGTAGGCAGTTGTTTTGTAATTAGCAACACTTTGTAATCTGGGGTAGACAGAACATTTTTTCAAAGTGCCTCTTGATACAAGCTCATATCCAGCGCTAGCATAGAAAACCGTTTCAGAGGTGTTAACGATGAAATTATTGATGCCATTAAGGCTTAACTCTGTTAATACTCAAACAGAAGTTTGAAGAAGCAGCAAGTTTGCTTTTATTTATAAAGCAGTTTTTGCCAGTCACTGATTTTTTTTAGGCATGTTTGTGGCTTGGATCACACAGTTTCAATTATGTGGCCCCCTGTGTTTTTTTAAGCGCATTTGTGAGCGTGTGTGCATACAGTATCACTGTGAGTGTTTGAAAATGTGTGTTCCCGCATGTCTCTGTCCTCTCCTGGTCTAACTCTGTAGTGCTTTGATTTGAGCGTGGTGATCCAGCTAAGACTCGGAGCAAATACACGGATTAGGCCGCAGCGGTGCAGATAACACTCTGATCAAAGTGGCCCCGCTGCTCCGACAGGCACAGAGAGGAAAATATGTTAAAGGAAGAGCCACTGCACACACAGCCTAAGTCACACACTTTTTTTAATCTTCACAAGCAGACAGACAGACAGACAGACATGCAGGCAGACAGGAGGAGATTGTACTGGTTTATTTACTTATTTTTCAGAGGCTTTGCTGTCGTTAGCTCTGCTGAAAATTCACTCCGATCAGTCCAGGCAAGGTCCATCCCCAGGGTCACTGAGACCAATAGCTAAATGCCCTTCTTCCATAATGGAGAACACTCACTCTCCTTTCTTTTATTTTTAATTTTCTTTATTTTATACAGTAGTCCTATTATTCTGCAGAAAGTACAGAAAGGCCACACTGACAAAAAGAGGTTCCATGTCACTTTGTTTTTGTCCTACACCTCTACCCTTAGTGTAACCCTACCTTTAGCACACCTTGGACAATTCGTAGGCATTTTCACTCCTGATCTTCTCAGGGCTGCATGGGCAAGAACACTGCTTGATTGACAAGTCTCAACCTCCTCGTGGCTTTGTTGTACCTGTGACGAGCAGCTTACACCAAAAGACTACTGTTCATTCACGTTAGATGCTGAAGCGGCTCAAGTGTGATTTTTTTTTCCCTCCATGTCACTTAGATTTGACCTTTTCACAGATATGTGAACAAACTAAATCAGTTTGTTTGTTTTTTTCAAATCAACTACATCACTGTGTGGTTCTAGATCTCCTGTTTGGAGGAGAACAACAACAGCAGCTTGGGTCAGTGTGTTGGACATTTATTGAGAAGGTTGTTTTTACAAAATAGGAAGGGACTAAATGTAAATGAGCAGTTTTTGAAGGAGTTGCACAATTTGACCATTTTTCACCATAAATGAAACAGCTAAATGAAATCCAGCAATCGTTGGTTTTGTCACGTCCGTGACCCGGGCCACCCCCAGTACCTCGGTAGCAGGCACAGGTAGTTCCAGCAGCTCCGCCCCCGCACAGGTGAGGGTGCGTTCCAGGAGACGAGGCACACCTGCTCTCAATCATCGGAGCAGTACATAGGGTCGGCGTTGGTGCGTCCTCGTCGCCAGATTATCATATGTTGTCCTGCTAGTAAAGCCAGTTTGTGTTCATGTCAAAAACTCAGGATTATGGACTCTTTGATCTGTGCTCCTCACTGAACGCTGTGAACAGTAATTACGCTCAGTACTGTTGCATCGGTTTTTTGTCCTTCTCATGCATTAAAGGGTTTCTTTGGTTTGGACTGTTTTTCTGGGGACTTTACGTTTCCCGTTCTGGGTCGGCTTTGGCCGTCTTTTGTTTTTGTTTTGTTGTGTGAATTGCTCCCCCTTGCAGAGCTCCCAAGTGATCCTGGGACAGCACCGCCAACCCACGTCGCACCGCCCAGGTACCAGCGCTGCCACATCAGGGAACCCACACACCGAACCCGGGATCTCTGGCACCAGTCTCCCCCTCCCTGGACTACTCCCTGGGCCTGCGGCGCGCTCAGCTATTCAGGTCCCCAGAGTGACTACCAGACACAGTCTGTACCATACACACCTGCTGCGTGTTCTTAAACTCTCACTCTTTGTTCTTACTTAGCGAGCTACGCCTCTCATACACCCCGGAAAACAGTGGTCCAGTCAACCCAGTGTGCCCAGCTGCCCTGAGGTCAGCGGAAGAGACCTGCTCTGTTGTCTTGTTTGTTTGTTTTTTTCTGCAACGCATTAAAGACGTTTTTCCTTGTCTATCCTGGGTTTGAGTCTGCATCATTACTGGGTCCAAAACCACTCAACACACGGTTTACCGTAACAGGTTTTATTTTTTAGAAGTGTGCTTTTCCTGCTTTGACTTGTCAAAATGTCTGTTGTGAAAAATGTATGTTGCTCTCATTAGCCCCTCATTTGGTGGCATCACACGATCACCAGTATCCCCACCCAAGTGTCTGTCTGAGAGGCTGCAGATCCAACAAGTGATACCACACTCAAACCTAAATTTTATGTGCAATGTTAACAAGTTCATAAAAACATGCTTTTTTTTTCCATAATAGGAACTTTGTCAAATTTAGACCATTTTAATGCTGATATATGCTTTTATTAGTTGCTTAGATCAAAGCAATAATCTTTTTATTGGTCTATGTAATATTAAAGATAATTCAGAATGCTGTAGTGAGGATTATAAAAATATTCTTGGTACTGCACTGGCCACCTATACAGTACCTTTCAGAACTGATTTTGAAAGCCTTTATGATCTACCAACATCATATAGTATATCAGCTTAGTGTTTTTATTAGTAGTAGTATTAGGGGTATTATTAGTGTGACTTTAACTGTCCACTAAACAACCAGAGTTACTAAATGGCACTGCTGTTGTGCATTTCCATTATTCTTGGGCTTAAGTGATAATAGGAACACATTCACTTGACAAAATCAACTTTTCTGGCATTTTGAAAACTAAGTGCTCACCCAAGTCAGCACAGAATATGTCTGTTATAACAGGAAACTTCAGCTTCAGCCTGTACATATATATGTTAATCAAAGAAATGACTTACAGTATTTCTGAAAATCAAAGTGTGCTTTGTCACACAACTCATTAATGTGATACTGGGTGTCATGCTACCACCTAACTATACACCTGTGGTAGTCAGTGTTTCACTTCATTACAGTTACCCTCACTCCTGCTGTCACAGAGCGATACAGTACCAATCACCATAGTAACTCCTGAAGGAGTCTTGCTGCAGTCCAGCAGCAGAGCTGGGGAGTTAAAGGGTTGCAGTGCTCTCACTGTCGGCAGCAGCTCATTACTTATCCATGAAGGACTGTTAACCACACTGCAATGGAATCAGATCTATTCACAACAATGGTTTTAATTAGATCTGTGTGTATATGTATGTGTGTGTGTGTCTATGTGTGCACTGCAGTATATGTTTGTGTATGTACAAAGTGTACGCTTGTCCATGGACAGCAGCAACCTTGACACCAGGGAGTCCCATGTGATACGTGACGGTGCGTTTCATGTGTTTATCACCTTAGACTAATTGATTAATGTGTTTCATTGCTGATGTCTAGAAAACAAATGGCCTTCCTCCCCCCACACACACACACACACACACACTTGCACACATCGCTGAACTTTATGTAATTAACGCCTGAATGGGCCGTGTTTTTTAGATTTGCCAGTGTTGATGTGGAAAATAAGAGGGGATTAATGCAGCCCTCTGTTAATTCCACAGCCTGCTTCAACACAAGAGTCTGACCTGCTATAGACAGTGAATTCTATGTACTTAACAGGATAATTAATACCTTAGTCTTCTTAACACTGTACCATTTTCTGTGGTGGGTTGACACTATGCCTTGTGCCCACGAAAGGGTATCAAGGGATTTTGCTACAAATCTCCTGCTAACTATCCAATTGTAAAGCTCATCAACACCCTTATAAACAGCAGTGTATTTAGCAGTTATTTGTGATTACATGCTTTTTTAGGGCTATACCAATAAATAATATTTTTAATTGGTGCATTATTAATAGTAGTATTAGTATATAAAACAAGATTATCACAGCAGCCATGTAATTCATTTTCAGCAGTAAAAGTGTGAAGTGGCATCACATATTTCAAAGTCTGATGTCCAGTCAGTCTGATCTTTGAGTAAAGCAAAGTGGGACACGTCAAGGACTTGCACGAAGAAAAAGAAGCTAAAAGTGTCCCTGTTGGCTGAGAAAGGCTCAGAGGGATGGATGACAAAGGAGATGGGGAGTGGAGAAGACAGTAGAAAGGTACAAGGGAGGGAATGTGAAAGGAGAGAGAGAAAGTACGGCACGATTTCCTGTGCGACAGAGCCCCACAGCAGACATGCAGGGAATAGTAAGGACTAAGCTGTGGAGAGAGACTTAATGCAACTGATACATTTTACTTTTGTCACACCACTTGGTACCATGTGGCCCCTGTTAAAGACATTTTTGTGACAACAGTTTTGCCTGCAGATTTTTGATCAGAGCCATTTATCTAAAGAACAGCATGCAAAGAATCAACCAGGTAAATTACTTTCTTCTTTCAACTGTTTTGGCCTAAAAGGGAATTTAATGATTGGCACACAAACTAGACTTTGCCTGCTAGGGTTCCTCAGAGGCTGTTCTGGGACTCGTAGGTGCCCAACTGGGCCAACACACCAACACTAAATACTAAATTATGGATCACTAGTAAACATTAACAAACTTCTCATCAATGGGAATAAAGCCATTGGGAAGACGAAAACATAATTTCACTTTTGTTTTCTGAAAGAAGCACAGAAGTCTGCTGTGTAATAAACCTAAGCCTTTGGTAATACTTTAAATCCTATTTCAGTTAAACAGTTTGGAGCTCTGTCTGTGACTGTCTTTTGGCTGTTATACACTCTCTTCATACTGTGAAGTGCAAACTGGATGTTCTTACTCATATAAACCCAGTGTTTATTTAAAGATGGTCATGAATATTGCATAATGCGTGGTTCTTTTGTATCTAATTCCCAAAGGTGATTGTTTAAATATTCACGGCAGTATAGTAACGGCATCATGTCAAATTCACAGATATCTTTTAAAATGTTATGGATGGGGATCAAATTAGCAGTAGTTTAGCTCACTAGCAGCAAGGTAGCTTAGCCACCTACATCACTCACATCACCTTTATACTCTTTGCGTCTATGGTGTCTTTCATGGGTCACCAGCAAAAAATGTTAAATTGTTATCACACTGTTGAATTTTGGGTAAATGCACCATTTTAGGTGCATCATGCTCATTATCCATCATAAAGATATACACTACAGACATCTATAAGTTAACTTTAAAAAATAAATACTATCCCACACAGCTACATACAGTAGTAGATGCTTCAACTATGTCCAGCATCTTGTTTAGTGTTCAATTCGAGGAATCATCGAGTCTGTGCTCTGCACTTCCATCTCTGTCTGGTTTGGCTTGGCAACCAAACAGGACAGGAACGGACTCCAGCGAACAGTCAGGACTGTGGAAAAAGTCATTGGTGCCAGCCTGCCCTCCATGGAGGATCCATACACCTCACGGGTCAAAAAAAGAGCAGAGAGGATTTCTGCAGACCCCTCACTCTTGCATATATGTATGTTTGTACATTTTTGTCTTTGTTTTTTTTACTTGTGGTTTTTGTTTTATTCTGTTTTTATATTGTTGTGCGTGCTGGGGGCCATTGGGCTGGACTAGTCCATGTTTAAGGGTATGGCAGGACGCTGTACACATCACTGTGCAACAACTCACAGATGCACATTAGCTACAGTAGCTCTTTTATCTTGCATATATGTATGTTTGTACATTTTTGTCTTTGTTTTTTTTACTTGTGGTTTTTGTTTTATTCTGTTTTTATATTGTTGTGCGTGCCGGGGGCCATTGGGCTGGAGTCAAATTCCTTGTATTTTTGATAAAACTTGGCAATAAAGTTTATGCTTAATGCTTGATTCTTGAGTACAAACAGGACAGAAATTGATTTGTCTGCAGTCTCTGTGTTATCTGCTGACAGCTGCTAGCTAGCATTAGCTCCTGAACCAAGAACTGAGAACTGAGATCAGGGTGCAGAGTCATTTTTTTAGCCTGTTGCTCTCATCGACAGGATCTCTAGGTCTGCTACAATTTAGCTACAGTCAGCTAAGGTTATCCATTCTCAATTACCAGAGTCAGTAAAGTGAGATCTAAACGATTTAAGCAGCTTTTTAGCCAAGCAAAACAAGATGCCGGTAGGCAGGTAAATACAGCGTGTACCTCCAAAAATGGCCCCTCCATTCCAACATTCAGCATGGCATGATGTACCTTCACATTCTCTATTAACAGTTTTACATAGTGTCACGCTTTTATATTTTAATTTTTACTAGCTAAACTAAAAGTAGTTCCATGCCTGCATGTTTCTTTTATTGTTTGTTTGGTACATTTCTTCAGTATTCCTCACATTAAACCACTATAGAGTATTGACCAGGTGAACACAAAGAAGTTTCATAGAGATAAGAATTGAGGAGTGTGTTTTGTTCAACCTGACTGGGCTCAGAACACTGCAGAGACAAACTCTGGACTCAGAGGCAGACAATAGAATGACCTTACTACTACAACATATAGCATGATGACTGTTTTTTATGGTTCAAACAGCAGCCATATCTTATCCCAGTGCACTAATGTGAAGTAGTGAATTGCTACCACATCGGCAGGGCTGTAGCTTTTCACCTTTAAATGAGTGTTATTATAACATGCAACATTATTAATTTCACCTTTGCGCTTCAGATGTAACAATTTGTATGGGGATGGAACTCAAATGATTTAGAAACAGCAATGCGGTGAAGATTTGATATTGAATTGAAAAATAAAAATAAAATCCACATTGGTGCGAGTCAGAATAAAAGTCAACTGAGATTACCATGGACTTCAGTGACATGAGTCAGATATCTAATCCAAGACCAAAAGAAGCACTGAAAGGTCAGTGTGGTCAACAGAGTGGTCACAATACTCACTGACTGTTCTGCATACTCTGTATCAGGGGAACAAGAGCATTTTCATGCTTTAAATATGACATGTCCAGGGAAAAGCCTATGAGACAAGTGTGACCATTCTCAATTGTATGCCTCCTCTAAATGTGATGACTACACACAACAATGCTGCACAATAGTAAGTGTCATAGCCGGGTCCAAATAATCAGCTGAATGAATGCATTTTTCAGAAACCATTATTCGGATGTGGTGATGCGCACACAACAAACATACCCCACAACAAACAGAGAAATCTGGAGGAGGGGGGAAAAAGTTCCTTTCACTGAGCTGGCATGATAAGAGCTTCTGTATTTCCACTCCCTTTATCACTTCCCATCCCAGACAATGGATTGAATTTCAAAAGCCAATAAACAAAGGAGATGTCCATTCTGCATGGCAGTTATCACAAGCCAGCGCCCCACTCTCATTTGCTCACCCTCCTCCCTTCTTCTTTTTCTACCCCTTTTTCTGAAATGAGTAGGAAAAGAGAGATGAAAATTAAAAGTGGGGAGGGAGAGTTGAGAGAGAAGAAAAGGAGGAGAAGAGATGAGACACCTTCATGCTCTGGCTCTCCTTTCATTGGACTGATAAAGGAAAGCATCAAGGCCAGGGGTGGATGTGATTTTTTTTTTTCCTGTTAACTGAATGAGGCTTTTGAGGGTGATAGTGAGGAGCCGCTCCCCTGAGAGATGTTTGGAAGAACGGGGAGTGGTGAGCCAACATAATAAATATTCTTATCTGTTATTGTCATTGTAATGGGACAGGGCAGAGGGAGGGAGGATGCGACAGTGGATAGCTCTGACGGTGCCAAGGGACCTGACTGTGTTGACATGCAGACGGGAGGAAATCAAAGGAGAGACGGAAAGTGAGAAGGGAAGGAGAGAGTGAGAAAGATTTTAAGCCAGAGGGAGTTTGCGTGTAATTATTGATGGCTCGTCTTGGTGGGAAAGAGGATATAAACAAGAAAAGGTGACAATGAGGCTTTTCTCCTGCAGTACATTGCTTTACTGTATCACTCACTGCCAGGTGTTCTCAACAGGGAGGAAGTGTAGCTAAGTGTGAAGGCATATCATAAATAGGCAATTATGTCAGCTTTCTTATAGCATCACTTTCATAAAAGAAACATCAGCTGTACAACTTCTGAAGGCTTAAAGGATGAGCACACTATTAATTATAACGATCAAATTTTACACCAAAAACAGTTTATTACTGTGGATTCTTTCAAGCAGTAAATTAGTGAGGAGCATTTGCATAGAGTTTAACTTTGATTAACTTTACCTTGCAAATGTGTGCTGCTGACCAATTCTAAACTATCGAAACAGTGCTGTTCTTGGAAAGAAATTAGACCTAGAGAGGAAGTTATCATATTAACTATGTTACACCATCAGTATTTTATAAAATTCCTGCTCTACTGAGGAATAAAATACTCCATAAAAGTCAGTTATGAAACAAGAACAAACAATATAAATTTGTTCTATTTATAAGTGGGTTAACCTATATACACTGGTAAACAACAAAGCAGGCTTATAACCAGGCAATAATGTTAATAGTAGAGGATGTGTATTTTTTATATCCAGTGCCAATGTTTAAAAAAGTCTTCCTTTATACAATATATTCACATGGCAACTGCAAATGGTTATAATTAGGTAAAAAATAATATGTGGTTTGGCATTTTATATACTATTAAACTATCTTTAAGTGGGCAAAATTCTTCTAAAACACTGACTAAACAGAAACAGGCAGGAATGGCTGGAACGCTATGGCTATGAAATCTCAGTAGATAATCTGGCAAGGGACATGAGAAAACATAACAGAGATGCTGATGAGTGAAGTGAAACCAGGTGAGCAGGACAGTCAGGTGATCAGGAACAATTCAACTAAATTCAATTTAATTGTATTTGTGTAGTGCCAATTCACAACAACAATCATCTCAGAGCACTTTATATAAGGTCCAGAACTTAAAGTATTATAGGGAAATACCAAAAAATCCCCCCTGAGCAAGTACTTGGTGACAGTGGAGAGGAACAACTCCTTTTAATGGAAGAAACCTCCAACAGACTCAAGCTCTTGGTGGGCGGCCTTCTGCCTTGACTGGTTGGACTAAGTGGATAAAGGAGAGAGAAAAGAAAAGAAAAGCATCAGGACACAACAAAACAAAACTGCAAACAGGGGAAAAAATCTGAAATCCTGTGGTGGTCATAAAGGATACAACTGAAATTGTGACAAATTCTAGTCCTTTAAGGTTAGAAGACCTTTGTCACCATGTTTACAATATTCATTACATAATTAAGTTCAGGCTTAAAAGAACCAGCACTTACTATTGGTAGAAAACAGAAAGCAAACAGCAGTTTTTGATGTCAAAGTGTGTAATTTTGTTGCCCCATCTATCTACAATACCTTTTGTGGTTTTATATCATACTAGTCAGTCCTTTGGAACAAAATGAACAAGAGGCACAATTCCTGTGGCTGCTAGAAAATCTTGAACTGTAGCTTTGGAAGCATTTGCTGAAACAACTGATGCTTGCCTTTTCTTGCTTTTTCTTGCCTTCCAGTCTGCAGTGACAGCCTCCAGTTTCCTGAACATTAGCACTGGAAATTAAGATGTGTGTTTCGGGCTTATCTCATATGGAAATAATTCTTTAACATACTGGGCTGGACCAAGAGCACCAGTAATCAGTTTGTGTAGATGATTTTTCTGTGGTGCTTTCGGGTGTGACCAGCCGCTGAAGGTTGTCAGAATGGTTTATGTGACTTCCTTGATTTATGGAAGCCTTGAAATGAACGGTCCGCTATTAATATGAAACCACTGAAGGTCAAATTAACTTTGTTAAGTTTATTCTACGAAGCAATAAAGAGGCAGTAGGTGGGTCAGGGGGGTTACTGTATTACAGAGCACCAGTCAATCTGCAGACCTTGATGA
>NW_018127898.1:4258467-4265370 GCF_001952655.1 Monopterus albus | reverse complement strand
CCTGCTGATGGCCCCCTAATGGAGCATCATTTTGAACATGTCTCCTCTTCTTCATACATTATCATCCAATATATTGATTCATCATCTGTACACACCATGCTCCAAGACTCCCATCTCCCTCCTCCTGGTAAATGGTCAGCTGTGGACAGCTAATGTGAGTTATCATGGTAGGATTACAGCTATAGGCTCAACAGACTATGCTCTCCTATGCCCAGTGGACAATTACAGTGTCCAGTGTGCAACAATGTATTTCCAGCTAAATGGACTTGCTGTAACATATCACTTTAGCCCTGGGACTTATATATACATTCTCTTAACAAGTTCTTGATGTATGTGATGTATATTCCATTTAAAGCACGCCCTAACTCTCTACTTTATAGACAAGATGTCACACAGAGCTTTTAAAACATGAAATAGCCTGTGTTCTGCAGGTCTCACAGCCTAATACACTGACACGTCAAAGCTTCTCTCAGGGACTGCCTTGCCTTCCCTAGCTTTTATTTCGTAAAGAGAGGGGGGAAATCACTATACAGGGGAGCTATGTGCTTGTGTTATAAGGCAGAGGAAAAGAGCTGTTTCTTCACGTTGTACAGCACATTTGGATGTGTTTTCACATGTACAGTTTGTTTTAAATTCTGCATTACAAAAATTCACCTATGTTATTGATTTTGTGATAAAGCCTCATAACAAATAAGCACACGCCTGTGCACAAACACACAAGCAAACATGGACATAGAGTGTTCTCTATCTTCTTGTGATTTCCTTGTGTATTAGACAAGCTGGCTGCCAGGCTGCATACTCAGTCTGATCAATTATTTAAGCTACCTTAAGCTCTCTGGGTTTTTCACAGGATTTATTAAGTCCAGCTGCTGAAAGTTTGGCACAATAAAAAACATGATGCATGGAGCGAGAGACAAATACCGTAGAGACTTGTCAGCTGTGTGCCACCAAGTAGAGAACATAAGAAGTGTAAGGACTGATTTCCAAATGGGATGATGTCTGTCCTTCTCAGAGGACAGCGCGCTACTGGGGGAAAAGTTTGACTGGCTGAGTTTCCAATTCTGTTGTGTATGATGGTGCAAATGACATGATAGCAAACTGTGCCTGAGATATGTTGCTTTAAATAGGAAAAAAATGACAAATGGGGAACAGACAGTGTGTGTTTGTTTGTACACTGTATCCAAGAGCGCACACATGCTACATAGTATTTTTGTGTGTGTGTGTGTCTATGTGTGCATGTTTTCTCGCACACAGTGGCAGCCTGCAGCAGTAATGAATGGGGCCTGGGGATAGCTGAGAGGATGGGAGGTGGCAGATCATAAATAATCATTTATCCCACCGTTTCCCTTGTTTCGCTGCTTGACAGACCACTGGGTACCGGCTGGGGGGGGGATACAGCTGCACCGGCCGGCACACATGTGGCCTCAATGCTCTAGGGCAGATTTTCTTCAAAGCATGCCTACTGTATCTCACTCATACACCAGTGAAATAAGTAAAAAGCAAAACTATAAAATAGTGACAAGGCAGGCTCAGCTGCAATCAGTGAAAAAGTCAGAAGGAAGAGCTGAGCAGACATCTGATGGGAAAGGCAACGCTGAATCAAGAGAGTGGGCTATGAACTAATGAAAAGGTAAATGAAAATCAAAAGCTGGCCTGTATTGTTATGTGTTTTATTTATCTTAAAATCAATAGCCACCTTACCCATTAACTTTTAATATGTACTTCCAATTGAAGCCTGAAATTAAACAGCACTGGAGGAAATCAACAGCACCTAATGGCAGAGCCCTAGGGGGAAATTCACTCATAAACACAGGTCCGGCTGTTCCTGCAGAGGAGCAGTATTGGCTTGTGAGTAGCAAAAATTTGTTCTAAACACAGGGGTGATAAACTGAAGATCTATGACGCACTTAAGACCATTGTCAAAAAGCTTAGCGCTATTAGTCAAGCAACATGAAGCATTCACAATCATTCACAGCAGTGTAGCCTATTGAAGTGCAATTGCTTGTGTATCACAGCAGCATGCTGCTGATGAAAGGAGATGCAGTGAAAGCGATATTGTACTCTCAGTGCCAACATGTCCCAGTGCTCCAAACTTTGTGTTGCATTTGATGAGGAGAGTTTCCTTGGTAGGCAAAGGCATGAGCATGAAACAGAATTTTCAAAAAAAAGTGCATTATTCAGGCTTGTACAGGGTTAGTTTTAGAGAGAAAGGTTTTGTTTTTGTTTTTTTGGAAATGCAGTTTTTAGCCAAAGAATCAAGATTTAATCTTCTTTTCTTTTGTAGTTTGTCTAGCTCTGTCTTTCAGTCTATGTGGCTACATGCAGACATATCTGTGAGCCCTAATACAAACTACCGTGCCTGTACTCAACACTACATTAATCAGCACCCCAACACCTCTGTCTTCTCCAACCAAGCAGAGTAAATCGGGAAGAAGTTGGACAGAGAGAAAAGAGGAAACGGCTTTGATTTAATTTATGGCTTCTGCTTTCATGTCGCCACACGCCTGACTAAGTGTCAAAGTGGCATTTATGATGTATGAAATTAAATTATGGAGGAACACCGCCACACACAAAGCACAACACACCTGCAGTGTGTTTTCACCTCAGCAGCTTTACTGAAAAGGCCCTTCATTCCTTTAAGTTTAATAAGTCTCTCTCCATTGATCACTTTTTGCCTATTTCGTCACTATAGCTGAACACAATAGGAAAGCAAATCAAATCTTTATTGGGTTTGTAATCAAACAGAGACCTATTTTAGTTATTTCATTTGTTATGGATCAACATTTTTTCAGTGAGGGGTATCAACATAAATTTGGCCGCCATCAAGACCTGAGAGAAGTAACACTGATGTGCTGAAATGATGCAAAAGAACTCCTTATGTTCAACAGCTGTCGAGGAAGAACTATAAATAATATCCACAGCCATCATAAAAGCTCCCACTGCTAAATATCTCATTTGTATTTTAGGACACTGTATAATTCTGCTTTAAATTTTATAACAAAAGACAAATGTGACACTAAAAGTATAATTTTCTGATTAGTACTTCATCTGTTGTCCCTTTTAACAATATCAAGTAAAATAAAATTTTAATACATGCACTGTAACATACTAGTCTTTTCCAATGACCAGTGCTACATTGGTCAGAAAGGGAGCATGCAGTGAAGACTAGAATGTCTACAAAAATAATGATGTGGCTCTTTATAGATCCCAGCTGAGAAATTCTATTTATGTTCTTTCCTTCCAGGTGGTTCAGAGCAGAAGGTTAGATACAGTTCAGTGCCACTACAGCTGCTAAATACTTGGTGGGTTCTTCATTTGTTTTGTTACACTGTATGTTTACCAGGAGCACAGTTTATGAGGTGAAAGCTGGTCTGTCTGTAGTAAGCAGAACTGTAAGGTACATGCCATATTTTTTAGTTGAAGGTGTACTTATTGCCATCTGTTATTATAAATATGCTGTAATATTGTAAATGCAGATTTCTAAGTCATATGAGTTTAATATATTATGCAACCTTTGGAGTGGTGGGAGTTGAACCATTCTCTTCTCATGCAGTGGTTTGCTAAGCTAAACAGCCAATCAGAGTGGTCTCTCTTGCTAATGAGGCCCTCTGTTGACTCAGTATGCCAAATAGGCTGAGAAGGAACTGACAGGATCCCACTCGTGCCAGCAGTGCAGGACACACCGCAAAGAAAAGGGTGACAGACACTCACAGATGGCCTGACAGTGGCTGACTATCAGGTTGGTGTATTACAGGCCTTATGTCAAAATACTCTCTTTTATGACCAAATAACTGCTAATTGCATTAGCTACTGTATTTAGTACTGATTAATCAATGTGCATGCTTACATGTACAACTAAAATTGCTAAAATTATAACTATTAAAGATCAATGTGTTGTCACTGTAAGTGTGTAAGCAGGTTAACATTAGCTTTCAGCTCAAAGCACTGCTGCTTGTATGACTGTAGACTTCCAGTCTGGTTTGAATCCGTCACATACGTTTATTATTCTCTTCCACTAACTTTATTACATTCTGTATGTGGCCATGGCAGGTGCAAAAAATATTTCTAAGTCACGCACATGATTATATCAGGACTTCCATCACTTGTAATTAATCTTTGAAATTTTTCATGCACCCTTGGCTGCAGCGTTGGTGATAATAAAATCAAAGGCTGTTATACTGCTTTTAGTTGTGAAGTTGTCATGGCATTTATTTCCACAGTTCTGCCCTCCTTTTTATTGATTTCACACAGCAAAAGAGGGAAATTACAATCAATGCGGTCTTAATACTGTACATATCCTACCTAACATTGCTGTCACTATTCCTGTATCTGCCGCTGAAGTACAAAGACAGTGCCAGCGCCCAGCTCCACCACTAAAAGGACATCTCCATTCATCTGTCTTATTTATGTCATTCTTAGGCACAAGGATGCACAGCCAGTCTTAATTTTCACTTCCAATGTGCTAAGTTTATGAGGAGCCCATGAAGCACACGAAGGCACAACCTGCCTCTCATATACTGAGCTGACAGATTACCATTATAAGATGCATTCATTTGCTTGTCTTGCCAAATCCTAAAGGTTCAGGTCCACTTTTAAATTCAAACTGAGGGTTCAGGTTGGGTTTGCACATTAAATATAGACATCACTGTTTAAAAGTGTTGCTACACACAGTGAGTATAGAGTAACAGAGAGTAACAAAGTAGCTTCCCTGCTGTAAATTTGCTTTTTATTTTATTGCCTTGCAAACTCTAAAATAGACTGCAGTGAGAGGGCTATGCTCCCTAAACTCCATCAACATGTGAACTTTGCAACAAGAGGGGCAAGCATGTTTACACAAACATCTCTGGTATGTACCAGGTTGAGCCCTGTCCCCACCTCAGGGTCCCATCAACAAGAACAGAGAGACAGCATGAAGGGAGGAGATGCAGTGGCTAATGGAATGATGTCAGCAACCTGTGTCTGAATATGCATTTACGAAAAGATGGTTGTTGACAACTTCATGAGATCACAAAGCGACCACTCTTGGCAGAACATTGGAGATTGTCAAGAGCCCCAGATTCCTTGGTGTCCACCGGGTGGAGAACTTCACCTGGTCCCTCAGCACCAGCTCTGTAGCCAAGAAAGCCCAACATCTCTACTTTCCCACACCTCATTTTCACCACACTGTACAGTGGAATTATCAAGGACATCATGAACAGCCACATGTCTGCCTGGCTCAGAAACTGCATCATTGTGGAACCTTGCATCGGATAATAATGACAGCTAAGCAGCTCATCAGTCTTTCTTTGCTCCATCATAGATATCCAGAAAGCCACCAGAAATGTGGATGGTAAATGGACTGCACTTCTATAGAGATTTTCTACCTTACCTGGACAAAGCACTTTACAGATTCACCCATCCACCCATTCACACACATTCTCACATACCGATGGCAGCAGAGCTGCCATGCAAGGCACTGGCCTGGGTATTAGGAGCAACTTGGAGTTCAGTGTCTTGTCCAAGAACACTTTGACATGTGGACTGGGGAGAACAAGAATCGAACCACTAACCCTGCGATCAACCTGCTCTACCCCTGAACCACAGCCACCCAAAGCCGTGTGGATGACCACACACCTCCCTCACACACACTTTGCCTTCATGCCATCTGGCAAACGTTACCAAAGCATTCAGGCCCTCATGGTCAGACTGTGTAACAGTTTCTTCCTCCAAGCCATCAGACTCTTTAACCAAGTAATCCACACACATATACAGTACAAACACACAAACACCATAAACAAATGACTGCAAGGACCACATGCACTGTTGCTTAACAGTATGTACTGTAACTGTATGTTTGCATTTATAGCATTTATTATTAAATTGTAATATAGCCGTCCCTGGTAGGCTAGTGGTTAAGGCACAGCGCCCGGGTCCGAATCACGGTTGCGTCAGGAAGGGCATCTGGCGTAAAACACGTGCCAAATGTCAACATGCGAGTCATCAGTGTGATGATTCGCTGTGGCGACCCCTAAGAAAAAATGGGAAAAGCCGAAATGACATTCATTCATTATTATATTGATATATATTTGCTTACTTCAACTGTGTACTGGTGAGCACTGCACTATGGTCATGTCTGCACATTGTCATGCCTATAAAACTGTTTAATTTTGCTGTACTCTTTTGTCTGCACACATTTGTACACAATGCAGTTTGTGTAGTCCTATGGAGATCTGGCATTTCATGTAGCTCTTGTAGTTCTTATTTAGTTTTTGTAGTCATATTCTGTAGTCTCATGTAGTCCTGTGTTCTTCTTAGGCAGTACCATGGTCCTGGAGGGACATAGTTTTATTTTACTGTATATGCTTGACATTACAATAAAGCCACTTGACTTATTTGACTTGTACCTTGTCTAAATCACCTGCTGCACAGTGAGCGCAGCAGCTGCAGCCCCCATCTGTTACGGCAAGCCGCACGCCAACAGAGCAACTGGACTCAGTATTAGGCAGGACTCAAACTCAGGTCAGAGAGATATTTATTTGACAGTATGGAACGGAAAGGGGGTGGCAAGGATCAGGCGCGGAGCTGCCGGCGTGGGTCTCGGGTGATCGGGCCGCAGAAATGACTGGACCACTGGAGGAGCCGCCTGGGGTCGGAGGAGAGGTTTTGGCACTGTGTATAGAGCAGAGAAGGAGATTAAGAGAGGAGACAACAGGCAGATGAGGGTGCGATGATGCTGAGCACAACACAGGTGACCTGCGTATAGAGGACTGCTGGCTCCGGGCTGGAGAGCGTGCTTGGAACCCAGCGCCGAGGTATGCAGACAGGAACAAGGGCCCACGCTTAACGGACCCAGGCATTGGATGTGGACCCCCACCAACGATCGTTGCTCGGCAGCAAGACCCACGGAGACATAGGTGGCATGAG
>NW_018127898.1:4243531-4258199 GCF_001952655.1 Monopterus albus | reverse complement strand
TGAGCAGGGGTGGAGTCGCTGATAGCCCCGGTAACAGCTGCCGAGGTGCCAGGGACGGCCTGATCCGCGGACGTAACACCATCAGAGCCTGCTATACATAAGATCTCAGCAGTAGAGAGTGCCCCTAGCCCAATATACAATCTTTCTAACTGCACTGAATATGAACATTAGAATAAAATACAGGAGATGAGTAGTTTGAAAAGATGCTTCTGGACATATATAAAACAATTTCATCATTTCCTCTCAAAGTTCCATTTGATGTTTATGTACTCTACCATCTGATGAAAGGCAATTTTTACATTGCACTGCAGTTAAAGTACAATGCTAAAAAAACCTTTCCAAACAGCACTCAGGCCTATTCAGTAATGTTGTGTAGATCTAGCACTATAACAACTAAACATATACATTTGCTTTTATATTTTGGACACATTTTTAAGTATGTATTGTCCCAGTGGACCTTCCAGTGGGAAAACTGAGGCTTGGTCTAATCACCTGCTAATGCTTCCCTGTTTCCTCTGCTCTTGGACTCTTTTAACTCCAACTTACCATCTTTAATCTTGTGTCTGCCTCTTCTCACAGGCATTGGCCACCTTTTTTTACAAGCCTGAAAATGTGCTGAGTAACTCTCTCCCCCCTTCTCTTTCTTCCTCTCCTCCATCCCAAACACACACACACACACACACACACGCATACTATACACCCACTGGGCACCTACAGAAAGTAATGGGTGGAAGAAGGGAGGAGAAGGTGAAGGGGGGTTGCTCCTGTCGCTGACGTTACGCGGCTCATAGGACTTGCCCGTAAATGAACTCATTTTTCATCCTGCCTCTCTCCCTCCTCCCCCTCGTCTTAATGACTGGCACTTTCCTCATACGGAGTGCCGGCCCTCTGAAGAGCCTGGCGGGTGACAGAGCACCATTCATCTCCTGATGATGGAGGATGAGGGTGTAGGGTGAGAGCGGGGAGGTAGGCCTGCCAGACGGACACTTGGACAGATGCAGGGGAAGAAAGAGACAGAGACAGGTTGCAAGCAAGGCTAGATTAAGGAACACTTCTACAACCCCAATTCAGAAAGAGTTGGGAGAGTATGTAAAATCTAAATTACATCTGAAAATAGTGATGTGTAAATCATCTGTGTCCTGTATTACACTGAAGACAATACAGCAGCACATTATTTGATATGACACCTCATCAGTGTTATTCTTTGTTCAAAATAAACTCACTTCTTTTCTGATGCTGCAACACATTCTAAAAAAGTTGGGACACTGCATCTCAGGGCCAGTAATGAGGTAAAACAATGAAATGATGATTCCATTTGAAACAGGTGATGTCAACAGGAAATCACAATCATGATTTGGTACAAAAGTGGCATCCAGGAAAGGGCAAGCCCTTTAGGAGCAAAGATGGGCCGAGGACCACCAGTTTACCAACATATGTGTGAGAAAAGTATTGAAATGTTTAAAAACAATGTTCCTCAAGGAAAGATAGGAAGGGATTTGGATATGTCACCCTCTACGGTGCAGAACATGATTAAAGGATTCAAGGATTCTGGAGGGATTTCAGTGCATAAAGGACACAAGCCTAAACTGGATGACCATGCTCTCCGATCCCTCAGACAGCACTGCATCAAGAATCGTCACATGGGCTCAGGATTACTTTGGGACACCTGTGTCAGGCACTACAACACGTAGTTACATCCATAAATGCTGCTTAAAACTGTGCTGTGCCAAAATGAAGCCCTGTGTCAACAGTGTCCAGAGGCGCAGTGAACTGCTCTGGGCTCAGAGGCATCTGGGATGGACTATCATGTGGAAACGTGTACTGTGGTCAGGCCAATCAATATTTCAGGTATTTTTTGGAAGGAATAAACACAGTGTGCTCCAGACCAAAGACAAAAAGGACCATCCAGACTGTTACCAGCAACAAGTCCAAAAGCCAGGGTCTGTCATGGTCTGGGGTTGTGTCAGTGTCCTTGGCAAAGGTAACTTCCACTTCTGTGATGGCTCCATTAATGCTGAAAAATACACAGAGATAGTGGAACAAGATGTGTTGCCTTCAAGATGACATCTTTTCCAGGGACGTCCATGCATATTTCAACATGACAATGCAAAACCTCAAAGTGTGCACATTACCAAGGCCTGACTGTGGAAGACAAGGGTGTAAGTGCTGGACTGGCCTGCCTGCAGTCTGAACCTGTCCCCAGTAGAGAATGTGTGGCACATATTGAAACCAAATTACATCAGAGAAGACCCAGGACTGTTGTGCATCTTAAGACTTGTTTGCAGGAAGAATGGGACAAAACGACACCTGACACATTTAATCACTTGGTGTCCTCAGTACCTAAACGTCTTTTAAGTGTAGTGAAAAGAAACGGCAACATCACACTGTGGTAAATGTTTTACTGTCCCAACTTTTTTGAAATGTGTTGCAGGCATCAGTATTGAAGTGAGTGGGGTTTTTTTTTACATAAAAACACTGCTCCATAATACTGCTAGTAGTCAAAAGCTCCACCATGTATCTTTAAGGTGTGTCTACACACTGACTGACTGAGTGGACTAGGCTTGTGACAAGGTCCTTTCTGCTGTGCCTTAATCCAAAACATGACATGAGATAATAAAGATAAAATGCAATTATTAACAGAATTTAGTACATAAACAAGCAAATATGCATTTGAAGTTCCATTATATTTATTGTAGAAAGTTTCAGTTTCCCAAAGTGTACATCTCAAATATCAAATTACAATCAGGGCCTGGAGGATGGCTGCCTTTTGTAAACTAGAAAATCATCCCGAGCTCTTGATTAAGAGCACAGTGCAGATCAAATACACCCTCTCATTACATATAATTAAAAGAAGTATAAATATGCATGAGCCAGTGATGAGTATTTCCATCTCCTGATCACTTTTTAGGGGTCGACCTCTTGCTCTTTCGCAGACTCTGGAACACTGTGTCAAGGCAGGTGTTGTTCCAAAATAGAACTGTGATTAAAAATTCAAGCATGTGGTGGAGAAAAACACACCCCACTGATCAACACAAATCTAATTGCACTGCCTGTTTTCTCTGCTATCATATTACCTGTTGGTGGGATGACGGATCGCTGAGCCTAAACAATGCTATTAGGATAGGATGCTTGTGACTCAGATCCTGCCTTGCTTTTGCAAGTAAACAACATTATTGTGATACTGGAGAGCATGATTAATTATGATTATACAATTATGATTATAAAAAGGCAATACTATAATGCCATGAGAGAAATTGTGGTGTCTTGAATTAGAATCATAAATGACTTTTAAAAAAGGAAACTCTTGCCTGAGCAATACTCCTTTTTTAATTAATTCAGTTATGTAACCTAAAAAAACTGTTAAAATCAGTGCTTTTTAAATTTTATTAGTTTGTTTATTTTGTATGGAAACTTCATACAAGTAAAAAATGGGTACTGGTATATCTGTGGTAAGTTTGAAAATAATTACTTTAGAGTCCATACCAGGCTAATCATGCATGTCTGTGGTACTACTGTATGTGCAAGCCCATGTGATGTGATATGATAAAAAAGTAATATCAAACCTTAGGGTGCATTTAATCTACTGTACATGTACCTGTGCATGTGTGTAAGTGCAGTTAGTTTGGGGATATTTTTTTTCTCATCTGCTGAGTGTGACAGATGGAGTCAGGCTCAAAGTGACACAACTATAAAGCAACACCTGGTGGAGCTGGGCTGGTCACTATCTGTGGCTGTAAGAGCTGAATGTGTGTGGGGTGTATGTGCATGTGTGCAAGTCTTACTGCCAGCAGAAGTGTTGGCACACTCTGGCCAGTGTGGGCAATGGTGCCAAACTGAATTCTTTGTGAGATGTGCCCCAAAAAAACAGGAAAACACATCAACTTGAAGATGCAAAAAAAGGAGAAAGATTCAGGCAGCTGTAAAAACATTTGGTTTCTGGACTGCCAGAATTTATTTTAAAACTTTTTCATTGCCCTTTCATTGATTTTCTCTTTCTTTTTTGTCTCTGTACTGTGCCCTTAAAAATTTAAGCACAATATTAAGTGTTGCAAGAAGCTGGTGTCAGATGTTAGATGGAGTGGGTCACAGAAATGTGTGAAAACAGCTTTCCATAAAAACCTGTTATGTTACCTTCTTTCTAAAATAAGAGGTGGATTGGTACATACTCATATCTTCTCTGTCCTCAGTAGCTGGAATTGAAGATGTGGCAAAGCTAAAAAAAATTACTTTCTGCCACGACTTCTTCGCATTTTACAATAAGAAGAAATGTCTTTTTCGAACTTTGCCACATTACTTTTTCATAATGTCTTTGGCTGAAACAGTGCTCTTCAACTAACAGCCAGTCTGGTCAAGGAAATGGAAGGAAAACATCAAGTTGTAAAAGTGGAAATGTTTCTGTTGTCATCTTCAAGAAATTGTGTGAGTATTAGATATTAAAGCATAGTGAGGCAAGGAAATGTGTAAAATCTGGACTTATTGAGTAAAGGTACAGTTTAAATTTAAGATGTGATATTAGGATATTGTATAGGTTTAATGTTCTTGAAACATAACTGCAAAAAAGTATACATATAATATATACATAAGCATATATATACTGTATATGAAAAATAATGGGTGGTGCAAAGTACCAAATAAGCACATGTGAGGAATGGCAAAAAGTATGGTAAAAAAAAGTTGGAGATGTGATAAAGCATAAAGCATCACTTTGTGACATCTGCTCTAGCAACATGTAATAACCTTCACTTACTTTCTTTCCAGAATTAATCTACAATGCCAGCTGATAGATGCTTATAAGGATCATATTAAAATCTCAAACAAAAACATACAGATGGTTGATAAATTAAAGGAAAGACCTAAATAAATGAGTGGTCTCTTCCAGGATGCCCCCATCCACAGGGTGGGTCACTGAACGGTTTGATGAGCATGAATATGATGTAAATCGGATGCTGTGGCCTTCACAGTCACCAGATTTCAACCCAGCTGGACACCTATGAGAGATTTTGGAGCAACATGTTAGTGTCTCCACCACCATCATTAAAACACCACATGAGGAAATATCTTTTGGAAGAATGGTGTTTATCCCTCCAGTACAGTTCAGAGACTTGTAGAGTCAATGCCAAGACACACTGATGTTGCTCTGGTGACATGTGGTGGCCCAACAACTTACTGAGACACTTTATGTTGTTTTTCCTTTCATTTGTCACCCATCTATGTTTCAGTACAAAGAGGAGTAGCTGAATAAAGTTCCTGAGAGTTTGCATGACGTGTGAATCCAGCTTCCTCTGTTCTGTCACCCACAGAGTGTTTCCCCATACTTGCCTCTGCCCACCTTGCTCCACAGTTAGCCATTCAGAGCCCTTTGCTGTCCCAGCAGCCAGCAGCCCAGCCAGTCAGAAGTCATTACACCCACTATTAACTCCTGCTCGGCTTCATTAGGCATGCAAATTGGGAAGGGACAAAGACTTGAAAAACTTCACACTGTCTGACACCCTTCTCCTCCTCCCTCTCTTTCTTTTCTTTCTTTTTTACCTGCTGCTAAACTCACACTTCTGTTCATTTATTAAGCCCGGATGTGTACTGAATAGTGTGATATGAGATTATGTTTTTCTAAATATGGAAAGTCTAACTGGCAAAATGCATGGAAACTGCAAGCTCACTAGCATGAGCTTAAGGTCTTAAAAACAAAACCCTCTCAGATTTTTGTCACCACTGTCTTCTCATACTGTACAGCTTTACTTTACTGGTGCCACCAAACATTCAAAGAGTTCTCAGTTTATTTGTTAACACGATGAATAGTTTGAAGCAGTTTCAGAACAGATACTACAAATAACCTCTTCAAATATTCATGAAGATCACTGTTAACACAAACAGTAGTAATTAAATTTAACTAGCTTATTATATATGATCCCGCAGGTCTAGAAATGGACAGGCAGATACATGATTTATTAATGTACTGGCTTGTCATAATTATAAGTGGAGGTTTCTCTTTTCACACTATGACCTCCATCCATCTTTAGTAACCCTCTCTTTGTCCCTGCTGTCTAAAGCCACCAACATCAGAGGCAAGGCTAGCATGGGTCAGGGCCACTCCCCTGCTCTGACGGAACATAAATATATTATGAGCAGGCTGAATTACCAAGGGATAACACGTTGCGTCGCGCCATGCCACTGTGCATCACACAGCAGGTTCAAACAGGTGGAAAATGTATTCAGAGGAGAGGAATAAAATCAGCCTCTGTCAGTTTGCACAAGAAAACACACCTTTAACATTATCTGGATTCAACTGTATGCCGTATTGTGAGACAAGCTTTGAACTGTGGTTTGAAGATAACACCCAGGATTAATTTCACATTGTCGCATATTAAAACTAGTGATTTATGAGGTCTAAACAACTTTGCAGACTGTTATTGGGTCACTGTTTTTATATAACTGAGGGTTACATTTTTAAAACGATCATATCTTTAAGCAATAAAACTATGGTGATACTGTGATCTTACCAAAAAAGAAAGTGATCAATCTGTTCACATTTTTCACCTGCTTTAAGAGCTGACTGTTCAGCAGCTGGCTCAGCTATGGACCTCAGAGCAGGTATTCTGTAGTAAACAGTGCCTTCCGCTGATTTATAAAAGAACTACACTGGCATGAACGTCAACTTAAACTGAAGTAATTTCAGGTAACTTACTAAAATCATTATTGTGCTGTGCAGTCTACTTTTGTTTTGTTTCAGATTTGTTTTCAAATTATTTCTGCTACAATGCAGCAGTTATTTCACTTGTAAATTGGCAAACTTATAAAATCATGACTGTAACATGTATTAACAGAAGAGCTAGCATGTGAATAAATAGAAACCTGGGATATAAACAGATCAATTATTTGATTTAAAAAATTTGACTATGAAAATTAGAAGAAAAGAAGGCTAAGATTTAACACAACTTTATCCTGAAACCTCCATTCATGCATAATTTTTAAGACCATCTTTCCTTCAGGTCCACAGTGATGAAGAATGTCTTGGTGAAAATTTTGCCAGCGCTAAATGGTGCCATGACGCAGACAGCCCGGAGGCCATGGCCAGCCGGAGGACAGGTGGCAAGCTAATCATGTGGAAAATGAGAGCCTGGAAGGCAAGTATAGGGATGGGAGCAAGGGCTGAGGAGGGGTGTCCACCTTGTTCTCACAGGTCCTGGCCCGACTGGGAGCAAGACCAGCACAGTGGTCCTCCATTCTATCTGCCAGCTAGCCCCCTTTCCACCCAGCATTCCCACAACTCAATTATCCATCCCACGTTTCTCATACCACCTCCTGAAGGCCAGCCTGTTGCTCTACCAGCATTTTCTTTTCCTCGTTAAACAAATTCACAAGACACTAACTCATTAAGTCATTATAGTGAAATAAAAAGGATGAATTATATTTTAACCTTTAGGGTCATTTGTTCATTATTTGTTCATTATATACAACAAATCAAAAAGTCATTATACAAAAGCCCACACAGTATACAATGACTGATCAGCACTGATGGTCAACCCAATTCAGCTAATTACTAATTGTTTTTGGTTGGAGGTTTGTCACTGTCTCATCGAGATGTTTTATTCTAGCAGTGATGTACAACTATGTAACTTTTGCTCAGCCACTGAGGCCACCCACAAGCAAAAAAAAACAGAATAATGATAAAAGGCAAATTATACTCTCTGCAAGGGTCAGCCTGCGAGGATGTTTCTGAGGATCTGCACCGTGTCAACCAGCATGAACATGCCCTTGTATTCAGATCATGTCTACATTTGCTTTAAAAAATACCAGGCTTTAAATGTCAATATCTACTGCAACAGTAGTATGAATGAAGTATAGTCATAAAGTATGTTTAGCAGTATTTGCCTAGAGTTTGCTAATGTTAGTTAACATTAGCCATCAATCTGGTCTTACTACATCAAGTAAGGCATTTGTTGCATAGAATGGTATAATCATTATAAATTCAACTGCACCCTTTATTCTTGGATAAATTACATAGCATCACTTTAAACTTATGAGCAACATTTTTGTAACATAAAACACAAGATGACTGGCTAATAGAGTTAAAAAGCAATTCTCAATGTTTTTGAGGGTTCAAATGACTCCCTGTGATGCAAATGAGCTGCTAACACCACTGAGAATCAGTAACACATTACAGCTTGGTTTCAACACAAAGCTAACTCACAATACCAAGTAGTGTATCATCAGTGTATAGTAAGTACTAGCACTATTTGACAATACTTTGTATTAAGGTCAGTATGTTCTGTTTGATGTCCACTATCCACTTGTTAAATTCATGAAGCTTTCACAGGACTACCACGTGACCTGACTATATTATAAGCTCAGTGACTTTCACTTGACATCACAGAGTGAGTGAAGCACAGAGGTTTTAAAAATGGGCATCATTTGTTTGGATCCCTGAAGCCTCTTCCTCCTTGTTTTTCTTTGATTTCAGGAAAGTGCTCTGTATGCACGGTCTCCTTATTATTCTGAAATGTTCAAACAATATTTTGGCATTGGCATTACCACTGAGGGCTGAAGACTATGTTGAGTCACAGAGTGCAAGGCAATTTTAGTAAACAGGGCATCATGAGTAGGTACCTGTATAAAATACATGCAGTAGTTAATCTCTTTGACTGTACAGTAGGTGAGTGTAATTATATGATTCAGTAACAATGTAGCAGTGGATGAAAAAAACAAACAGCACTGTTTTGCAGAGTAGAGAAGGTAGACAGTTTGGTTTTGGGGTTTTTTTATACCATTTTGAAAATCAGTAGTTTGCAAAATGACACAGGTATTATAGGATCAGTACTTTTGGTATTGATCTATACCTGTAAGCACGCACATGCTATTTCTACACTTCCTGTCCATCTCGAAAGGGGGGGAGCCAAATTAAACACATCGTATATGTGAAGGAAGTACACCATTTCCAAATAAGTGTCAGAAAACACTCACAAATTTTGATACATTTTTCTTGTTGGCTGGCTAATAGTTTTCTAAAAGACTTTTGATATAAAAGTAATGAGTAGAGCTTGTTTCGTTTTATAATTAGAGAATTTAGCTAAGTAAAACCAGATTTTTTTTCTTGAGCTGGTGGATCAAACCTGAAGTAAAAGGTGAGTGAATATTAATGTACAACAATATTTGTTATTGTTCCTGCATGACAAGTCAATATGTCTGCAGGAAAAAAAAGAAAAAGGTCATTTTAACCCCTTGATGTTGAATTTCTATTGTTGTTGTTGCAAATGAAAGTGTACTTTTTTCTTTTTCTGATTATTACCTTATAAAGTTGATATCATGCTGGTGTGAGCAAATGCTACACTGCTGCTTCACACTTTACATTACTTCATACATCCAGTAGACACAGAACATTAGAATTTAGTTGCAGTTGTGTTTCAGGCAATCTGATGAACCCAACATTCTACTTTTAGTTTTTTTTAGTTTTCTTTTGCTCTCCATCAACTCCTGAAGGAAATACCTGGCTCCTTAGCTGCCAGTATGTTTGACGTACCAACTCATGGCCTATTTTGTCTGTCTGCTTTTGGGAGAGTCCAGTGTGTTCATCAATTTTATTTTTTTTTTTATTTTTTTTTTAAAACAGCCACCTGTTGGAAACACAGCTGGTGAAAGCCATGAGAGTGAACCAAAACAGTTACAGGTAACAGAAAGCTGCTAAACCTCTCCACAGAGTGGCTGGAGAGTCAATGGGTTTGTTACTACAATACATTTTTACATACTCATTTTCAAGGTTCATGTAAGGACCTTAACAAAATATTGTATACATTATACCATGGATGACTATAGCTGGAATTTTGTTCTTTGCAACTCTAGTCTCGGGGTGTGGTCACACTGATAAGCAGCTGAATGGACAGAAATTTGTTTGTATTCATTTGCTTTTGAATACCTCTGATACAATACGGGGATGAGACAATGATGATGATGATGATGATGATGATGATATCAATATTGTACAGTATCTGTTAGTTCCAGAAGTCACCTTTTATGCACTTATGCAGGTAAAAACAAATGCAGGCGGACAAACCAGCTCAAATAAGACACTGACAGAGGATTGCTCCACATTTCCTTAAAGCTCTCTTAAATGTCATCTATACAAAATATATTGCACAAGTGTGAGAAGGCTTTGAAGAAACTGTGACAAAGAGCCATTACATTCGAGCCATGAAAGCCAGAAAACCAGCACTGAACAAAGGGCCACAACACTGTCTGTCTCCTGGGTTGCTCCTTCTTTGAGCAAATAAGAAGGGTTGCAGAGCAGGAAAACAGGTCAATATCACAGTGCTTTTCAGGAAGGAATATTGCTGTATGTGTGTTTGAATAACGTCCTGAGGGGAATTATTGATCAACACTAGAGCATAAAGGAGAAAAGTCCCTCACTGACTTCAAACTGTTCCTAAATTGCTGTCAAATGAATGCCACTCACATTTAGTTAGCTGCATTTGGGGGAAGGAAGGGAAAGCCTTGGGTGAAACTGAACGTGTTCCATTTGCAAATAATTTTTAGTAGCTGTTTACTGCAGCAGTATTCAGATTATTATAGTACTGAATGAAATGCTTTCGTGAACATACTAGTTTTTATTGTCCTCATAAATCTAAAATGAAAAATACCTTACTCTGATCAAATACAGTATGAACAATTTAGCTCACTATCAACATGGGCGGAGTCAAGGTGGTGGTTAGGGGTGGTACCGGCTACCCCCAGAATCTGATAGGCCACCTGTCATGCCACTCCTGCCAGAGTCAAAATGTGCTGCTTGTCAGCATCATAGAATGAAAAATGAAAAATAATGACACATTTTTGCCTTAAATGCAACAAATCATTGTGTAGTGGCAATGTCCCGAGCTGGGAGTAAATAAGGAGTGCAGCCAAAGTTAGCTAAAGAAAGCACTATGTTCATATCATTTTTACACAGAATAAACAATGTGATTCATGGTTATTAGGTTATTATTTCATAGAAAGAGGGGTTTCATTTACTTTTTACATTTCAAATATGCCATCCCTCATTGAGTATGTGCCCCAGCCTGGCCACCTTGTCCAAAATTTTCTAGATCTGCCCCTGTCTAAAATAAAATATAGTCCATTACTGTCATATCAGTGAGAAAACCAGCTTCATAGGTATCATTTTTTGATCAGTATGACTCATTTTTGTTGTCACTGATCAGTGACAAAAGCAGTCCCGAGCTGGGGTAAATAAGGAGTGCAGCCAAAAGTTAGCTAAAGAAAGCACTATGTTCATATCATTTTTACACAAAATAAACAATGTGATTCGTGGTTATTAGGTTATTATTTCATAGAAAGAGGGGTTTCATTTACTTTTTACATTTCAAATATGCCATCCCTCATTGAGTATGTGCCCCAGCCTGGCCACCTTGTCCAAAATTTTCTAGATCTGCCCCTGTCTAAAATAAAATATAGTCCATTACTGTCATATCAGTGAGAAAACCAGCTTCATAGGTATCATTTTTTGATCAGTATGACTCATTTTTGTTGTCACTGATCAGTGACACTAGCAGCTATCTCGTCTGCTCCCCACACACCAATGCCAGTGTGATGACATGTCTTGCAATTTAGAAGTAGCTTTGCCTCTACCCCCCACCCCTTGACTTGAAAAACCAGAGAAAATTTTAATCCTGTAATTCAAGGGCTCTTTTTCAGTGCATAACCTAATTTTGAAATTTAGTCTATCATCCTAGGATACAAACTCATTAATATTTATTGGTATTTTTACTTTGTAGGACCGCACTAAAAGCAGAGCTGTGACCCACTTTGGGTCTGATCCATAGTTTAAGAATACATATTATGATCTATTTCAGATGCTAAATATCATAGTATTAACAAGATAGCACTCAGAGAGTGCAACCTCCACCAAGGTGCAACTCAGTTTCCTCATATTGCCATAAAAGCAATATTCCCATGATAGTTTGAGCCTCATATACGATTGCTTGACCGTGAAGACCTACTGCTGGCATTTGAAATGATGCTGATATCATTATTAGTTTTAAAGTTATTCCGTTCACTTCCATTTTATTTGTAGGCTATAGCACCAATTCACAACAACAAGGGTATAGTAAGGTCTAGTAATATAGGGAAAACCCAATAAACCACCCTTGAGCAAGCACTCAAGAAAAATGATAGTCATGACAGACATTCAGTCATTGGTTTAGGGGTAAAATGGAGATTTCAATGAGTGAACCATGGCAAAGCTGTGATCACATTTCTGCAAGTTTGTGTTCTCCTTGTTCAACAGCTGTTTGATAAACTGGTCATACAGTCTCTGTTACTGGGGGAGCGCAGAGAACATTACAATAGAAAAGTAGGACTGTCCACATCAACCAGTGAGGTTATGCAGGTGACAGTTAAGGGAAGCACAGGGTTACGATTGCTTGACCGTGAAGACCTACTGCTGGCATTTGAAATGATGCTGATATCATTATTAGTTTTAAAGTTATTCCGTTCACTTCCATTTTATTTGTAGGCTATAGCACCAATTCACAACAACAAGGGTATAGTAAGGTCTAGTAATATAGGGAAAACCCAATAAACCACCCTTGAGCAAGCACTCAAGAAAAATGATAGTCATGACAGACATTCAGTCATTGGTTTAGGGGTAAAATGGAGATTTCAATGAGTGAACCATGGCAAAGCTGTGATCACATTTCTGCAAGTTTGTGTTCTGCTTGTTCAACAGCTGTTTGATAAACTGGTCATACAGTCTCTGTTACTGGGGGAGCGCAGAGAACATTACAGTAGAAAAGTAGGACTGTCCACATCAACCAGTGAGGTTATGCAGGTGACAGTTAAGGGAAGCACAGGGTGCACAACTCGTTAGATTCCAACAGTGGAAACACAGCTATAATGTTCAGCTGGGACAGACTACTGTACCCTGAACAAGATATAGCTCCCTGCTAATAGAGCTAGTTTGGTCAAATAACGAGTATAACTACTCACATCTCTTAAAAGTCAATTGGTCAAATAACGATTATAACTACTCACATCTCTTAAAAGTCAGAGCAAATTACTTGGATAAACTGACCACATATTCTCAATCTGAGTGGTTACTTTGGTGCCTGAAAAAACACTTAATAAAATGTTATTATACCAGTCAATCCATCCATTATCTAGCCTTATTCCTGAACAGGGTTATAGGGGCCTGGAGTCAATCCCAGCTGACATTGGGTGAGAGGTAGGGTACACCCTTGACAGGTCACCAGTCTATCACAGGGCTAACATGTAGACAAACCACACACACTCCTATGGACAATTTAGAGTCACCAATCAACCTAGTACTTTAGTCTTTGGAATGTGGGAGGAAGCTGGAGTACTGGGAGAGAACCCACGCAGGCACAGGGAGAACATGCAGAAAGGCCCCAGGTCAATACCTTTTAGTGCTCAGTAGAGCAACCATGCACGGGGGGCTCACATACAATCAGCAGCCTTTCTAGCATTTACAGTGGTGAATGACCTTTTAAAATATTCCTGTATTCAAATTGTGGTACAGATCAGCACCAAAATCTAATCAATTGTTCCATGGGCCACAACCGACCTCTCCGAAAAAACATTTTGCCAAATCTGATCAATACTTTTAGAATTATGATGTTAACAAACAAAGAAACAAACACAGCAAGCAACAAAGATATAATCTGTTCAAAAAAGTTTTGTTTTTCAATAACATTCTATTCTTTTTATCGGACACAAAAACCAGAATACAAAAGTCAGGAGAGTGAGAGATGTAGGGGGGCAGAGACAGAAATAATAAAATGATCAACAGAAAGAGAAGATGTGTTATCAGACTTGCCAGAAGGGGAATCGACTCCCCTGTCCCTATCCATATGTTAGTAATATGATGCTCTATAACATCCATCCTGACTCAGACACCTGCCAGCCAGAAGTTCTAGCACTATTACCCTGCACCTCCATCTGGACCACTACCCATGGCAGCTGAAAGAGGTAATAATAAAGGTTGCCAAATATGAAAGGAATAGTCTGTACTAGTTAGGTTTTATTTCCCTTTGAGGGGTCAACAGCAGTTATATTGCTATCATATTAGTAGCTATCTGGTTGTTACAAAGCATGTCAAGTGTTCCTTCTGAAATGAGGTTTAATGCCATATCCATTCATCCCAGCTAGAAGAACAGGGTGTTTGGCTGTACTCTAAGCAGCTCCCTGTCTGATACAAGATAGATCAGCAGGCAAAGCAAGGAGAGAAATAACACAGGAACCAGAAGAGGAAGGAGAAAAGCCGTTTTGTCCCTGATGCCCTATTAATTTGAGGAGAACTAGGAAATGCCAGCAGGATTAAATGTGTTACTCCCAGAGCCCCCCACCCCTTATGCTTCTTCTCTCCGAGTTCAAATTAAAGGACAGGGTGGGGGGTTTGGGTGGTGTTAGGAGGAGGGTGTAAAAAGAGAAGAAAGGTGTTAATTGCTTGCCAATCGATAATTCTATAATTACTTTGTGACAAATTGCTGGCTTGCGGTGCTACGGTATGTTCAGAGGAGAGTGGGGAGGAGGGTGATCAGTGGGTGCGGATGTTAAAAAGGATTGGCCATGATCAGCAATGGAAATATTTGCTTTTGTGTCTACAAGCCAGGCTGCCCAAGGGATTTGTGACAGGGAATTTATGTCAGGTTTAAACATGAAGCTGAGC
>NW_018127898.1:4241730-4243520 GCF_001952655.1 Monopterus albus | reverse complement strand
TGGAGCATATACACACATGTACATAATGATACTCATACTCCACAGGGTAGTTTTTGCCACAGCATACTTTACCTGATATTTACACTCAGGCTGAATGACTTACAAAATCCCTTTATTCTGCAGCACATGAAACAATAGCCACGCAGTGTATGAAAGCATATTAAAGACAGGCTGGCAGATTATCATCTTTGCACCATTAAATTGTCAGGCCGATTCAAGAGAAGAGCAGTAAAAGGAAACCTGGAGCGAGAGGGCTGAATTTGGCTAGAAGACTTTGAATCTACTACTGCCTGTCACACTTCACTATCTTCCAATCACAGTTTCATTATGCCAGTCAAGTGTGAAGTGATGGAGTCTCTTCTAGCCATAGGGGGAGCTTTAGGCAGACAGCAGGTGGGCTATCTGGAGACCTGTGCAGGTCAGGGCACCATGACACCTGGCGCCCCCTAGCTGCTACAGCTGGGCGGGGGAGGGTCAGAGAGGCCAACGGGAGATTGATGGCCCACCTTCGCTCGTGTCAAATCACCTGTCAGCACGCCCCTGGCACTGAATCCATTTTGGTCCAAGCCACCATTAACCTTGGACCACTTGGATTCATTCCCCCATCTCCATGGACCAGGCTCCCGCAACCCTTGTCTACTATACTGCCAAACTAGTTTCTGGACTCAACTTTTATCATGTTCACTGAGCTTTTATCAACATGGCCGACTTTTAAACAGTAAACAAAAAAATAGTTGCCACTGAGTGTTGCGTTCTCACCAAATCTTTTGAGTACACATGAACACACGGCTGCATGTGATTACTGGGAAATGACAACAAGAAATATGTCACTCATTTTACCTTTATTGATCTACAGTATTTGATGAGCCTTGAAAAGCTTATTGATAAGAGCTGCCTCAAGGCTACTTATACCCCCTAATCTGCCACTGCACACACTTTTGTGTAGATGTACTGTACTGTTATTACTACATGCTGTTGTGCTGGATGATGTCATGCATATCATGCAGAATTTGATATTGTATGTATAATCCATCTATATATGAAGCATGGTCATGAGCAGATGTTTGATCATTTCACAGGTCTATAAAAAGGTGATTGTGCTGCCAGTAGCTGCTGTAATATTGATTGATGGTAGGCAGGTGGGGGCCACAGTGCTGCCCTCAGATTCTGTTTATTTATACAGCCTGCCGTCTGCCCACCTTACCCAACACAGGACTACATTCACTGAATTTACAGTTGTCAGAAGAGAAGAAAATATGCTAATAATGCCATGTAGCCCTGAGGAGAAACAAAAACATTTTCAATCCAAACTTTCTATAGTCATATTTGTTATATCAGGGTAGATCTTGTGCATGTTGAACACCAAAGTGGCACGTACAGTATCTTGGGTCTCAACAATACCACATTACATACATTATTTGTTAGTCTGTCCCCTGGGGCATACATAAATTGGATCCAGTAATGAGAAGCAGTAATGACTGTCTTTGCATATTTGGTCTTGATTTTCAATTATATATTGTTGATATTATTGTTCTCGATGCTGTGCAATGTGGTTTAAATTGAACTTCTCTGTAGAAATGGACTCAAAGTGTCTTACTGAACATGCAAAGTAGGTATTGTTTTCAGGCAAAGTTTTGTGGCAAGCTTTCTTACAGTCTTATCAAATCAAGAACCTGTACAACCACTGCATGTACATTTGCATCATAAGCAAGGGGCTACTATACCTTCTGCTGCATTCTTTGATCAAATACTGAATGCACAGTAAAATCTTGATTAAAAAACCAGACATT
>NW_018127898.1:4238532-4241619 GCF_001952655.1 Monopterus albus | reverse complement strand
AAAGAGTCCTCTCCACACCATTAAGGATGCTGAATAATGAAGTCCTTGTTCCATCCCAATTTTCTAAGCTTTGAAGGAGTCAGTAGTTGGATGTGGGCTGCCTCACAGAGCGTGTCTTCTGTTCCACTGAGCACACAGTGGCTTAGGGATCAGCCTGTGTCCCTGACAGGAATGTGTGCCACTGAGTGTTGGCCTGTCCACTGAAGAGAGCTGCAAGCCTCAGATCAGTGGCATTGGCTGGCCTACGGGTTTTTCTTTATGGCTGTGTCACTGAGTGCCTGGTTCTCCACTGTGCACACGGCAGCCCTCCAGATGGATGCTGGGACAGTGGAGGCCACAGGGCTGAAAATCCTATCAAGCAGCAGTTCCAGGTCCTTGCACTGAGAAGATGAAGCACACCGGCAGGCCAGGGGACATGGGCCAAACCCTCCTGCACCTCCATCATTCCCCATCCCCAATCCCTTCATGGCCCTCTTTCCTTCCTCCCTTTCCTTTTGTTCTTCCTTTTACGGGTTTCAAGACCAACCAGCCAGAATATGGAGTGTGGCCCTTGGGGTCTGTGGCCCTCACTTGTTAAATAAAGGAGCTGACTGGCTGATTGATAGACCGTCGGTAGTCCCTGCACCTCACGTGTTTCCGGGTTAGCTACTGCCTTATATATGAATTTTGTGATGGACAGACCTGCTTTAGCATTTGTTAAATGCAACATTTGATGGATGGCACCAATTTTCCTGCAAAACACAGATGAGGTCTCAAAGCACCTTTTCCCCTCCCCTGGTTTCTGCCCAGGTAAATCCCATGAGCATGAAGGGACAGGAGAGTTCTAAAGTGGTATCAGTCAAAGAACCTTGTGCATGGCTGCAGCAACAATGCACTGTTTCAATTATATATCTGTTCCTCAGTGACTGACTTTTAGTACAGCCTCTTACCCCTACAAGCCATAGAGAAGGTGCTCTATCTGTTGTCCTCACCTAAGTTCTTAATTTTACTTTACTTAAGTGTGACTGCATATCTGTCACTATTTCCCTAACTCTAGACGACATACAGTGTACTATCTGTGTAGATTCAGTGATTCAAAATAGCTTTATTGTTATTGTCTATGACAAAACAATTACAGTTACTGTCAGGTCAAAATCCGCTAACATCTGCCAATTATTTTCTTGATTGCTCAATTACTCCCCTAGTCTATGAAATGTCAGAAGATAGTGATTAAAGGTCATCAAGCATATTGTTTTGTTTGATCAGCAGGCTAAAATCCACAGTTGTTCAGTTTACTATCATATTAAACAAAGAAAATCTTCACATTTACTTGCTTTTTTCCATGTTTGCTAAAAAAGGGTGATTTATTGATTATCAAGTTAGCTGCAGATTATTTTTCTATTGATTAAGAAACTCACAGCTTCAATTATAACTAAAACATAAGAAAAATACCAAATATAAAAATATAAAAGTGAGTGGATTACAAATGAAAAACAGTGAACCAGTGAAAATGAAAAATATCAATAACTTTTTAAATGTTGTGCAAAAGTACAGTATTAAGTTCTAAAAACAAATATGTAACTGAACTTACGCACTGTACAGTACTATCACACCCGGTTCCAGCATTAACACAGTGCTTCTACCAGCCAACACTGACTATCTCTGTCCCTGTAATGCCAGAGGCAAGCTCTGAATCTACAAAGGTTGCAGAGGAGTGTCAACCTGATGCAGTGCAGTGAACAGACAGGTGAAAAAGATAAACAGATGCGAGCCCAGTCTCTAGGGTGTTGAGTTCATTTGTTACCTATCATGGACAGACATATTCCTGTCAGAAATGCTGTGGCAGAAACAGATGTGAGGTCATTCTAGTTACAGAATAAAAATCTTGGGTTAAGGACAAAGATTGTCACTTCACACATGAGACGACCATGGGGTTTTATTTCCCCCGAGGCTACGTACAATAAACATTTAGCTCCAAAAGGATGGAAAGTTTTATTAACAAAACAAACTTATTCATCATTGTTTGTCTCCTGTTCAGCCTGGTTTCTATTTCTATAGGATACACAAACTCCACACAGAAAAGTCCCAATTGGCCGCAAGGGTCAACCCAGAACCTTACTGCTGTGAGGCAACAGTGCTAACCTCTGCACCTCCGTGTCATCCACTGGTCATGTCCATATTGAATAAATCATTCAAACATTCAATGTAGGTTGGAAGAATTGTGAACTTCTGGACAAATGACATCAACAAAAGCTGGAGTTAGAGTCAGGATATAGCAAATCTGGAGTCCAGGGAATGAATCCAGATTGGCGGTGTGGTGGGTAACAGCTACTTTAACTTAATTTTATTTTTCACATCTACTGATGTGAACCATGCATTGTAAAAATGAAATCTCAGGTCTTTAGTTTAGCTATTCATTGGTCCAGAGTAGCTACATATAGTGTAAAAACATTACTGTAATAATGAAGTGCAGTGCATGTCACGATCTGAGGCCACTTTGCTGCCTCTAGGCCTGGACACCGTGCCTCCTTCAGGGGAAAATGAATTCCCAAGTGTTTCAGGGTGGCTGTTCAGTAGAAGCTGGGTGATGCAGAAAAACAATGACCCTAAACATTGAAGTAAATCTGCTAAAGAATGACATCAAACTACACCTTTTGGTCAGGTCAGAGCCCAGACCTTAACCCAACAGAAATACTGAGAAATGACCTCAGAGGGCCGTTCACAGCATGTCTGAGCTGAAGCAGCTCTGTATAGAAGAATGATTCAGAATTCCCCCCCCTGAACATTGTGCAGGTCTGATCCACAGCTACTGGCAGCGCTTGTTTGAGGTTATTGCTGCCAAATGAGGTTCGACCAGTTCTTTTTCCAACCGCACTGTGAATGTTTAATGGATGTCAAATCAAATCAAATCAAAACAAATTTTATTTGTATAGCGCCAAATCACAACAAAAGTCATCTCAGGACACTTTACAAAGTAAGGTCTAGACCTTACTGTTATCAATATTATTACATAGGGAAAACCCAACAAACCCCCCTTGAGCAAGCACTTGGCGACAGTGGGGAGGAAAAACTCCCTTTAACGGAAGAAACCTCCGACAGACCCCGGCT
>NW_018127898.1:4228148-4236432 GCF_001952655.1 Monopterus albus | reverse complement strand
CTCTGTTTCACTGCCTTCCTTTTCAGAGGGGCAATGGTATAAGTGTATTACGCAGGAAGGCTGCAGTACTATCAACAAGATTATCGATTTGTGTTGGAGTAAAGTTAAGGTGGCCTCCTTCCACTGTGTTGGCAAACGGCACTGAAGTAGATAAAGATGGAATTATTTCCTTAAACTTGGTAACAGCATTGCCAGATAGACATCTGCTGTAGTGGAATTGTTTCCCACATAGAGTATAATCCATTAATGGGAATTCAAAAGTTATTAGAAAATGGTCAGACAGAAGAGGGTTATGGGGAAAAACTATTAAGTGTTCAGTTTTGATGCCATATGTCAGAACCAGATCAAGAGTGTGATTAAAACAGTGAGTGGGTTTATTTAGTTTGAGAGAAGCCAACTGAGTCTAATAATGAACAGAATGCATTGTTGAGGCTGTCATTGTCGGCATCTACATGAATATTAAAGTCGCCTACTATGATTATTTTATCTGTACTAAGCACTAAATCAGACAGAAAGTCTGAGAATTCACTTAAAAACTCTGAATAAGTAGCAGGTGGACGGTATACAATAACAAACAGAACAGGCTTTTGAGTTTTCCAGTTTGGGTGTGAGAGACTCAGGGTGAGACTTTCAAATGAGTTATAACTATGTTTAGGTCTAGGGTTGATTAATAGGCTTGTGTCAAACATCGCTGCCACACCTCCACCCCTTCCTGTGTTTCGAGGGATGTGACAGTTACTGTGACTAGGTGGAGTGGATTCATTTAGGCTGACATATTCTTCCTGCTGTAACCATGTTTCAGTAAGACACAATAAGTCAATGTGATGTTCACTTATCAAATCATTCACTAACAGAGATTTAGATGAGAGAGATCTGATATTTAATAGTCCACATTTGATTGTCCTATTACTTTCTACTATAAGAGGAGTCATCTTAATTTTAATTAGGTTCTTATGAATAACTCCTCTGGATGTGTTCAATAAAGACACAAAAGATTATAATTGTTTAGGAGTCATTAGTTTGAGCACATTTTGTTTGTCTATACTTGTGATTTAGATAAAAATCAGACAACATTTTATGACCAATTAATGCAGAAAGCCAGGGTCCACTAACTTGTTCTACCCATTGTAAGAAAACACCAATTAGAAAGTGGTGCTCTTCTAACTTATAGCAGGTCTTTGTTAATTGTATTTGATATAATGAATATACAGTACTGTACTTTAATAACTCCCTTTTTCCTCTTATCAGATATTGCACACATAAACCACTGGGCAGGATGTATTTATTTTTAGTTTTTTTATGTGTGTGCATCAGTGGGATTTTTAAGTGTCTTGGTCAGAGTACCACTTCTCTCTGTGTATAATATGTATGCCTTACTTTGGAGGACAGACAGCAGACAGATTCACGGAAGGAGAATATGAAAGGGACTTGAGACACACTGGCTCCTAACCAGAACAACTGGTGTCTCTTCCGTGCAGATGGACACACAGGTGGGCTCACAGGTGGGGAAGGAAGGAGGGCAGCATTCTGCCAGCTTTGTGTCCTGCTTGTGAGTGTGTGTATGTGCGTATAACATCTGAACCGTGGTCCACTGACATGTTGGAAAAGGAATTCTTGTAGCTACACTGCACCCTTCTGGGTGTCTGCAGTACCACATAGCCAAAAAACAACCACAGATTCCATGTCTCATTGTATAGTCTGTGAAAATTTTAATGTCAGCTCTCTGACAGATAACTTGTTAGTTTTCTTACTTTAACACAAAGAAATACCTTAGTTTCACACTGTTACCTCCACTCTTATTGTCATTAACAACAGGTATTTTATCTTTTTTTAAAGAAACAAATGTATAAAATAGTAAAAACAGCACTGTCCTCCATAAGCTCAATAATATATAAAATGGATGTTTTTCTAATTCCTTTCTCTTTTTCAACCCTGCTCTTAGAAGTCTTCCAATTCTTCCTAAAGCTTCCACATAAATTAATCTTCCCAGTCTATGAAAAGCTGGGCAGAACCAAACAATATGATTGCAGAAAGCAAACCAAGAAATAATATTGATCTCAGCAACACAGAGACAGTTAATCAATGAATATATGTCCTCCCTGCACAGGCTGCAAGTCGAGATCAATTCTGAAAAAAGATGAGGCATTGCCAAATAAAGTAAAGTAGTTCTGAAGCATATCCCGCTGTTGTGAAATGGAATAAATTCCCAAAACATATGAAAGATCGACTACAGCAGTGAAAAACGCTCAAAAAGAACAATCATGTTTAACGCTGTATTTCTAATAAATATTGTTGCTATTATCATCTACTACAGTAAGTTTATTTCTCTTATTCTTGGTGTGTAGGTGCACGCTTTTATCTCGGCTGCTCTCTGGCCTCACATTATGAACCACCAGATGATGTATTGATCTGAACGCAGCCTCCAAATAACCTGCACAATTGTTTCATCACCTTGTCACTATTGCCCCATGAAGAGCTAGGCATCAAATAGTTGGACAAGTCCCTCAAAGGTGCCTCTTTCAATACCAAACTGATAGGCACATTCGTTTTCATGTATTGCAGACCCATAAGAGGTTATAGGTCATTAGTGGCTCACTGATTGCAGCCTACATGAAAACTATTATGTGTCCAGTACATTTGTGCAGTCTATCGGCCTGGTGAAGACTTTGTCCTGCCACTGTCCTGCTGACAGACAGACAGCTGTTCTGATGACTAAGGCTCAGAACACACCACTAACATCTCGATTTCAGTGCATTTCCCCCGGATAGGGTTTTGTCTTTTTTCCTCTTTCTTCGTTTTCCCCAAAACACTGAATTACTAAATTACCTGTTAACCTGTTTTTGCTAAATTCTGTTTTGTCCTGAATCCTTTGATGAGATCTTGTTAATTTATGATTGCATTTTGTTTGTTTTCAGTAACACCACCACCATCCACATCTCCTGCTTCTTCAACCCAGTCAACCACATCTGCATCTGCTGGGAGTCACAGTGAGAGTTTATCTCAGAACAGAAACAGGAGGAAGACAAAGATTTCATTTCACAAACATTTTTACAGTTTCTGTAAAAAGCCCAGGTGATACTAACAATGGCTGTGACTACTAAAGTGTCCCACCAGCGTCATGACTTCATATTCAACAGAAATCATCTTACATCTGCCAGAAATCAAAGCACATCTCCCACAATGTCAAACTGTTGGTTCAAAGTGTCCCACTGTGTTGTGACAGCGAGCCAGTGTTAACACCACCAGGACCCTGATAGTGAAGCAGCTAAATGAACCTTACACTCAATAATTAGTCTCACCAGTGCTTGTCCTACTGACATGTCAAAACGTCTGATCAACAAACGTGGATCTCTCCAACATTCACTCAACTTTTGTTGAGGTGTATTGTGACATTTCTTTATTAAAAAATTAAGTACAACATTTAATAATTTTTTTGTTCTTGTAAAAAAAATCAGAAGTCATAACTTTTAATCATTTTCATCAATTAATAAAGTGTAATTAATAAGAACGATTTGATGTACAACTTGTGTACTTGTGTTTGCTTTTAGTTTCACCGACACCACCTGCTCCTTCAACCACATCTGGGAGTCACGGTGAGAGAGGCTGAGCTCAGAACAGAAACAGGAGGCTCCTCTTATGATGCTCAAACGTTTGAAAAACATTTTGTTCCATTTCTGTAAATGTCCTTTTCAGTTCCTCAACACTCACAGTGCTGGATGGTGATGACATGCGCTGACTGTGTTTTAAACTCTGCTGGATATTCACCTCACCGTGTGTTTTATCTTGCTGGTGACTCTCACGTAGCCATTACTGTGACCGTCTGTGCTGCTGCTGCTGCTGCTGGTGACCAGTTTGATCCTCATCTACAAATGTGAGAATGGTCATTACCTGTTCGCAGATCATGAAACACACACATAAGACCACGTCTACATACTGTTTGTCTCTATCCTGTGCACATCAGACAAACTGTGTGACATTAGTGTACTAAACCGGACGTGATTTACTACTACTACGTGAACTGTGGCCAGACATTTAAAGGATAAGTGTGCCAAGATTTTTTTGTTAAGCTGGTCTTTTCCCAGTACTGACTGGTCTTAGCTGCTGGAACTTTTCAAGTATAATCTCTAAGACTAGAGCTTCTTGTTAGGACCAAATATGATCTGTTCACACTATTTCTCATTCCTCCCTGGAAGGACGTTGTCTACAAGGAGATACAGGAGCAGCTCCAGAAATCAGACTTGGGAAATGAAATGACCACAACTTAGGCCAAGGCCAACTTCCCCACAGACCCCTCGGCCTCGCTGTTTTACAGCACCCTCAAGTTTCCAGAGAGCTCTGATAAAGCTGGTGCAGAGATGCTGATTGTCAAACCCAGCTCCTCTGACTGTGAATATGAAGAACAGCCAAAGTCCAACCTACTCGACTGTGAACCAGCCGTGCATATCTACAGAGGATCCTCTGTACAAAACCATCAACAAGACAGCAGCAGTAAAGGAAAGATCAGCCCAGAATTTATGACATGAACAAAGATATGCTCTTGGAAAGGCATTATCACTGTTAGCATGCCGCTGACATTAGCATTTTGCTTAAAGCATCGCCATCTAACACATTTCAGCAGATCCAAAGCGGATCAAAAATGTTCAAGAAAATATTGTACATCATTATCAGACATTCTTAAAACCTGTATATTGTAGCTTATTCCTGTTGCACCAGTGCCCGAGAAGTTTCCATGGGATTCTAGTTGGACTTTGCAATTCATTCAACTGTGTGATCATTTAGGAAAATGTAGCTTGTGGTGTTGATTTAATCTGCAATACTGAGCTGTTCCTATTAATTTGTCCACCATGAACACAATAACAGCCATGAAGAAGGATTTATCACAGGACTGGTGTGTATTAGCTTTACATAGGTGTACCTAATTAGCTGCCAACTCAGTGTATATAGGGCAGATTTATTTATTTTATGTCCATTAATATTTACCGACTTGTTTGTTGCACCGACTGCACCTGAGCTCGATGGTGCACATCAATGCTGACTTACTGCAACGCTCCATCCTCAACTTCCAAACCAGCTGTGACCAAACAGGTGTGCTGAGCTCAAAAACCAACTGCTCAACACTCAGCCTTTCTCACATCTGCCTCATCTGGTTTTGTTTCATGCTACTGACTCTGTAACAGGCTATAACAATTACAGTTTTTTGTAAAGAGTTTTCCTTTTCTTTAACCAATTTACTGAACATGAGGATTTCACTTGAAGTTGCTTAATTAGAGATTAATAATGTCGCTAAATTTTAGGTTACAACCCAAATTTCTCTGTGGTCAGTTCCCTACAAACTACATTCAAGTATCACAACCAGAAGGAAACAGATCGTCTACACCTGCATTTAAACTGCCTGAGTGGTTTCAAGTCACCTACCTGATGACTGCTGTTTCATCTTTCTCACAGTGGTAGAATCAGGAACTACAGTAGAGTAAAAGAAATAATGCATACCTTCACGCTGTGACATACAAAAACTCGGTGAAAAAGAGAGTAAGAAGATAAGAAGGGGGTGGATAACCTCTCATATAAACCCAGGACACTGGGCTGCTCAGATCAACCAACAGATGCAAAGAGGAACAAGTGTTAAATCATTCCAGTTTCTAAGACAAACAAAATCTGACATATAACTGTTTAGAAATGACCCTTTTCCAACAGGCCTGTGGTTACTGCTCTTTTTGTACAGTAACAGTCTTACTGCAGCACTGGCTTACAACTACAACCAAACAGGTTCACAAACACTCCGTTACATTTAATATTCATTTAAACAAATGTGTTTTTTATATCCGACTGCGGGTGAGTCAGCCATCACAGCAGTGAAATAACCTGGGAATAAAATATTTTACTCTCCTTTGTTAATTTTTTGACAGTTAAAAATAAATATATATAGTATATATACACACACACACTACATGGGTTGCTAACAAAGAAGTCCCAATCCCAATGTTTCTGGATATGGAGCGTCATGTTTTCACACAAGTAGTTTATTATACGTTACCATTAGGTAAAATTTGTGGTTGTTTTCAGGTGAGCAACTTTAATTGCACAGAATGGGCACCATGTTTCAGTGCAGTATCTAGTTCTCTGCATCTACAGTGCACACAAGCTTTTTTTCTTCTCACTTAGTCAAACCTGCTCATTATATTAGAAAATTCCCGAAAATAGCATCCAAGATGCATTGACAAAAACAAAACCTCTAAAGTGACAGTAACACTACTGTGACCACTATTGTTTTTACCACACAAAAGATTTAGACTTTATGGAAGCATTCACCAAAAACTGGAGACCTTATCTCCAATTTATCAGTCGTCTTTTTGTTGTTGTTTTGAGTGTTTTTTTAATGTGTGATGAAAGCCGAAAGCCGAAGATGACATCATGCTCCCTTTAGCTTTTCACATGGTTTCTGGTTTACTTGTAATAAAATCAGCTGTAATACCTGGAGACTGAAAAAACTGAATTTTATAGTCACTTTAAAGGGCCGAGAGTCACGTTATTAAGACTGAGGACTCCTGGGGCAGCAGAAGCTCTGCACACTGGTAGCCCCATTTTTTTTTTTTTTTTTTTTTTTTATTAAAACAGTGAGGTAAGAGTAACATATCAGTCTATGATGGCTATATGGAAATACAAGCATACATTGGCTGAAAATCAATCTTAGACAAAGCAGCATGAACCTAAAGATTATATTTGGCAACAAGAGGTTTCTACTAAAAAGGCAAAATTACCAGAAGTTAACATTCAAGAAATTAGTTTCAGGATGCATGTTTGCTTCTAACAAAGACATACACTACCAGATTTTTTAAGGAGTTTGGGAACTTTATCTACAGGTCAATGTTACGTTTGTTTTTATAAAACCAAAATTAACCTGCTGGATTTTTGAAGAGACTTTGGTCACTTATCAGAAAAAGACAAGCTTGTAAAGCAAAACAATGTGCACTGTAATTGGTGCTGAAGAGAAGAACTCTTTTGACTCCAGGATCTGAAACAGTGACCTCAGCATCAACCACATCCATCAACAAACAAACAATCTGCAGAAACAAGCTTCATGTAGTTTTCACTATACATTTATTTTAGTCTGATACTTCTTTGACAGTACTTTACATTTCCGTGCCTCTGCAAAGGCATCACCCATGGCTGGAAAAGTAATTCTACATGGTATCAATCTGTATACAATTAGATTCATTTATATAGCGACAAAAATCACAAGTCATCTCAGCACACTACATAGTAAGGTCTAGAGCTTATCATCAGTACAGAGAAAACCCCAACAAATCCCCCTTGAGCAAGCACTTGGCGACAGTGGAGAGGAAAAACTCCCTTTACCTTTACAGGAAGAAACCTGTATAGGAAGAAACCTCCGACAGACCCCGACTCAAGGTAGGCGGCCTTCTGCCTCGACCGGCTGGGGTGAGTGGGTAGTTTTCATTGTCATCACTCCTGTCATTCTTATCATAAGACAAATACACTCACTTTGAGTGTCTGAGCTTATTTAGTCATCTGAGTTGTCTGGCTCTGTCAGGCTTGCTCCCTCCCAAGAACCCCCAAAACACACGCCTGGTCAGTATTGCAGCTACCGCGCAATAGAGGTCTGACAACAATCCCATCTACGCAAGAAACTGCTAAACGTATCCCTACATCAGCGACAATACTTTACAGGGGTAGGATACATTCCCCTGCTGGGAGGCCTCCCATGTCCAGAAAAATCTAGTAAACATACAAAACGCAAAACTTTCCCTCCCTGGCTGAAGCGCGAGTCTCCCCTTGAAACTTGCCAGAGTGAGACAACTCAGAAATTTAACCCTAAAAGTAAAATAAAGTTATTAAAATTTGGGCAGTGATGATTTAGAAAACAGCACAACTACACTTATCAAGACAGACTTACAACATGTCACAGCACAACTTCATGTGTATGGAGAAAGGCTCAGTCTAACCACCAAGCGTGCCCCCGGACTTCCACCATTTAATGATGAAAAAAAAGACCTAGCTTTATGCAACTCTGCAGTAAAGTTCCGAAATTCAAATTAAGTCTTCAAATGGTGTCAAGGAACACACTACTCCAGAGGAAAAGTTAGATTCAGTAGCTGCAGCTATTTCATCCAAAGTGGAGGTGGACTCAGGTAATGGCGACTGAGCTTCAGCTGAAACAGTCCCTTCAGGATCTCATCAACTCTCAGGGCCAAAGAGGTTGGTGTGGACGTCTGTAGCAGCCTCCTCATGATCCCGTTTGCATCAGCAGGTTGTTTTGTACAGC
>NW_018127898.1:4225122-4228120 GCF_001952655.1 Monopterus albus | reverse complement strand
GGGGAAAAAAGAAAAAAAAAAAAAAAAAAAAGTCACTCAATCATATGTACAAAGACAATAAAGATGTAATTAATGAGGTGGACTGCAGTGGATACCTGACATTTCAGAAGAGATCAACAACTTGTGGTGCAGAGGAGTCATTGTTGATGAGGGTCCGGTACAGCAGGGTCTTTGTCTTCTTCACAGCTGAACACGCAACTTCTGGGTCCCAGCGTCCCACGTAAGCTTCTCTGGTGGGACAGGAAACAGCTTGGTAAACTGCAACTTTTCAACCAGGAAGTACAATATACTTTTCTCTAACACATCAGAGATTATAGCCCGTCTACCTGCACACTTTGCCCACACAGTGGCTTCATTCTCCCTGACTGGTGCTTTCAGATACTCGACTAGGGTGCTATGGAACAGTGCAGTCAATTTAGAAAGAGGAGGAGAGGAAAAAGATCTAGTCACCACAAGCGTGGTCCTGAAACTAGGTGTGTTCACTGAGAACAAGAAACGTATGTTTGTTAGTCTAAAAATGTAAAGCTCAAATATAGATGAGTGGAAGTGAGAAGTGTGCTGCTTCTTGTCCCTCCACTATTCCCAGCTTAAGGCCACAACGCATTAACTGAGTTTTATATGCCTTTATCTAGTCAGGTCTACTCTGTGCATCCTCATCTTGAACTGCGACAGTCACAGCTGGCTCTGTCTCACCAGATCTACCCCTTAAACATATCAATTGTACAGTACATCTCTTAGTAGGATCATAATGGCATACCATGTCAGCCGATTCACAAAACCAGAGGGATCCTTGTCTGGTTTTGGAAACTGCACGACCATGGCACACAGCTTCAAACAGGGACTCAACAACTGTCCAAACAACCAATAACTTGAAAGCTCAGAATTCTTCACACACTGAGAAGGGGGAAAAGGCAAAAACCTCTTATGATGCGAGTCGACTCTGACCTCGTTCTCTGTAGTGTGGAGAAGCTCTGGCTTCCTTTACCCTAGAACTGACCATCACTCTGCACTGATTTAGCAAGATAAACACACAACCTGTAAGGTTTCCAAAAAGCAGTGCAACTATCACTGATTTGACACTACAACTGTCTCCCATGTTGGCTTTCGACTCTCTCACTTCTAATTTACATGTCAGCTTAGAAAACACTGTCAGTGTACATTGTGTTGGAATATGTGGAGTTAGAAAAGAGGACAAGCTAATTCATGCTGCCAAGCTAAGAGCTCACAAGACATGATGTACTGCAAAGGGCCAACTTTCACTTTAATAACTGAGGTACTGTCCCTGCAGAGCTCTGTTCCTTCCATACAAAACCTGTCAGCCTTAAGACAATTCAGCCCACAGTATAATCTTGCTATAAGAAAGTTAAAGAGTAAAACTCTCAATACAGTGTCAACCTGTGTGCTCGACAATCAGGCTTCATAGTATCACTGCTGTCATTCTCATCACAGACAACAGGGCAAATACACCCAAACCGGGCATCCACAAGCTTTTTAAGAGTCTAAGTCATCTGTCTCTGCCAGGCTCCTTCCCAAGAACCCAAACACACCCCCGGCTGGTACCGCATAAACCAGGTCTAACATCAATGTAAAAATGAAACTGCCTAAAGTATCCCCACATCAATGGCATAACGCTTTGCAGGAGTGGGATAAGTTCCCCTGCTGGGAGGCCTCCCAATGTCCGGAAAACCTAATAAGAATACGAAAAGCTGAACTCTAACCTCAGCGGGCCTACTTGAAGTGCGAGACTCCCTCTTGAAACTTGGCAGAGTGAGATGACCCAGAAGCCTAATGCTAAAGTACAATAAATGTTTTTAAATCAAAATCTGAGTGGTGATAATCTCCATACTTAAAGATACAAAGTGCTGTTTGTTTGGAAAAAAGCCCAGTTTTATCTAATCTAACATTTAACTTGACAAAAAAAAAAAAAAAGCATATGCCAAAAAAGATTTTAAATGTATCCTACCAGATTATCTATGGGCTGAATGAGCACTAGGGAAAGCCAGTGTCCCAAACAGTGGTACAGACAATCTAATGTGTCAGAGTATAAAGTATCTACATGTAAAAAGTGAGCACAGAGTAACAAGCAGCCTCAGGCCGATCTCAGGCAGGATGATTAAAATGCCTGACAGATACACCGACTGTATGACATGAGACTAACACAGAATAGACGCCCATGTTGGACAGACAGTGAGAAAGTGAAAGCCAAGTCCCTTCAATACTTCCTTTATGAGTGTATGTAGAGGTGCTATAGCAGCAAACCAGTCCCACATCATGGAGGTCGTCAGATGGTTAGTGACCAAAACTCCTCCACCTGGAAGATATGAGAAGCAAAGACCAATATACTGTAAGTTGCCATGGCAACCATGTTGGACAGAGACAAAAAGCCATGTCTTGCCCGTCCTCACCTTATGAGTGTCCTGCCATGCAGCCACGCCACGACCAGCACTGCTTGTTGTGTCATGTCACACAGCTGTGGGAGGAACTGACAAGAGTGTGTAAAGGTTTAGTGCCTTACCTTTTTAATCAGACTGTCACGGCTCCGTTTACTTTTATGGACAGACAAGAACATGCAAACAAAAGATGGAGGCAAGTGTGCATGAACAGAAACAGACAGATGTAGATGTGCAAACAGAGTTTGCTGGACAAACACAGATGGGGTGGGGGGGCACCCCTCACTGGCAAGGTTCTTCAGAGGATCCCAGGTTTCAGTCCAGATTTGCACATAATCAACTCCAGAGGAAATGTTCATTCGGCTGCTGCCGCCATCTCTTCCAAGGTGATGTTGGAGTTAATTGTAGTTGACTGTGCTTCCCACAGCTGAAGAGGGGTCTCATCAGGTCAGGTCGAGTCCGAGTCTCAGTACAGGTCTATATAGTCAACGTCAAACAAACCAGGCGGCCCTCAAAGCGCGCCAAAACCACACTGAACCAGGCGCCCCTCAAAGCGCGCCAAAACCGCACTGAACCAGGCGCCCCTCAAAGCGCGCCAAAACCGCACT
>NW_018127898.1:4220526-4224833 GCF_001952655.1 Monopterus albus | reverse complement strand
CACTAAACCAGACACGTCCCAAAGGCCGCCAAACCACACTAAACCAGGCGCCTCCCAAACGGCGCCAAACCACACTAAACCAGGCGCCTCCCAAAGTGCGCCAAACCACACTAAACCAGGCGCCCCGAAAGTGCGCCAAACCACACTAAACCAGGCGCCTCCAAAGCCGAAATGGAAGATAGAGACAGAGGCAGGCAGGGGCTGCCGCGACAAGCAAAAAATAAAAAAGGGGCTTACCGTTTTGTTTGATGATTTCCTGAAAATCAAAGTGTTATTGCAATAATACACATTCAAGCAGATTAGGCAGAAATAGTCATGACACACGGGTCATGTTTTTGAGAGAGAGAGAGAGAGAGCAAGAGATAACGCCAGACCTAGTGATCCGACACTCACCTTTTCTAAACGGACGCGCAAAGTTGACCGAGGACATCAGGACAAAAATTAAATCGTTGTAGCACAGCAGCCACCTGGGGGGAGAGACGCCAACCAGGTCAGAGAGCAAGGAATAGCTACATACATCTTGTAGATGTAAATGATGACCCTGCGCTTGAGGCAACTAACAGACGGACCGGTGGCCATCTCAGACTAACGGACGGACGCGCGGCGGTGAAATATCTTCATGAAAATGTAAGAAAATGATGTGGCGCGGCAGCCACGCTACAGAAAACCACATACCTTTTGTAGGTCAACGTCTTAGAAATAAATTCAAATGACGACGAACGGACGGGCGCCGGAGGGAGCGACAGGGATAGACCAGCACCGCAGATAAGACTCCCAGGATAAAGCTCCTAGGAGTTTTACGTGCCTGGCAGCCTAGATCTATGCCTATTACACAAATCCATTTACAGATGGCCACTTTCGATCGGACGACACATAAAAACCTAAATAGTAATGGCAGAGAAGCCATGCTGGAAAAAAGAGTTGGAAAGAGAGTTGGGCATGGAGGGCCGGCAAAAACACCTGAACTAAACACTCTAGATGTCACAGTAAACTCAGGACTCAAAGTGACCACAACAAGACCCCAGTAATTAATAAACTGTGGGGGGAGGGGGGGGTCTGACATGGGAACCCACAATAAAATAAAAAATAATTGACTTACAGTTCGGTAGTTCTACCTGAAAAGAGAAAAATAAATAAAATTAGTTTGACTCAAAGATTCCAAATCTACAGGCCACATGTCATAGGGCAGGAAACAAAATCATTGTAACATTGTACACTTCCTCCTATGGAAGCCCATTCCCGCCAGTTAAATGAGAAATAAAACGCTCTAAGTCGTTATTTCTACTTAGCTAAAGTAGAAATTCCGACATATCCAAGTCGGAATTCCTACTTACACTTCCCTAAGTCGAAATTTTGACTTAGCTAAGAAGAAATAACTAGATAGCTAAATCGAAATTCCGACTTATCTATGTCGAAATTCCTACATAGCTCAAAGTATCTTGACGTAAGCCTGTCAACCGGAAGTAGTTATTCTTCTTCGTGTTTTGTCGCGGAGACTGAGAGCTAACGCTACAGCACCTTTCACACCACACAGTTCAGATGGATGGAATAATTTAAGATTATTTCAGGCGTGGGTCCGTTTTGAGTGAATTCCAATGGCTGTTTGTTATCCAGTGCACGCTACGCTACGGTAAAGGGTGCTGCAGCTCTCTGTCTCCGCGCCAAAAACAACCAAACAGGAAAAAAGAATAACTACTTCCGCTTGACAGGCTTACGTCAAGATTAAAATCTGACATAGCTAAGTTAGAATTTCTACTTAGATTTACTTAAGTCATTATTTCTACTTAGCTATGTCGGAATTTCGACTTAGCTATGTCAGAATTTCGACTTAGCTATGTCAGAATTTCGACTTAGCTATGTCAGAATTTCGACTTAGCTAAGTCGGAGTAACTGGCGGGAATGGGCTTCCATATCCTTCAGTGTTAAACCAAACAATTCTTCTTAAAAAAAAAAACTTTTGGGACTTACCGAACACTTAAAGCTCCAGTTTTCCTGCACGCACAACGCAAAAGTGTTTGGCAAAGTCCTGGCATCAAACCAACGCGAATCAATACCAGAGACTATAGCGACTGACGCAGCGAACGGCAGTTTTCCGTGGACTCAACAAACTAACCTAACAATTGCTCTCAAAATTTAAACCACCTGTAGCCACGCCCTCTGCGCACGGCACTCCTTGATAATTGGTCTGCGGGAACCGCATCGACGTACTTCCTTTCCCTTGACCAATAATCATTCTACCTGTGCAGGCATGCTTGTTATGTAACAGCAAGTTGCGGGGAACCGGTTAAAGGTACAGGCTTCATCAGCTGATCATAGTGTTTCCAGAAAACAGGTAATTCTTTCATATCAAGCACAGGATGTCTCTGCTTATGAACACAGAGTGACCACAGCCCCAAAGAGCCCAGCTACCGGGACACAACCTTAATATCAAGTATGATTTTATGGGTTTTATTTAATCCAGTCATGAATCTACACAGTCTAGATCAAGGAATGAATTTTTAAACTCTCTCTGCAGAGTTTCTGGTTCATAATATAAAGCTGTGGGCTGCTGAGAGGACATGGTGTCCACAGTGTCTGACCACAAACAGGCTGCTGTTCACTGCTCTATCAGAATCTAGTCAGTTATTTGTTTCAGTCATTCTTTTTCATTAAAAATGGATTTGAAGTTGCAACATCTTGTCCACTGTTTCCATCTTGTCCAGTGGTGTCTGTCTTGATGGTTTTTGTCATGATAGTAAAACTGAACAGGCCTGTTTGGTTGGATAAAACAGTCCTGAGAACGTCTCAACAGTGGGACTATGGTGTGTAGAGGCTTCAACACACTATGAAAACAGATTCTGGGGGCAAAGTTGTAGGTTTATTCTAAACAAAATTAGCCTGTATTAATTGTGTGGATGCTGAATCGGCAGTGCACAAGCTGCATTAATATGTTCAGACTGGTGCCTTCACAGGAACTAAATTAACCAATTTCTTACTGTGGAGGACACAAAATTGACACAAAGAAATCATTTATGAAAGCTTAGCACATGCCAGTCATAAAGTCAATTTTACAACAGAAGAAATTCATATTAAAAAGCCCAAATGTTGAGTTGTAACATATGTTTTCCAAACACAGCTGTGTAGAACACTGCAGCACTGCGACACTGAGTACTGAATAATCTGTTGTATCTGAACCTGTCTATAAAAAAACATCACAACCAAATGTCTCTAGCTCATGTCCATGTCCTCTGCAGGGCCCAGGCCCCCTCCCTGGACACTCTGGTAGATGGACACCATGTCAGCATTGGTTCTGATCTGGTTGGCGAAGTCGGCCATGCTGGGGCTCCGCTCCACCTCGGGCACGGCCAGCAGGGCGACGACAGTGCACATGGCCGAGCGTCTTAGCATCTCCTGCTTCACCGAACCGGCCTTCACCTAGAGGAGGAGTCAGGGTGGGGGCTCATTTCAGTGCAGTGGGAATTATTGTCACACACTTAATATTGAGAAGTACAGCCTGACTATGTGTATTATACATTATACAGGAAAAACTATAATATATTCCGTTCTGACCATCATTTCTGTCAGTTATGGTAACATTTTATTTGTTGTGTGTCTTGTTTGCATCGATGCTACGCAGCAGCCCTAAGCTCAAGTCAGATCAGACAGGTCCAAGTGACCCTTCTTAAGAAGCCCCAACCACCTGAGTTCTGTGTAGCACATATGCAGTTTTTGATGTCAGGAGATCTTTCACACAAACTTGATTTCAGACAGCAGGAAGTAAAAGCAGGTTGATTTATAGCTGAAATGGTCAGAAAGTAGCAGATGTTAACATTAAATAAGGAGCAAAAAAAACTCTGCTATGGTAAGATCTGCAATACTGGATTTGAACTGCATCTGGCTTTTTCAAACATTACCTGTAAGTACACCCTCGTCCTCGGTGTGTACTATAACCTAAGAGGTCACTGTTTCCGGCTAATCTGTTCCTTACTAGTCTGCCTTTGTGCTTTCAACTGGACCGTGGCTCTCTGAGGGAGGGATTTAGGGAGCAGTCAATAATCTAAACTGCTTTTCCAGGTGAAAATATCCATTACACCAGTCAACTGAATTGTAAAACAGTACGCACAAACAATTGTACAGTACAGTACAAATACAGTACAACAAAAGTACAGTATGTCACGGAAGTAACTCTATACAATCTGAAAATCTTGCATTACAAGTTGTAGTTCACATTTCTTTTATCTTCAATATGAGGACTGTCTACAGGACAACTAAACCCTGTCTGAGAAGCCGTGTTTGAGAAGCTCTGTGACTAATGTAAAGATGAGTAG
>NW_018127898.1:4202972-4219161 GCF_001952655.1 Monopterus albus | reverse complement strand
ATTTTTCAGTTTTTTATTTGTTAAAAAAGTTTGAAATATCCAATAAATTTCGTTCCACTTCATGATTGTGTCCCACTTGTTGTTGATTCTTCACAACAACTTACAGTTTTATATCTTTATGTTTGAAGCCTGAAATGTGGCAAAAGGTCGCAAAGTTCAAGGGGGCCGAATACTTTCGCAAGGCACTGTACCTATAACAGTCATAGTAAGAATATAAGTGAGTGACTTTTAAGACACTCTGGTGGCTCTAAGTGGTATCCTTTTTAAATGGATACTCTATGACTTACCTCCTCACTGTTTAAGGTGAAGGCCTCCAGGATGACTCCCTGCACCTCCTTACTCCCTCCCAGGGTGCCACTCCGCCCCACCTCCCCCAGACACAGCAGAGCCAGGACACGAGCAGACTCTGGAGAACCACGAGTCTTTACCTGAGGAGACACAGCCCATCGAGCTGAACAGGAATCAGAGCAGGCGAGGGTGTTGGAACAGCACACAGACACTCACACACCTCCTGTATGAGGCCGGCCAAAGTGGCTGGGGTCTCTTTGGGGCAGGCTGAGGACAGAGCAGCCGCACAGCGAGTGACGGATTGGTAGGACTGTCTGTGGATGGGGGCGCCGGCTTCGGGGGGGAGAGGACACAGCTGTGGAAAGGCTCAGTCAGAGACTTCAGCAACTGCCTGCAGAGAGGTGTCGGAAAAATTCATTCAATAATAATAAACTGCACTTACATGACACCTTCATACACAGAATGCAGCTCTATGCTTCACAAAACAACAGCAGAAAACATTACAGATCATTAACAATCCTCCTCAAATCCTAAACTGCTGCGGAGTAAACACCTAATTTTCTGCTGTTGTGGGGACATTTGGGCCAACACACACACACACAGTCTTACCTATAGCCCAGGTTACTGGTTTTGGACAGCACCAGTGCCTGGAGGAAGTCCAGTATGGCTGCCAGCACACTGGCCTGCAACAGCGGAGAGTGGACGAATACGAAGGCTCGGGGCAGCCCAGAGGAGTTGATCTTAGCCAGAGACGAGGGGCAGGCTTTGGCCATGCAGGTCAGCAGGGTGACGGACACCTAAACACAGGCACGCTGCGCGTGTACTGCTGCACGTGTACTGCTGCGGTATAACAGCAGCAGTACAAAACACTTTATATCATGGAAAACACACAGGTTAACATGTTTATGGCAATCTGGAAAATAATACGTTTTGCTGACATCAATACAAAGTTTTCTGCTAAAGTCAGAAGAGTTTTGGTTGTTTTACATGAAGGACTTCTATTTTGATTTTTCTTACTGGTTTGACGTGGACGCTCCAATCAGAATTCTGTTAGATATATGAATCATGTTATGACAGGTGTGGAGTTTTACTCTTGTCTTGTCAAATAAATCTGACAAACCTTCATGCCTGTTGTTTGTTGTGTGTAAAAAGTCAGGCCTCTATTGATCACTGTTGGAGCACCCTTAGAGGATTTAAATCAGTCATCTGGTAAGGGCAGTCATGGTAACAAAATGTAAGCAACTGTGCTATATAGACCATGTGAAAGGAAGATTACCGTGTCTCTGTGCAAAATAAGCACAATAAAACATTTGCCAAAAGTTTATTTTCTGATACATTGATACAAAATGACAACAAATATGCACTCTTGCTAAAATTACTGCCACCCTTTAATCACATGCAAATGGTGCCAATCTTCAGTTACAGTAACTTGAGGCAGACAGCACACACTGGGTAAAAAGAGCCACAAAGAAACATTCAGTCCAAAATAAAGCTGCTAAGTCACACCATAAAACAAGACCCTCTGAGACAGAAATAGCCTTAGAGATTGGCCTAGCCCAGGTGCTGACTGTGAAGTGTTATAAATAGGTAGTACTGCTATGATGAAACCATCAAAAGGCACAAACAAAATCCGGCAGGGGCAACATGGAAGCCACATGCCAAAACCCACTGAGTGTCAGCATGGGGTTATAACTAATATTGCTAAACGGGAAAACTGCACCATCATCAGGCAATTTTTTTTTTAATTGAAGCTTCAAAACCCATCAGAATTAATCTAAAAAAAATTAATTACCAGAAAGCACTGAAAGTCAAAAATGAACATCATTAAACACAGTAACTGTAATGTCAGGTGTGGGATTCATAATCCAGAGTAAAAACAGAGCAACTTGTAGCCCAGTTATACTTTACTATTATCCTTTATCAGAGTCAGGAGAGATGTCACTCATTATCAGGTTTGTCGCTATATGTTGAGATACATGATGTTACCAATGCACTTTGGCCTAAAACTGTAAAAAACCAAAAATGTTTCTTATAAGATGTTTTCAGCTACATAGTGGGGGGGAACCCCACAAATATCATGGCTGAATATGTTAGAAGATAAAGCATTTATGAGACACTGTTGACCATGTTATTGCTCATCAAGGGTTAACTCACCAATAATATTACATAAGAAATGTACAATACTGAATATAACAATACGGCAATAATAACCAAAACAGCATATTCTGCAGGAGTAATTCTTAACATTTGGCACAGGAGCTATTACTGCTGTTACAAAACGGTCATATTAACAAAATGTGCTCAGAAATCCAAGCTTTGTAAAGGGATGCTCTTGTTGTGTAGGTCAGTGTATCGGATGTTATACTATCACAAGTGGTGTTCAGAGTCAGCAAAGCACATTACAGATAATGACTAGACACAGCCTGAGAAAGCTGTTACCTGAGAGAGAGCATAAAATATTTAGCACCTAATAAAAGGTATCTTCCTTTTAGCTAAAGAGCAGTTATAAGACACTGTGTTACACAAATGAGAGCACATGCAGTTTGTAATGATTAAACTTCAAGCATTCATCCTGGTAAGTGACACATAAAAACCGACTTCCTGAAAAAGTATCTTGGAGCAGAACAGTAGAGGAGTCATTAGTGTCAAAGGAAAAGTAAGATATTTCAGTCAAACTGAAGTTTTATATAGCCTACTATCTACCTTATGACAATAACACCCCTTCTATCATTCTCACATTGCAGAATTTATTTGGCTTCTATTAACTTCAGTGGCATTCAACAGCACTTAGGTCTTATGTCACAGTTTGCATATCCCCCTTTTGACCAACATTTCATATATGCAACTTGTATGGCCTTTTAAGCAACACTGTACAACTTTCAAAAGACAAAGTACACTTTTGTCCTTGCACAAAGACGCATTACAACACACCATTACACGTTTTAGGATTTTACTGCTACAGCCTGACTTAGTCTGGTATGACCAGCTCATTGTAAATAATGTTAGCAAACTTCAGATTGCTCTGTAAGTAATGGTCGATTTGATCTTATCACTCCTCTGTACTTATGCTACCGTTACATTACATTTTACCATTTATCACTGACACATAATTGTCACTGATATCAGGCGGCAAATCAAGTCAATAAAAAAAAACACATTCTATTACACCACACAAAAAAGGCTGAAAACGATGTTGCATTCTTTAGCTTAAATTAAATGACAATTAAAATCAAGGGTGATGTTTTGAGCATTACTGAGTGATACAATTTTATATTTGTGATATTATGTGGTGGTAAAATTTAAATTTCTTTTTAAAAATCTTCATATTTTGTTACGAGAAAAGTTTTCTATAAAAAAAAAAAATCCTCCAAAGTCTCAAGCTTAAAAGTTAAAATTGTAAAGGCTGTCTCACAGGCAAATTAGCTAATCAAATCTGTTTAGCTTTACACTTCCTTCTTGCTACACCCAAAGAAAGTAAGCAATTTCATCTAGGTCTACAGGATAGTCTGTAAGGTGCAGTGGCTTTTTGATATCAAATCTCTCCCCCTTGTAGCTTCTCCAGTGGCCGGCGGGGAGGTAGATGTCACGCTCTTGCTTTCCAGGCTCTAAGACCGGAGCTACCATGAGGTCATCTCCAATCAGGAACTGGGAGTCGATTTTATAGGCTGTCTCGTCACCTGTGGCAATCCACCATAGGGGCCGTATGAGTGGGTCTCCTGTGTCAAGCACCTCACCGGCGAGCTCCAGGACTCGTGGTGCCACAATACTCTCATGAAGAGCTGTGTATTTGCGAGCAATTTCAACCACCTCAGTGTCATATTCCCATGGCGGAATAGAAAACTGCATGGAGGGCATGAAAGCTGTCAGCTCCAGCCAGCGAATATAGAGTTCTCGATCGGGTAATACACGATTTCCAACTGTGCGGTTCAGATAGGCATTCCCTCCGATCATGTCTGGTTGAATGAACTGATAGCCCAGAATGCTGAGGGTGAGCACTGTGGGGATAAGAGATTTGAGGCCAAATTCATAGCCCCAAACAGAGTCCCTATCAATAGGTCTGAAGAAACAAGATATGTTCTGGGACTGGTAGCCACTACGCAGCTCAGCTCTGTCATTGTATGGAATAGCCATTTCAGTGTAACGCCTTGTGAAAAAGCTTGGGTCTCGGATGTGAGTTCTGGTGCTAAATTGCCACGGTAAGTAGTTGGCTTCTCCTGCATCAAATTTAAAAGAGGACAACCCATACCTAGAGCGCAATGAACGCAACTTGGAGGAAAACCACTCACGGGCTTCTGGATTTGTAAAGTCCAAAATGGAACCAATTCCATTCCACCAGCGAACCAAGCCTGGCAGTCGGCCTGTAGGCTCTCGGACAAACAGCCCCCTCTCTACACAGGAATGGAAGTTTTCAGAGTCATAGTTGATAAAAGGGTGAACCCAAAGAGACACCAGAAATCCATCTGACTTCAGTTTTTGGAACATGGCAGAGGCGTTGGGGAACTTTGTTTGGTCGAAATCAAAATCCCCGTAGCGTCTGGTGTAACGGTCATCTAATTCCAGTTGGCTGCAGTTGAAGTTGTGCTTGCGGATGTTGGCAGCATAGGCCAAGAGTTTCTCTTGGTCAATGTCGGTCTTATGCAATGCCCAAGTCGACCAACTGGGATGGCGAAACATTACTTTGGCTGGCACTTTGTTTGGTTTGTTGAAATATCTGCGGACCATGTACTTGTGTATGGATGTAATGTCCAAACCTACACACACTCTGTAGCTAAGTTCAGCACACGGAGCCTCCCCTGGGTTAGGTTTGAAGGGACTGTCATTGTATCGAGCCTGGAAGTACATCGTCTTCTCCGTGTCATTCCAGCCCAGGTGGAAGGGCACAGAATTGTTGATCTTGATGGCCGTAGCATTAGATGAAACCCAGTAACTCTCCAAAATTCCTCCAAATTCATTGTGGTTTGAGTAGATGTCACTAGTAACAAAGGGTTTGGGAGCCTGGTGGCCAGAAAGAGAAATAGGCCAGCGCTGGGCTGCTGATACTGCACCGCCATACCAGTGTGCAGACTTGTATGTCATAGCATGCTCAACAGGAATGTCAGGAACCAGTTCCTCCCAGCGTACACGGTAGCATTGTACTGTGTCTTTTGGTTGCACTGTCTTAATGAAGAATTTAAGTTTTCTATCAGTTGTGGCTCCACATCTCAGAATCTCCCCTTCTTTAGTGCAGGAATCCAAATCCAATGTCCCTGACCTGCCAAGATTTAAAAATAGCTACATTTCCATACAATGTCTCCTGACAGAAGCCTCTCATTTTTGTTGTAACAGTTAAATGACAGCAGATAAAAGATTCAAGATATATTTAAAATATGTATTTGTATGCTGGCATTTTACATTCATTTTCAGAAATGCATATCATTACATATACATCAAATTTCAGAGACTGTTAAAAAAATACCAACCTGAAATCCATTCTGAAAACAATAGACCCTCCCTGGTTGCGAATGATGTAGCCATCTTTATTCAAATCCAGCAGTTGAGTCTTAAAGAGCTCAGCTTTGCGGAGAGAAGCTATGTAATAACACCACGCAGCCACTGCTGCAATCACCAGCACCAAGCCGATTACTCCAGCTCCAACTAAGGGTCGAGTGTCCCTGTTGTGTTTCTGCTTGGGGAGAACATCTGTATTCGTGCCCCCCGCTCCTCCCGGTACCACCTGGTACATGACTTGTGCCTGGTCAAAAGGCAAATCCAAGAGATGATTTTCTACAGATCATGGAAATGTTTTTTCAGGGAACCTCTTTTGTTGCACTCTGGCCCTGTTATCCTGTCTGTCTGCCTGGCAGTCATGAGAAAGAACAGACAATGAAAAGTTAGTGTCAAACATTTGCTCCTCTCATGTTTATGTTGTTTATTTAGAAAAAATGTGTTTGAAATAAAGTGATGCTACTAAAATGCCACCTATTGCCAAAGCCTCAGTACAGGTCAGCTCAGTACACCTACCCAGTATTATCAGAACTATTAGAACAATGCAGGAAAATCTCCCCAGCCAAATCCGCACACATTCAGGGTGTCAGCTTGTTTCTCAGTCTGTCTTGTTTCTATCAATTCCAAGCCTCCATTACATTTCTAGCATTGCCTTGCATGCTCTGCATTCCTACAATGTGATTTCACAGGACTAACAGGTATTACGGTGTCAGGATGTAAACTTTAAAGATGTAACGAGACAAATCTGTTGCCAATTGCCCATTAGAGGATAAAGTAGATTGTCCCCAGCAGTAATTCTTACATAGGAGTTCAAATGAAAGAAGCCTCATTTGTATGTAAGGAAGCAGAGAACCAGAAAGGGGATTTTGGCCTTAGAGGGAAGGTAAGGAGAGAAAAGCATACTAAACTTTGTGCTCCATCAAGCCAGACTAACCAGAACTAGAAGTAACCAGCCTTACTCTAGCCAAATATCTGAAACAGTTTAAAGCAAGAACATAGGAACTACATGTTCCTTTCTACTGCATGCAGGCCTTACTGTTCCAGGAGGGACACAAGAGAAACTCTTATGGGTAATTAACTGGTTGATGTTCATTATTGTGGCTTTAGCTAAATAGATTAAAGTGCCTCAGCAGGGTTCAGCTCAGTCCTGGTCAGCTCCCCTGTTTCCCAACTAGTCCTAACTGCAATTGACCCTCATGCTATATCCTGACAGGAGGGCTCAATTTAAAAAAAAAAAAAAAAAGCTTGCCATTAATTAGCAATCTAATTGACTAATTCTGTGTTCAACCACCCTTAGTATAGATTTCCCCCAACAACAGGAGTGATAACATAAACCTATCATTAATTAACTGAGAACTAACTGTTGGTTCCTTGGAGATTCCCTCAGGCTGCCTGATTCCAGTAGCGAAATTTAACACAAAAACCAGCTGAATATTTACTGTACAGGGCTATTCTATGAAAACTGTGTCTGAAATTATTTTCCTAAGAGGTCAAGATTGAAAAGAGTAACATATGACTATAAATGATATTATGTTAGGGTTCCAACTACAATTACTTTCATTGCTAATTTGCTCAATTAATTGATTATGTATTTATTTTATAAAATGTCAGTAACTTGCCTTGTTTTCCAAAGTCCAAGATGACATTACAAAAATTTTGGTTCAGTTCATAAACAGACCAAAACTTCAAGAGGAAAGAAGAAATCCAGGAAATATTCATATTTGAAAAGTGAAAGAAAGCTGCAATCAGGAGGTTTCCGCTTAAAATCGCTATAACAATTCATCATTCATTTTTTAGATTTTAGAAAATACACAAACATAAATCTAACACATTGTTTAACTTTATCTAGCATTGTTCATAATTATAAAACCAGAAACCATTTGTAACATTCATTTATCCACTTTCTCGAGAACCTCAAACGCACAAATAAAAGAGGTCCAAGAATCTGTAGTTAAGTTCCTAAGGATTTTATAAAACTAACCCTCAGATGTTTTTAAAAGGTAATTACTGATAACTTGTAATACTTTTTTAAAAATGTGTACAATATTGTAGGTTTTGTTCTGCATATATAGGTTGTTTTATGTTAATATAGGTTGTGAATTTGAATACACTCGACTGACCTAGCCTACTGTATAATTAATCCAGACAAAAATAATGGATTATCACGAGTGTTGCCTTTTAATTCTCTGCCACTCACAGAAGCCAGATCTAATCACAATTGCTAAAAATGAATAGATGATTTTTTTTTTTTTTTTTTTGCCATATAGTGGCTTTTTAAACAATCAAAAACTTTTTAAACGTTTTTCTCACAAAAAAAGTAAAAGAAGAAGAAAAAAGACAATTCTGAAAATATTCAGGCAGGGACATTTCTCTGTTTATGGTGCGATTAGGAGGTTACACATCTGCCATTTCAGTCGATTCCTAATCTGCTGTGACATGTGGAAAAATCAACACAGAGGTGCTGACAAGGCAGAAAGGATCTGCAGTGCGTGTCCTAAACATGCTGTCTGCCAGTCACCTACAGCCAATAAGTTCACTGCAGAACTTCGCAGCGCACTGACCGCTACGTGGAGGTTTTAAGCTTCAGAGTGCACACAAGCACGCACAGAGCTTATTTCGGGTACAGAAAATGCTCTTATGTCTTCTTTGCAAAATGTACCCACAACTTAAACTGTACATACGATAGACTACAGACCGTATAAAGCTGTGATGGCCTGTGCGAAAAGTTCACTGAGGGAAAACAACACGGAATGCGTGCAAGTAAAGTGACATTAATTTAGGTTATGCTTATTCTGTTTACGTTTCGGCTGTTCATTTAAAAAGTTGTGTTTACATACCGACCAGCAGCTGTCCACTCAGCGGAGCCAAACGCTACTTCTTTAGCACAGCTCACCTAAAAGATCCCACAGAAACATGTTGTTGCGTACACCCGAGTATACGCCCACTATAGTATGGGAAATGTAGTCCAATATATGGGGACATCCATTCTTCCTTCCGTTATCTATACCTCTGATTCCCAAATAGGGTCGCGGAGGTGTTGAGCCAATCCCAGCTGTTACTGGGTGAGAGGCGGGGTACACCCTGGACAGGTCACCAGTGTGTCACAGGGCTTAAAGAGGAACTGTACTCTTTTTATTTTCTCACTGTGTATGTCATGACATGCTTTGAGCAAATCACACTGGCTGCAAAACTTGATGAAACATTGGTTGTATAGTAAAAGGCAGTTATACCAAAACGTGTTTTAAGGAAGTGGGGAAAGCAATTAGCAAAAAACCTTTCTAGCTTTGCTAAACTTTCTATGGGGACTTAAGTCTATGTGATACTGTGTTTACAATGATCTTATTTGCACTGGTGTTTTATTTTCTGTACTATATGGTTTTATTATAAATACCTGTAATAATCACCATAATATGCCTGTAAAGTTTCTTTGTTTACAGAACTATTTTATTAACCATCCAAGCATGTAAAGAATTGTAGAAAATAGACTTTAAAAATAGGATCAAATTTCATGGACAGTAAATGTCACATAGAGATACATATTAGGGTCTTGGTGCCTCATTTGATTTGATCACAACAATTCCCTTATGCAAAGCTCTGTCCTGTTGATTTACTGATGTACTAAACTATAGAAGTGTCCACACTGTATACAGGGTGGAGATACTGGTGAGAGTGCAGCCTACAGTTATATTATTCATCCTTTCACCTTGTCTCACTGGGTTAATTAGTAGAGATTAAAACAATAGTGAAGTTAACGATCCCTCATTTTGCTGGGTGACCTCCGGAGACCCCTCGATGACTTCTTGAGGACCCAGTTCCCACTTTGGAAGCCAGTGCTCTAACAGTCCTACCACTGGCATTCAGACACAAACTCTGGGTGTATGATGTAGTGTCCAGCTTGGTAAGGTTTCACCACATGGAAGCAGCTGCAGCAACCACTGTTGAGAGACCATTGGAGCAAAAATTAGACCTCAGTGGTGACCTTGTGTTCTTGCCCAGCAAATGATTTTTTAATCTTATTACATGCAAGTGAACATGAACCTATTATCCAGAATACTGTTAAAGTGAGACCTGCGGTATTGTGAGCCGGAAAAGTGGTGTGAAGCTGCAGAACCATTGATAGTTTGGGGTCTTGTTTGAAGCTGAGCGCTTGCATGTTGCCTGTTAAAAACCATGTGAGTCACAGTTTTTATCACATTTAAAAAGCAGCACTCAGTTCTCACTCAATAATGTTCATTGGCTTATTCATGGTTGTTCAGAGTGCAAAGGTCACAAGAAGAGGTCATTCTTTCACCTGAGTTGCTGCTCTGAGAGTCTATTGACGTTCCTCTGAAAATCCATTGTCCTGAAAAGAAAATCAATCAGAATCAATATTTACTTAGCACAGTTTTTGTCCCACACAGTGAGTTCATTACTCACTACCTTTCTGGGGTTTTCAAAGCTGTATGGAGCTGAATCTCAGCACCAGCAGGAGGCTCAGTCAGCTGTAGTTTTGGCAATCTGTCAGCAGAGGGCAGAGCCTGTTCTGTTGCTGGGTTGACAGGAGGCATGTGTTGTGGTTTGTTCATGTCCACAGTGTTGTTGCCAGGATAAATCATAAGTGGACTGTGAAATGACACATGTCTGACAGGTGGCAAGAGAGGTCGGCCAATGTCCACAGGGGGCGAAGGGTGAGGTTGCATGCGGGGTGACCTGTAGCTGGGCTGTAGGCTCCAGGGAAACAGAAAGTCCTTGAAAGGCAAAGAAAGGAAGGACATGTATAAGTAGAAAAGAGAAGTAGAAGATAAAGTGAAGAAGATTTCACTGTTACAAACCTGTCATGCACATGTCCTTTCTACATGTAGCTACTGTATATGTCACATATCATATAATATATTTATACTACACCCAGTTTGATATTTGTATTTGATTTTGTTATCCAAATTAAATAAACCATGATTAATCTTTCTGATTCCTCACTTAGTACAAAGTAAATGTACATTAATGTACTGAATAAGTAATGGGATACAGCTTTCAACACGCACAGAAAAATGTAAACAACCGGCCATCAGTTAGTTAAACCACCTTAATCTGGCTAAGTGAAGAACAAAACAGTACAGTGTGACTAAATTAGTCCTGCCTGGCCTCAAATGCAATACCTGGAAATGTGTATTTTTATGTGTTAAAATTATATAGATTGAAAATTACCACATGAATTAATTCCCTTAAGAAATTCTACCTTTCTTTGCACTGTTGTAAATAATTAGTGTCCTTTTAATCCTATAAATTACGTGTGTGTGTGTGTGTGTGTGTGTGTGTGTGTGTGTGTGTGTTTCTTACCGGCCGAGGCTGGGGATTGTTCCTGCGGTGGGCGGAGGTAGGCCGCAGATGCGTTCGTTTTGCTTCCCCAGGTGAAGCAAACTGCTCTTTGTACATAGTAATGTAGAGCTGGGGCACCATCTTCACAAGTGGTCTTATTTTCCACTGCTTGGCTCCTGTCTGCCTGAAAGTCATGAACATCCTTCTCCTCCCCTGTCATCTGCTGGCTCCTCCCTTTCCCTCACACCTGTGTACCTGTTGACATTCTTTATACTATCACTTTTTTCAGTCAAATGGCTAAATATGTTTGGGTTTTTCTGCTTGATATTGTTGCTTGGCTGTGCATGCCACATTTTTCTGATATATATTACTCTCTCTTTGTTTAATGTTTCTTTGTACATCAGTAAGTATTAATGTTTTAGATGCTGTAGATGGTAAAACCTTTTGTTTAACCTGTAGTTATTGTAATTGATCTACTATGTTGGTTGTAGAGATGGGTTAAGAGCATCCTTGCTGACCCAGAAAAACTCTTTGTGCCACCTGAGCACTCAGTTGCTAATCCCTCTAAGCCCTGGGCCCCCTGCAGAGACACACATGCCTGAGGTCACTGTCCATGACCTGCTTCCCTCTCAGGGGACCCTTATAAACTAGCCAACACTAATCTCAAACACTAAGGTACAGCTTCCAACTGTTTAACCACCTTGTAGTTAAAACAGACTCAGTTTTATCAGAACTGCAACAAATCAGTGGAGGGATGGGATTTTTAAGAATCTCTCCCAGTCATCCATGGTCACCTTTATTCACTGTCAGCATAGCACATTAGCATCAATAATTCACCAAGTGTTGCAGGATGCCTTTGTTTCTCCAGCGCTCTGTAGGAGGAACCGGCTGTTTATCTCCCTGCAGTGGCTGAGCCTTGTTTGACAGCCATGCGAAGCTCAGTCACATCCACATCAGTAGATGCAGAGTAGAAGACATGGGGAATTGTAGAAATGATGTGGCTGCAGCATCTTTCGCTGGTGCTCACATCAAATCCAAGCAGTGGTTTGTGTTTCCTGCTTCTGTATACTCTGATGCAAGATGAATACAAAACTAGTTTGTTTACTTTACATCTCCTCCAAAGAGAAAAAAAGTTAGTCATTTCATCTAAGAAATGGTTCACAGTAGCTACAGTGGTTTTATGTAGCCCATCAGTCAAAGAAAACTCATCTCGCATTGCTCATGCTCTGCACAGCTAGTAAAGTTCAAGTGTGATGTGCAATGCAGACTTCAAAGCCCTTGTCACAGGCTCATATTCATAGTCTTACAGTATTTACTGGTGCTTGGATTTCACTGCTGTTTTCAGTTTTCCGTAGAGATAACCAAAATTCTGTAAGAGACAACAGACAGAAACTGTAAGAAGACAAATCTGACATCAAGTGTTGTCTACTTATCTGTTTGTGCTTTGAAGGTGTATGACAACATATGATATGCTGTTTGCATGGAAGAATTGCTGCATAAATGGACAATATAAAAAGTGTATTAGCAAACCTGGATTGTATAGTAAACTATCCCCAAATAAGCTGCAATGCAACCGCCAAGGAAGAGATCAAAAGCTGCAGGTTTCACTCTGAAAGGAAGAAGTATGTCAGTGTCCAAGAGTCTTTTTGAAATTAACATATGCATAAGAAGCATACAGATGCAGATATTCACCTGTACATCACTATTGGTTGGTCCATTTGATCAAAAAAGGTAATATCAGGGTCCCTGTATGAAGAAATGTGGCTAATAAGTTGTCAAACTGTTCTACTGTACTTTTACTACAGTTAAGATCATTGGGATGACAATAAGCAGCCTGTGTTTCATTCTTCTTCTACTACATGATACCTCTCATCCTGTCGAAAAGTGTGTCTGTGGACTTGCTGTAGGTAGCGTTTGAATTCGTGCTCCAGTGAGTTGACCAGGAGGATTTGACCAGGTTCCTTATCCAGCAGCTGGGCTGCCCGAGGGACTGACGTCAGGAAGTTCATCAAACTGGACATACGACTATCTTGAAAGTCCTACAAGATTTAGATGTGGATTTACAGAAGGACGTTTTTTACTGAGTTATTTGTATTTGTATGTCAGGGAATCCTAATTGTTACCCGTGAAACACCCAGTTTGGGTTTTTATAGTATAGTCTTTTATGACATCAACTTTCTAATGCATTATAACAACAGCGATTATGTAAATCAATGGCATTTGTTTTATCCAGTTTTCAATCTTAATAAATGAAATGAACAAACTAAAGGTATTACACAGACCCAGGCCTTTGAAGACAGTTACTTTGCAATTCCTAATAATTAGCACCAGAGGTCAGCACTTGTATTTGTGTTGTGACTAAAATAACAAAGATCTCACCATGTGGCCCTTAAAAACCTGCACATCATTTGGTGAACCCTTGTGGAGATAATAAAGACTGTCAGTACTTTAATACAAGGACGTAAAACAATTGGTGAATCAAAAGGTTCAAATATATGTACTAATTTACCTTGTCAGAGAGATTGTACATATACCGTGCCAGTGCTTCTGCAATGAGGATGCCATTTCTCTTAAGCGTCCTGAAATCCACTTGTGACCTGTGAGAAGATATTCACTTGTCCAGGAAAATCTAGAGTATGTGTCTTTTTAAATCATCTTTTTATACCATCAAAGTAAACAAGGGATGCATGCAGCTTAAAGTGATTATGAACAAAATTTTGCATTACATAGTGTCTAGGATGGAGCCACGGAGCTCAGATTTGGGATCTTCAATGTGGGACAGAGTGAAGCCAGGGACCCTGCGCATACTGTAGCGCTCATGCTCCCAGGCTACTGTGGACTCCCCAAGATTGATCTTCTTATGAACCAATCGCATCTTCACCAAGGGAAACCTGGAAGAAGCCACCTAGAGGGAATACCCAAAATATGAACAAGTGCACAAGGCCATTAGGACTAACAAAATGTCTCTATATTTTGCACCTAATAGTTCAACTTTTCACCTCCTGCAGCTGTTGAATGAAAGAGTGCATTGGAGTTTCAGGTTTAGGAGGACGGGACACGTGCATGTACAGTTCATCTCCACTGGCCAGTGTATCCAAACACAGAACAAATGCCACATTGTCATGGAGCAGGCTGGACTCTGAAGAGAAAAGGTTTCCTTAATTAGATTAAAGTGGACACTTCCTGTTTAGATTTGCATAAAGCAGACATCCCATGTTTGAGTGGGTCCCAAAGCGAAAGCCTCACCAGCATGGTCCAGGTTCTCTTCGATCCATCTCTTTGTGCCGAGGAAGTTGTATTTTCCTCCTCCAGTCAAGGAGAACATTAAATGGTACCTAAAACACCAAAAATAAACCTGAGAGTAGTCCAACAATGAAGCTTTGTATCCAAAGTCATAGCAAGTCAACTGTTTTATGTTCTTATGCATAAAATATGTATATGTTTCAAATTATTATGTAATTGTCTATACGTATTCAATATGATGGAAGACATATTCATCTCCTTTATGTAGACAATACCACACTGTTAAAAAACTCCATTATATGTTGGTGTAAAAACAGGAATTACTTTACTTAGTATAAGCAGTAGGAGACTTTTCTCAACTCATAAACCAATATTTGCTCCTTTGGTTTATTAAAAATATTTACATTCAAAATCAGCAGGTTTTGAGATAGGTTATATAGTTTTCACTCACAGGAGGGGTATGAAAAATTGTAATCTGAAAGGTAACTAGTAACTTAAACTGTCAGACAAATGTAGTGGAGTAAAAAGTATAATATTTTCTTCAGAGATGAAATAGAGGTTTAAAATTGCATAAACTCATATAACATCTAATTAAATTTGTGCTTAAATGCAATAGCTGAGTAAAGGGACTTACATGCTGCATGTACTGACCATGTTGTTTTGTTATGTTAAAATGGGAACTAACTCACGATGGTCTGCTTCTTGGGCTGCTATAAAGCTTCTGGAAGAGACGTGCCAACTCTAGCAGAATGGTGACCCCACTGCCATTGGAGTCTGCTCCATACGATAACCACTGTATTACACACAAACACATAAAGTAGATGTATGAACAGAATATTATACTCTAAGTGCTAACATTTTAAACAGGGACTAGACTGAAAAATTCGACATGGTAGAGCTCTGGAAACTGTCATGGACACATCCTAATGAAGTGTTCATTTTTTGTTATGTGACTCACTGGGGCCAACCCATATGAATCATAATGGGCAGTAATGACGATAGTGGGTACATCCTCCCCTGCTCCAGGAAGCACTCCCTAAAATACACATCACCAGTTACACAGTGCAGAACTGAGGACCAATCACAAATCATTCTGGTTCCACTCTCACCTCCAGTGTGACTATAGAATTGTCAGTGATGGCCTTGATAGGGGCGTTGTTGCTCACTAAGAGCTGAAAGGCTGTAGCTGTGACCATACTTCGAAGGACTGCAAATAAAAACATAAAAAAAACTGTATGTCTGCTTGTTATTATACTTCCTATAGTTTTTCCTATCCATTTTGTAACATTCTTTTACCCCATGTTCCTATGTAACATGCACTATCTGTCTCTTTTTAAAACACAGTATTTATCGAAATAGCTCTGTACAACATCCATATATCCTCTTGCTCCTTTTACCTCGGGTGAATATAAATGAGGTCCGGGTGGCTGCAGCCTGCTTGACCTCATCATACATGTAAAGCAGCTGTTCATCCTCAGGTGCCACATACACAGGCATGAGGGTCTCCTTCAGCAAGACCTTGCTCTCACTCACCATGAAGGACTGAGCATGACAAAGGGATTGTGAAAACAACTGGGTTAAGAAAGGACTGTGTTACAAGAACAGCTTATGTATAATCTTCTTTTCTAACCTGTTGTCTTTACATTTCCACAGCAATTGTGTGGTGTTTTATAATACTTCTTCAGCAAGCTGTTAGCTAATAGCTCAGAGCACTGAGATAATTTGGTGTTCAAAAATTGTAGCTTGAATTGTGTTTGATGAAAGATTTTTGTTGCTGCTTTACAATATGTCCTGAAGCACACATGTTTTTGGATAAAATGGCTACCTGCAGGGTTTCATAGGGGATACTGGAGATATTTTGGGGAAGCAGTATCAGTAT
>NW_018127898.1:4191416-4202869 GCF_001952655.1 Monopterus albus | reverse complement strand
GTGCCTCTGCTACCACAATGGCTCCACGGCAACCTCAGTGCACAAAAAAAGGTCAGGGGGCTTGTGAGATGACTAATATGGTTGGAATGAAGAATATGGAAATACAGGTAACATTGCATTGTATTTTATAAGCTTACCATATGTTGTTTTATGGAAAATCTTAAGATGAAATGTAAATGCAGAGTAAAAAGAACAATGTTTCTCTGAAATTTAGTGGAATGGAAGAATAAAGATGCATTAAATTAATATACTCAAGTAAAGTACAAGTACCTCAAAACTGTACTTCAGTACAGAAGTTGAGTAAATGTACTTGGTTATTTTTCACCACTGAAGGCGATGTGTTACTCTGAACATACCATGACTGTGCTGTGCCAAGTTGTACTGTTGCATCCTGTAGGCAGTAAACTCATAGGAGGATACAGCAGGCAAAGCAGAGCCATGCAGAGACTGTGCACAGAGCAGCAGCATGGCAGCAGCTACACTCAGCTCTTTCAGCAACATGGTGTCACGTTCTGCTATGGTCTGAGTCTATGAAGGAAGGTTAGCGTTAGGCTTTATGTCAGGCCAGGACTACAAACACTGACATGTACATGCCAAATGACCTTAACGTACATACTGTGGGTAGGTGATATGTTTACCCAGATCAGTGTGCTATATGGTAATTACACTAAGACCTCTCATTTTGCAGACCCCTTTATAGATATCATTGAAAATTTCATTAAGAATTGGTAGTTGAAGATGGGGCAAGCTATCATATCTTGTATTTGATACTATCATAGTCTAGGCCAACATGAACCTTAATGAGTCAACTCCGACAGTTGATATTTTCTACCTATACCCCTGTTTAACTAGCAGCATTTTTGTATTGAATTGTTCCTCACCTGTTACATGAGCCTCCCTACTCCGTCTTCCTCAGCTTCAGAGCTACTCCTTGCAGTGTGGACACAAACTGCTGTAGAGATTCAAGGCATCTAGGTAAGCCACCGTTCACCATCTGCTCCCAAGGGATCAGCTCAAGGTTAATTACAAATGCCCAGTCCCCCCCTCCTTTACACTCACTACTCCTTCTCTATCTCTGTATCCATCCTCTCTTTCCTGGCTGCAATGTTACACTCACTCACTTTAGTTGGTAATAGCAAATTACCAGCAGATACTGGTAACAGTCTGTGTAGGTGGCAGGTAACATACAGCAGCTTTTTGTTTCCTTTAATGTGAGGATGATAGTTTGAAGCAGTCTAAGAAAGTGTTAGATTGCAGCACTTTAATCTGAGTGAGGCTGCATGGAGGCTTCAGCTCCAAATATTCTGTATATTGGTGGAACATGTAGAATGCTGTCCAAAATAGAAATGACTGTTCTATCAGATCAAGCAAAAAAGAAAAAAAGGGTACAATGGCACAGGGCAATATGAAACTTCTGATATCTATTATTTATTTGTCATATTTTGCACTATACACAGAACTAACACTGTTAAAATCTAAATGGAACCAGTTCACATTCATCATTATAAGCATCTGACAAATAAAAAGCATCTGTTTTTATATGAATTATTTTCCATACATGAAAAATAAATTAAAACGTACACACAGCTGCAAATAAATAGCTTCTGTTCCAATGCATTACTTTAGACTTCAAACTCAAGAATTTAGTGAAGCTAATCCTTAATTTATACAACATTGGCCAGAAGTAGTGCACTCAGCAGGATGGCAGTGATAACCTATGTGTGAGTCTGTTGGTATGATGTTAATGATGGAAAAAACTGAAACACCATAGTCAATCACACAGTCAGTCTCTCATTGTTAACGTTAACAGACCCAGAACTACTGGTCTAACCTTCACCTCAGCTAGTAGCTTTTTGTGACATATGCTTTATCTACACATACAGCACTTTATTTGGGAATAATTAGTTCTTATATGCTTGCATACTATTTTAAATCAAATATGGCATCACTGAAGTTGTATCAGGGATATCTAAGGATAAGGATAATCACCTTTATTTGGCCAAGTATGTTACACACAAGGAATTTGTTTCACTCTAACCAGTAGGACTCATCCACTGTTTGAAATGTACAAAAACAAAATTTAAAATTCTCTTCCAAAGTATGCTTTAGTTAGTCTACATACAAGATCATTCATTCATATGACCACACATACTGTACAGTATGCCTGTAGATCTGGCACCTCTCCAACAAAGGAAAAAAGCATGGGAAGGAGTCATTTTGGTGTCATACATTATAAGCTGTATCCCCACTTAGTGAATGGATGGAAAGACTTGGACAAAATTAGCAAAATATCAGTTAGGAAAGATAAATGCAAGGTTCCTCAAAAACACTGTAATGAATCTACAAAGATGCTCAAAGTGAGATTGTTCATCGTAGACGCACATGGTATCTCAACCCCCGTCTACGAGTCAACAGAATAGCATGAGAAAATTACTTACACTATAGTGTTAAGTCCACATCTACTTACAAATATAGCTACAGTCATAAAAAAGTAATGCCGCTGTTAGCAATTTCCTGGTTTTCCACCATCGCTCTGTGTGTTTAATGAGTGTGTTCAATAAAGAAAGGAAAGAGCGTGGCTACTTGTGTTTTATCAGCTCAGAAATATTGTGTTTGTTGCTATTTGGTGAAGATCACATCACATTTCATGACCATTTTATGCAAAAAGCCAGGAAATTGCAAACAGCACCATTGCTATTCTTATGACTGTATATTAAGTGCTACCTTTGTCATAAGCTCAATGAGAGCTTATCAGAGCTGAACTTATTCGAAAGAGAATAATGATAATGTTTTTCTGGTGTTGTACTAATTAAACATTTCATGATCAGGAAGTGGAATACTTTTACAGCTCTCACTGTTGCAGTGTTTCTGGGAAACCCAGCTTGATCTTCCAGTAGTTTCACATGTGAGTGACTGTTACCACCTACAAGAAAATTGCTGATAACTGTAGAGGACTAGCAATATCTTTAGAGTAATGTAAACATGAAAAAGAACCACTACACATTCAGTATTTCTATACAGTAAGGATTACTTCATTTTCAACACCATGGAGCAACATCCATTGGCATAAAGCACTGACAATACACAGCTGTATCAGGTGCTACATGTACAGCTCTTGTCCCCTGGCCAAGCTGAAAAATGTTATATTGTAACTCAAGGGGGGTGGGGTGTGCGCAAAATACACAACCACACAAAACAAATACCCAAACTTAACAGCACTCAGAGAGCACAAATCAAGGCAGCTCAGTTTCCCCATAATGCCACTATACCTAAAAGCAATATTCTCATGATAGTTTGATCCTAATAATATGACTCCTTGACCATAAAAACCTACCCCTAGCATCTGGAATCACAATGATATAATTATTAGTTTGAAAGTAATTCAAGAAAAACTATTTTTCAGTAACAGCAGTTTTCTTCAGGATCTAGCTCAGTAGTTTTTGAAGATTCTGTACGTACATTAAATCTGTTGACACCCTACTGAGTCAGCAGTGTTTCAATTAGAATTTGACCTTAGCTGCAAATCTGTAGCTTTATTTGTTGTTGCACAGTAGCAAGGTTTTTGTGAGGCCTATAACTGTGAACATTCTGAACCAGGACATCTTGAATATGACTTGGATCCAGATTGGATTTGGTGTGGGGTGGCTCATATGTGGATGTTATCATGCATTTTTTTGTCCAAACATTGTAGGCACTGTGTTTGGAGTTAGATGCAGAAATATTGAAATTGGCCCTATCTCACAATGGTGAACAATCCTTTTTGTAAAGAAAAATCCTGGATCCGGACAATGATCCAGCTCACCACGAAAATCTAATGGATTGTTTCATGGGCCAAAAAAAATGTCCATTCATTACTTTTTGAGTTATGCTGTGAACAAACCAACAAAAACAAAACCTCCTTGGTGGAGGTAAAAATAAATAAACAAATAACTTAAAAGAAAAGAAAGTATTTTATACTTCCCTTAATATGCAAAACAAAACAAACAAACAAAAAAACATCCTTATCCAGACAATATGGAATCACTTTGGGGACATTCTCAGGTATGAACAAATGCATGGCCAAAACTGCACACCTTTCTATGTACCTACACATACGGTATTCTATTTATCCTTTCACTGATTCCCTCAAGTATACGAATTATTTCATAATCACATTCACTAGTGGTGACTGCTTCAGTGATCATCTCAAGCATTCGGTCATGTCTGGGCTAGCATGAACTAACAAAGAAGCACACATGAACTTTCTGCAATGTTTCTAAATCTCTAGATCTGCTGCTGTTACAGTAGGTAAACCTAAATATTACTATCTTTGCGTTTTTAAAAGTGCACCTCAATTAATAGGGAGGTGTTCCGGGCATGTCCCACCGGGAGGAGGCCCCGGGGAAGACCCAGGACACGCTGGAGGGACTATGTCTCTCGGCTGGCCTGGGAAGCATTCCCCCGGACGAGCTGGAGGAAGTGTCTGGAGAGAGGGAAGTCTGGGCATCTTTGCTTAAACTGCTGCCCCCGCGACCCGGTCCCGGATAAGCGGAGGAAAATGGATGGATGGATGGACCTCAATTAATGTCTCATCTGCACAAGGATATGTTTGAGGGCCAACAAAAACTGACGCATCATCTGCACAGGCTGGTCTAGTGACACAGTGTTAACAGGTTACATGTAAATCTGCATTTTTAGCTTCTCTTAACAGAAAAAGAAACAGTAAAGCAGTACAACCTCGGTGTAACACACAGTTAAAAAAAATCTGGACGTACCATCTTCGAGTCATGCTTGTAAGCATTAGTGTTTTATCAGCAGCTTGATGGCTTAGCACTACTTCCTGGACACAATCAGACAGGCATATATCATTTTCATGTTTGATATATACTGTACTCAGCAAAACAAACCAGACTGGCTAAACAAAAATGACAAAGAAAAAATGGCCACTACAAAACTTCTTGTCCATTGAATCTGACCATCAATGACACACGAGCAGAAAAAGTACTTTCCATGCATGGAGTGCTGCCACAGTAATGACACCTTGTCACCATTACAGGTATTTGGTTGAGCTCCTGTCATTCCATTTATTTTGTTGTTTCTCTTCTTCCACACTGAACAATCCTTCGTAGTCCTTGCAAACCAAAATATCCACAAGCATGAAACTGAAGTCAAATGATGGAGAGGCAAAAATATCATGGTTTCCTTAGAGGTAAAGTTTCTGCCATCAGTCAAGTCCACACAGAACAGACAATGGAGAAATAAGTTGCACAGATCCTACCATAGGAGGAACATGCACATATGCTGTAGATATTGACTCTTTTCTCAAGACTTGACCTATTTTTCCTTTTCTTATTTAGCATTTAAAAACCCTTATTTTCCCTTTGTGCCATTGCCAGTTGACAGTTATGCCTACTCGCTGCCATTCTGCTCGGTACTTGGCCTCAGTGCAGGTGGCAGGCTGGGGGACTTTTTGGGGGGAGCGATGGTGCTACTGGATTTGACAGGCTGTGGAGGGAGCAGCCTGGCAGCACATGCAGGTGGGGTTTACTGCTTTAGGCGGGATCAGATCCAGGTCCTCATCATCTGGAATCTCATCGAGCCGGTACCCATCCTTTAGCAGCTGGATGTTCAGGTCTTGGTTGATCTGCTGTAGAAGCCAAAGAAACAAGATATCAACAGAACTTCAGGACATTTTGTTCAAATTTTGAAGCTAGGATTATGAACTAAACTAGTCAGTTAAATAAGATAAATAAATTGCTATGCTGATTCTACAAATAAACTGAAAACTAAGTGACCCAAATTTTTATTTAACCAATATTTTACCAGGGGAAATTCCATTGAGGTTAATTTCTTTTACAAGGGTGCCATGAATTAATTAAGAGTTTCACAGAAACAGAAAGGAGCAACATAGAAAACAACTGGTTTTTAGATGGTAATGGGACAAAACAAGAGTGAAAACAAAACAAAAGATACTCAAAGAGGACAAAACAATTAGGAAGCTGTCTGTTCGAGAGATGACTGAGAGAATCCTTATATATTTTTTCAATGAGTGCATATATACCTGGTGTGAGCATGGGACTGGGTGATTGGGTGGTGACAATGGTGGGATGACACTGTTGAAACTACAAAATAATGTGCGTATAGATACCTGGTCCCTCAGACATCTCACCTCGGCTGAGGAGTATCCTGATGAGGAGTATCTGGACATGTCGAAGTCATCATCACTGGTAACAAGATTTAGTATTAACAGTCAGACACAAAAGATTACGATGCAAATAATAGTAACACATTGTATAATGATATCTACTGTAGATCAATTCAATACTGAACTTGCATAATGTTGGGAGACTCATATTAAACAATAAATGATAATTTAGAAGCAGCTGAGGTTGAGATATCCTGATTTTTAGATTTTTAGTATGGGTCAAGCCCAAGAAGCAAAAATGTCAAGCCAAAGAAAATGCTAGATTTAAAACTTTCCATCATTTGATACAGTCTGTCATTTGACACTTCCTGCCTGTTAAATACCCAGAAACCATCAGCTTGTAATAAAGACTTTCAGATTTAAGTGTGTGGCCTCTGTGTGAGTTGAGTCTGGTCTCTAAATAATCCTGGTGACATCATCAAGGTTTTTTTCTTAGACTTGAAATATCTTCCCCACGGGTACAGAACACACTATACAACACAGTTTTGCTGAGCACGGCTCCTTATGGCATGTAAATGAATCGTGCCAAATCGGTGAAGTGCAACTTTAAAAGCTGCTAATATCAGCCAACGGTCATACTGTATCTTCATACCTGAACTGGCAGATAGGGTGATTAGAAAACACAGTGTTGACATTTTCCAGGCACTGATTTCACATTTAAACCCACAGAGACAATCTTCTGCATTCTTTTGATTCCTATGGAAATGACTGGCTCTAATGAGGCTGAGCAAAAGACACGCTAACTCTGTAAACAAACAGAACAAAGGCACATTGTGCAAAGGGTGTGCACATGAATCTAAAACGTGAACAATAAACAAACGGGTGTCCTGTGTCACTGTGAGTCAGAAACCTTATCAGAGAGTGTGGCTATGATGCAATTCATGGCGTAAGCTTGGTTAACATTCAGTGCTCAGAGTGCTCTTTTCACATTAGAGTTTCCCTCATGTAGCAGCATATGGAGGCCACAAAGGGTGGGACTCATCTGTGTCAAATACAGACCTGCTGGGACAGGCTGGAAGCAAGTGCTCCCTCTGAGCTGCTTTTCCCTGTCTAAATCCTCACCCCACTGTCCACAAATCCCGAACCCTGGGAGATGCTCTGCCCCCTTTAAAGGTTCCCTTCTGCTAAAACCTCTCTCAAGATGCTCTACAGATTAATTTACCATCATAACAAGGTGAGAGCTACAAAATCACAAGTTAGCCAGTTCTCATTTTCTCTCCTTTTTAGGTCAGCCTGCAAAGTCTGCTCTTCTAACTGAGTAATACTGTATTTTAGTCTTATTCAAGTCTGTGAGTAGAAACTAAATCACATACATACCTGTCAGTGTCCAGTGCTACCAGGGGCTTCTCATCAGGGCTCTGGTCTAAAGAGGAGTAGCCTTTGTTTGGCACAACCAACCTGTAGCAGAGCACAGAGGAAAGCACACCTTTGTATTATACTGGAAGTACAAGACAAAAGGAAAAAAAAAAAAAAAAAAGGCAACAAATGTCTCACACATTTGTCACAAAGTAGCACAGTGTAGTATTACTGATATACCAACCAAAAATACTTGCAAATGTTTAAAATTATGGAATCACACAAAATATGATTATTGCCCTGCGTATGGTGCCGTCCTTTCAGGCGATAGACACAAAAATCGAGGCTAATTTGTAGCTCTCAGACTCCAGGCAGCCCCACATTATCTTTCTGCCTCAGAGACTCCAGGTTCAGACCAGTCCATAGGCTTTCTTATATTTCCACTAATCCACCAGGGAGTGGGATTAGACAAATGAGCCAGTTGTCAGTGATGTGGGTTGCACTGGGTTTATGCTCAGTGCTTTGACTCTTTTATCATCATTTGGTCACAAGAACATCACATTCCCCTTCTCTAAAAAGCCTTCTTGTTTGTACTGTTTGTGTTTGGTTGTAACATTAGAAAGTCCAATGGCGTTCGTAGAAGGCTGACAGCAGATAAAGCCTTCAGCAGACGTGCTCTCCTTATGATTTGCATTTCAGTAGTTTGCGGTATTTTGTGTTGAATGGTGAACAGAAGATGCAGTCTGCTTAAGATGCTAATGAACTCATTTATGGCTGAGGTGGCCCACATAACAGAGAAACAAACAGGCAGTGGAAGCTGTTACCTTGTCCTGGCATTCTTCTTGGGCTGTTGATTGACAGGACTTCCCACTGTGCCATTCTTCACTGATCCCTTCCTGGCAAGGTCCCTCTGTTTCTCTGGGCAACCACAGGATTTGGGATCATCAATAAGTACAAAAAAAAACTTAGGCCATAAATTATTTATTTATATGATTCTGTTTCTTGAAAAAGTAACCAAATGTGTTCCAAACCAAAACTGGCTTTTAGTTAACTTATTATAAAAGTGCTTTACTGCTGCTATACAATATACTGCCTGTATAGTCAGCACAGGCAACTAACAGGTGTAAAAGTGATTGTGTTAAATATAGTTGGTAATGTCTGTGCTCATGCAGCATTTCAAATAAGTATTGACTGACACACGTGTGTGACATAGTGCATGGTGTATCAATGTCAGGAAAATATGTGGTTTTCTTACAGTTGGATTAGAAAAAAAAATCCAGTTTTACTCCAAAAAGCAATAATCACAGTTTGGCAGAATTTTTTGCAGATGTTCATGACATGAAAGTTAAAAACTGTGAAATCACTAGAATATGAGTTCATCTTGAGACATTTAAGTTTCAAAATAAATGTTCTGCAGGCTGGAATAGCTTCTGTGATATTGACTAGTGAGTTTGAGGAAGTGATATTTTTCAGCAAGCTTTTTGGAACAAGGCCCTTAGGACTCAATAAAAGTGAGGAATCCTGAGTGCTACACAAGGTTTTACAGTGCTGTGATGGTAAAATAAGAGATACAGCTCAGATGCTGTATGTTCTGATTCCTGTAAGAGTAGAGATTTATTGTTATTGAATATCATATGCTACTGGATATGACCTGAAAAGAATGTTTGTGCTTATTTTGACTGTGCTGTAAAACACTTCTGCAATAACTCGTGCACAGATTTCACTAGTATGCTACATGGTTTCCATTCTATGAAGGAGTTTTCCATTCTTTGTTACTATTTATTGTTAAACCTTAATTACACAGAGTTTGAAGAATGCCAAGTATTGATTGCAGTGTGTTGGTTGGGATACCTATTTGGACTTGCAGTGGCGAGGGCTTGTAGTTTATGGCCACAGTCTCTCCCTTAGTGTCAGGGTCTGCATCTGAAGTGGAGGATGCTGCTGGGTCCTAGAAAGAAAAATACACCAGGCAGAGAGTTCTGACTTTGATACAGCTAACATGACATCTTACTTAAATTGCATCCTGCTATATCTCAGACTAAGTCCTGTCTCTTCATACACCTGCATAATCTTTGTTATATCACTGCTGCAGTTTGCTAACAGTTGACAGGCATTAAACCTGGAGCCAAGCCACTTTCTAATATAATTCCAATCACCCTGTGCTATGCTATATTTTCACATACCTTTGGGCATGTGAAAAATAAATACACAGCACAATCAACTCAGTACCTCTGATTTACTACATCACCAGGTTCACACAGGCCAACACAACTTAGAAAATTCTGCTCCTTTCAGGACCTTTTTGTGTCCAATACACAGGCAAGATTTCCCACGCCTATGGGCTACTATAGCTGCCTGGTTTTCAGCATGAGTAGGGTTGAGTGGTTTGCCCATGTTGTTGGCTCTGTCTCTTTTATGTGTGAGCAGTAATGACATGGGGAGGAGGCCGTGGAAGGACAGAGGGGGTTGCTGTTGGAGTGACAGTTTCCCCTGATTGAGAAAGGGGAGTTGGGCTGCACTTGGCCTCCTCCACTGACACAGCTCCACATTATGTTGATACTACAAGCCTCCCCTTGTTGCTCTCTGAGGGACTCTACAGGCCACATGGACAAAGGCTACAAGACATTTGGCTTTCGATAACTCGGAGTTCTCCCCAGAGTAATAGCTGCTACTGTATATTTCTAGGATCCTCCGAGCAATTAAATGGCTGGAGCTGAAACTTAGACTCTTACAGTTAAAGCTAAAAACTCATATAGGCTCAGTCCACTGCTTTATACAGAATGCTACTTGTAATATTTTTAATAATGTACAATATAATATAGTGCTGGCTGTCTAAAATACAAATAAGCATAGGTGTGCTTGTACTTTATAAAAACATTTGAATCAATAAAAACTGAAGTGTCTATGAAGATTGTGTAAAGAGGTTATAAAATAAAAAGGTCTAGACACAAATATGCCTGAATCTATTTCATCAAATCCTTTTTATGTTATTATTGTGAATATATAGGCCAGTTACATGAAACCAGTAGAGTTTATCCAATCTCACAGGGCCTGATGAAAAATTCATGAGCATTTAGCAGGGACAGCGTATTTTGCATTTTGATTTCATTCATTCATTCATTTTCTACCGCTTAGTCCCTGAACGGGGTCACGGAGGGGCTGGAGCCAATCCCAGCTGGCAATCGGGCGAAGGCGGGGTACACCCTGGACAGGTCGCCAATCCATTGCAGGGCTAACATACAGACGAACAACCACACACACACACACTCCTATGGGCAATTTAGAGACACCAATCAACCTAAGCTGCATGTCTTTGGACTGTTGGAGGAAGCCAGAGTACCCGGAGAGAACCCACGCAAGCACGGGGAGAACATGCAAACTCCACACAGAAAGGTCCCGGGTGGGGCCCGAACCCAGAACCTTCTCACTGTGAGGCAACGGTGCTAACCACTGCGCCACCGTGCTGCCCTCGCATTTTGATTTAACACACTCTAAAACATGCTGCCAACAACACAATATGGTAAATGCATGTTTAGGTATATATAATGTCTAATTCATTCATATGCAAAAATTGTTGTCATCAGAGTAAAAGGCAGATATATTTGAAATATTTCTCAGTAGTCATCTACTGCAATCCATCTCTTCTCATCAATGGCCAGCTATAGGCTTTTTATGCAGTCCAATAAGGCCAAAAACACCATCAATACATACAGTGGCCTCATCCTCTGGTGATTAAGCACCGTTCATTTAGCTGAAACTGTGAACAGAGTACACACACTACTAGGAACTCTGAAAGCACAGCACACATGAGCTCTTTTTGTTCTATGACAGGTCCATCTTTTAGATCATTAGGCTTTCCCACAGGATATATATATTTTTTACTGGTGTTTTTCACACTACCCTTCCACCATATCAAGACACCATGATGAGGAAGGGTCATATCATCTGTCAAATAAATCACTTTGACATTTTA
>NW_018127898.1:4188582-4191346 GCF_001952655.1 Monopterus albus | reverse complement strand
CTGCTGATCTGCAATTACAGATAGCACGAGGTGGGTAGCTGACGATAAACAAGTTAAAACACCTTTTCAGACATGATTTTTCCTAAAGAAATGCTACCAAAGGTTCCTAAGTGAGACAGAAGTTCTTACCGATCCATGGTATCATTAGCTTATTTTTGGGCAAAGTAATGCATATGAAGTCAACTATACCCGAAGCCTTGTGCTGACTGCTGACAGTCACTCACAAACACTTGAGACCCGACCTATGACATTTAGGACAACACATTGATTTTTATGTATTAAAAGTAAAACACCAGCCTGTCCTCCAGTTAGCAACTCTAAGGTTGCTGCTGACACAGCACAGACACCAGACTACTGGTAGGATTATACATCATGTCCTCCCACCGGCCTACAGCAGTGAAGACTGATGCCTCAGGTGACCATTAAAACAGGTGCATACTGTGCTTATGACTATAGAAAGAAAGTCACTTTCGACTTTTCCCTTGTAGGGGTCGCCACAGCGAACCGTCACACTGACGACTCGCATGTTGACATTTGGCACGTGTTTTACGCCAGATGCCCTTCCTGACACAACCCTGATTCGAACCCGGGACGCAGCGCCTTAACCACTAGCCTACCAGGAACGGCTTATGACTATAGCAACTGCACAAATTTGCAGTCTCAGTGTCTGTCATAATTAGATTTAGCCTACAGTAATAATTCGCAGCTGTCCATAATAAAAACTAAATAGGGCATTTTCAATAAACTGGAAATACCTTTTCACTGAGAAGACAATGATTCTAGTCTCTTAGAACCCCATATAAAGCTGTTTTATTTATGTGAAATTCATTCTCAATCAGGAGGCAGGTGCCAAGTGCATTATTGTGGTTTAGGAATCACAATGAAGTTATTAGCATTCAAATGCACAGCCATGAGCACCACAGCAGCTGTGATCCTGACACAATCAGATATGGTGTAAATGTTAAAGTAAGGGACTGTTTCAGAGGCTGGAGCTGTACAAGATAAAAGGGCAACATTGAAGAGACTTAGTGTTGTTTGACTCAGGTGTGATAACACATAAGGTGATAAACAATATGGTTTTGAGAGTTTTAGGGCAAAAGCTGACCACTGACACACAGCAGCCACAGTCCAAGTATCTCTGGTACTGGATTCAATTCCACACAAATCTCAGTGGAAGAAACATGAGAGCAGACTGACCAAATCTTTATGAGGAAAGCGCAATTGGTGCTGGATAGAAAAGGGGATTTTCTGTGCCAGAAAAAGTATGTTCTTCTGTGATTTCTGTTGAAGCTTAGCCTCAGGGATAGTATAAGGCTGGGGAAGCTCAGGCACAGCATGAAGAGTAGAACTCAGAGTTAGCTGCTTTTGCTTAGATCCCCAAGGCAAGCATTTGTAAAAGGGACAGCTGTGTCTGCTTTGTTTGAAGTGCAAAGGATTAGGCTGACATATCAGAATAATCAGTGGTAATAACAGGGTGTACTGATGAAACAGCAGCTTGTGTTAATTTGAAATGTAGGGAATAAGTGAACTGGATCAATTGTTTATTGGTGGTTAGATTATTTCACATTTTGAACTGTCTGCAGGATGGGCCTGTATTATAACGTCATTAAAAAAAAAGCAAACAAACAAAAAACTCTGTCCTTATATTGTAAACAGTGAAGCACAGAAAACACAGATGTCATGACTATTGAAGCATCTATTCTATTTTTACTAGCAAACTGTCATATGATAAATCATGGAAGAAGAAATAATTAACTTACTACAGGCCTGCTTGTGCTAGCCTTCATCATCAGGGTTGCTATCTGCAGTACCGTTTGGACACAGAGCTCCCATTCACACTACCATTCGGGCTCATAGCTCATACAGTCATCCTGGACCTAATAACACGTCACTCAGTGACGACACGTGAAAACAGTAAGCTTTGTAAACAAGCGCATAATAACGTACATTTAAAGAAAATCATAATTATAGTCAAGTGCGTAGTTTTATTGGCCCACTATGATATAACAATGTGAAGGGTTGTGTATTATTTAAATGTTTTATGTAGGATATTATTTATGTAACTATTCAATAGAGAAAGATGGGGCTGCTATCCCTAGATAATCAATCTACACCCATTCCATAGATCCAGCTTGTGTGCTACCGGTTAGCGTGACATAGCTGTCACGACAAATTACACTGATGAGATAAAAATGGTCGCCTATTCAATAAACAACGGTTTGCATAAGATGTGTTTTTGTCTTTCCTCTCTTACCAGAGGCTGTGTCTCCCCGTTGACCGAAGGCACTTGGAATCTGTCGATTTCTTCCATCATTTTGGCAAAGCGTTACAGAAACGATGCAGCAGTTTAAGAGAAACGGCTTTAGTCTAAATATGTCTGTTTGTGATGCTCGCTTGTCAGGATCCTTCATTAATCAGCATGATAGCAGTTCGTTTTTCTCCATCCTTACAGAGGTGACTCGACAGCAACACAGCAGTAACGCCCCACTTCCGGGTCTTTGGAATATTCATATAAACCCGTCCAATCACAGAGGAGGTCATACTGAACTATACAGTGCAGCAAATTACTGTATCGAAGGTAACTGAAATTTAAGTATATGATACAGACATTTAGACAAGCCCGTGGTTGTTCTCAGCATGCTTAAATACTGCATTTTCGATTGAAACACCCCATCCCATTTTGTTTGTGTTATCAACCGTTTCACCTTCAACATAGTTTAGTGCAACCTAACATTATTTCCATCCTAGCATATTTCTATACCCC
>NW_018127898.1:4180966-4188520 GCF_001952655.1 Monopterus albus | reverse complement strand
AGCACATAAGAGGCTTTCAGACCTCATATAGGTCTAATGTTCATGACCTGATACAATTAAATGTCATTGCTAATATAACTCACAATCAAAAAAGAGCTAATTTAGTGGAGACTAACTGAGTGGGCTGGCTCAATTTGCTGTGAATTATCTTGACTGTATAATATATCTTTGACCTCTTTGAATGACTGTGCGAGAGGGTCGGTTGTCTTGGCAACCTATATACAGCAGCAATGAACTTCCGGAAAGCAAGTATTCTTGTGTTTTTAACTAATTAAAAGTTTTTTGTTTTATTTTATGACCATAGAATTTATATTGACCAGTACCATATAGCTACATTGTTGGTTACGGCTGCAAACCGGACTCTTGTTGCAATGCCCCGTTCTAACAATAACGCTGGAGCACCTGTGAGAAAGGTAACGTTAACGTCAAATGCCAGTTTAGTTTGGCTAGCGCTAACTAGCGGTAACGTTGGCTAGCAAAGTGGTGACAACTGAATAATTAAAAGGCTAAACGTAGCACAATTAGTGTTATCTAAGCTTATACTATTTTTCATTTTGCCTGCTTGCCCGTAATTTCATTTCACACAGGGGTAAACTTTTCAGAATATCGTCCTACCTAGTGCAAAGTTACCCAGAGCTAGAAGCGAGAAAAAGAAAAAACTGCGTCTAGTTGGAGTCACAAACCAGTGACAAAATGCCATAAATTAATAACACGTCTGAGTTTGGAATCTGAGCGCGGAGGGAGAACTATGAACAACAAATGTGCAATTACAACATTATGTCTTTTTGTATTTAACCAAGATATAAGTCACGTTTGTATTACCTTATTGTCACAGGATGAGGAAGAAGACCTGTATATGGCTGAGGGATTGGATGAGTGGCCTCATGGGAAAACACTTATGAAACCTGCAGATCAACTGGAGCTCACTGAGGCTGTAAGAACAGCTACGACAGTCACATGGACTGTTTAGAGGAAATTGGCTCAGAATTTGCTGTTTTGTTTGGCTCTATTTTGTAACTAGAGCTATAACTTTTTCATTATAGCTGATCATTGTGCTTGCCATTAATACACTTGTCAAATTAGTCAGGTATGTGTAACCTGTGCTGTTATGCTCTTTGTTTTATGTGTAATTATACCCATAGGAGCTGAAGGAGGAAATCACAAGGATCCTGACTGCAAACAACCCACATGCCCCCCAAAATATTGTCCGCTACAGCTTTAAGGTAAGGAAGTTCCATCCAGGTTTATAACTTCAGGCAAATGGCCTCGCTTTCCTGTCAGCTCCTTACATCTAAAAGATAACAATAAACTATTCCCCACCAATGTTTTTGTGCTTCTAATTTGTGTTATTTATTTGATACAATCTAAGCAGTGAATTAACATAAAATGTCTTCTTTCCTAACCACAGTTACACAAAACTGACAGATTTCCCTGCTTACATCACTGTTTGTTTTGTTTCCCAGGAACGTTCCTACAGGCCTACCACCATTGTAGATCAGATGGCTGTTCACTTTGTCTTGGAGGGTAGTCTAGTGCATCAAGACTCTGATGAGGCTCGTAGGCTGAAGGCCAAAGAGAGTCTCCCAGAAGGTAGTTACTGAAGCCTGCTTAATTCTGTGTTTAGAAAACAGTAACACTGCCAGATATTCCAAACAAAGAAATTATTCTTTTCCACAAAAAGACACTGTTCCATAGTGTGTTTTTGTAGCATGTAGTGTGTTTTTTCTTCGCTGTAGTACATACTTTGCACCTCAAAGAGTCACTTTCAACATGTGTCATAAAGTTAAGGTTTTCAGAGTTTACACAAAATAGTGATTCGTCCAGTTTATACACAATTACATTATGATTTGATATTTTCAATGTGTCCAGAGACTGAAAAGGTTGACATTGGAGCAGAACCTGATGAGGAAAATCCAGAAATCCCGGTAAAATCATAAATTTTGTAAGCTAAAATCTTAATTTGTGGGTCTGTAAGTTGTGCCGACAATGACCTTTTGACAGAAATGTTAGTTTTTATTCAAATTCTTTCACTGTGTTGCTTGCTCATTTGGAGTAAATGTATCTTTTTGGTGTTTAAAGATCCTCTGCTGCTTTGCCAGCATGCATGCAGTTTTTATATGAATGAAACTAAAATCATACCATTGGATTGTCTTTGGTAGTATTTCATATTTTATTTTAAACTGCATGACACAGACTGATCGGCATTATCTCAGAAGGTCAACAATTGAGGAGTGTGACTTGAGCTACAAAACTGCCTTTCTCCACAGGCCACACCTGTAGAGGACGGAGGTGAAGTGGAGGAAGTGGGAGTGGAGGACAGACCAGACAGTGTTGCCTCCAAAACTGACAAGCAGGAACCAAAGCTTACTAACCAGTTCAACTTCAGTGAGAGGGCCTCCCAGACCCTCAATAACCCACTGAGGGTAGGTAGAAGCAGTACAGTCAATCATCTGCATAGTGGTTGAGATTTCTAGCATAAGATTCTAAACATTCAAAACATCTTAAAAAGGGACAGTTTTCATATTGGAGGGTATGAAAAACATCACACTGGTGTGTGTATAATAACAAAATTCCTAAACTAGTGTAAAAAAGATGGTTCTATTTAGCTTCTTTAATTTAGTTCCCCTTTAATCCTCAGTACAACTAGGGCACCAAGAGTTTTAGTGAAGTCATTTTTTTTTTCCCTATAGGAAAGAAGCTGCCAGACTGAACCTCCTCCACGCAGCACCTTCTCTGGCACCGCTAATCAGGTAGTGGAGTCTCTGACTTGTTTGAAAAAGAAAGGTTGAAAAGGTGTAAGGCTTGTTTTCACACTGTGAGCACTAGTGAATATACAGTATGTCCTCACATTTGCAGACTGTAATACATCTGTCTTTTTGCAGTGGGAGATCTATATTGCATACGTGGAGGAGCTGCAGAAACAAGAAAAAAATAAAGAGAAGCAGAAAGCTGTACCATCAAAGAAAGATAATGACCAAAGCAAGAAGAAGATGATGTTGATGGAGACTCAGGTAAACTGACTGCTTACCTGTCTCTGCTTAAACTTAACATGCAGCTACTATTTGCATTTAACACATTTATGTTAATAATGCTTTTGCATTGCATACATTTTCATGCGGAACTTTGTTAAAGGCTGTCAAGCAATAGTGTCATACTGCATCTTTAAAGCTAACAACATGACCCAGGATTTGTGATATAATAATGATTTGTTAATTTATGATTATTTAATGAGATTATTTTTGCGGTGTTTCCATCCAAAATGTTATCATGTTCCTCTTATAGACTGATGATATCACTAAAGTGGGAAAAGCATCCAAGATCTTTGAACGAATGGTCAATCAGAATATCTTTGATGACATAGCACAAGGTAGGTTCTTTTAAACATGTCAAATGGCAGTATAATAAAGTACAGTCACATTTGGTATTATACTCTTTAACTTCTCTTCTCTTCTCCCTGCTCTCTTTTCATGCCCTTTCAGACTTCAAATACTTTGAGGATGCCTCTGATGAGTTCAGGGACCAGGAGGGCACCCTTCTGCCTTTGTGGAAATTCCAGTATGACAAAGCCAAAAGACTGTCTGTCACTGCCCTCTGCTGGTAGGTTTGTCCATCAACGTTACTGATATTCCTTCAGGATGATGTTTATTTAGTATTCTTAAGGTGAGGGGTTGTGATTTCATACATCTGCTATTTGTGATTATAGTTCAGTAATTTTATATCCCCTCTGCTATGACAAGAAAAGAGTCTGACTGATTGATGCATCTGCCCTTAACAGGAATAACAAATATCAGGACCTGTTTGCTGTGGGAATGGGATCATGTAAGTATGCACAATAGTGAGTAGTTATGTGAACATCTCATAGATGATTAAAATTTTGTCTGCTCTAATCAGATCTGTAATTGTCATTTTCTGTGAGGGGTATTAGTTTGCTTTTTGTTTCAGTTTATTCACATATTTATTTTTGCATCCTTCCATCCCCTCTGCTCTGTTCTTCTCTCAACCAGATGACTTCAGTAAGCAGGGCCGTGGCATGCTTGTCTTCTACTCACTGAAGAACTCTGCATTTCCAGAGTATATCTACCCCACCAACTCTGGCGTCCTGTGCCTCGACATCCATGAACAGCACTCCTCCCTGGTGGTGGTAGGCTTCTATGACGGCTCTGTGGCTGTCTACAACCTGAAAGAGAAGGGACTGGAGCCTGTGTACAAGAGCACAGCTAAGACTGGCAAACACACTGACCCTGTCTGGCAGGTGAGCGTAGGGGACAAGACAGAGGTGATGGGAGAGCAGAGTGTATGCCTAGTTCCAGCCACTCCAACCTCGCACTATTACTTTTTCCCAATTTACACATTCAGGCCATTTTTAGAGCCACCCCAAACCCTCTAATGTCAAGCATGGAGCAGTTCTAATTTATGATACTCCCCTAATCTAACCACAGAATTTTAGTCACCAGAGAATAAAGGAAATTCCATATACAGTTAATGTAACTAACTTTACTATACTATTTTAATTTAACACAAAAAAACATTTTCACACACACTAAACACACTAACTTTTTTTTTCCAGTGGATTTGTTCATTATTGCTAATTCTTTCATTCAGGTACGCTGGCAGAAGGATGACATGGACAACAACCATAATTTCTGCTCTGTGTCATCTGATGGACGAGTTGTGTCTTGGACACTTATTAAGGTTAGCTAAGAAAAGACATTTCTTTACAGCTCTTCTCTCTTGTACTCTCATTAGTCTTTTATCTAAACCAAATACAAATATAATGCAAATTTTTAAGATGCTTGCTAATCAAGCACTTGCCTATGTGGTTTGAATTCACATGTACAGGTATATGTACCTTCAACTGCATCACCATATGTTTGAATATTTGCAGAACGAGCTGGTTTTTACAGACATTATCAGACTGTCACTGAATGGTGCTGTCTCTGAGGGGCCGGAAAGTGCACAGCAGCCCAGCATCGGTAAGGCTTCGCTCACTTGGCATGTCATCTTGTGAACATTATAAGAATGTATGCAGGCCATAATTTAACCCCTGTTACTTATGCAGAATACTATACTCTATATATATCAGATCAGATTTGGTCCAGAATTTTGGTCCGGTGTCTGTAACATTCCATGTCTAATTTAAGTGCTTCATTCCTCTTGTCCACAGCCTGTGGTACATCATTTGACTTCCATAAACAGATCGACTATCTCTTTCTTGTTGGCACTGAGGATGGGAAAATACACAAGGTATTTATCATAGATTCCACTATGCTGGTTTTGACTGGATGACAGTGGCCATCTAAAATTACATCATTAATGTTGTTGATTTGACTCAGACAGTCAAATGTCCATTAGGGAAGGGGATCAGAGCATAACTTGTAATACAATAACATCAAGATACTGTACATTACCCACAGTACCGATGATATGATAATAATACACAATACATTTCAGGATATGTATGTAACTGATAAACACATACCCCTGAGGATATCGTTATCAGCACTGCCATTGCTAATAAACTTACAAAATTCCATCTAGAAATTATAAGAAAAAAAGACAGAACTCTTCTTGAATGTTGTTGTTTTATTATTGCTTTTTGTTGTTAGAGTCAAGTCAGATGGCTTTTTTTAAGTTATGCTAGCCTCTAAGTCAGGTTTTTATTTTTTTTTTTACCCCAGCCTGTGAAGTAAAAGAGACTGTGGAGAGAGCGACAAGAAAAACGCCAGAAAGTAAATCTCACACATTTATTGTAGGATATTAACAGTCACACATTGAGGAACTGAACATCTGCATGTGTTTGGGAGAGTGTTACTGTCGTCAATAATTAATCAGTCAAAAAGCACCTAAGGACTAGTTGGACAGATAAAGTATCATCATAGATTAACACATATGATTTAAAAGAGACTTCCATATAGAAGAACTTGTTAGTCTGGGACATGATCCCCATTTGACATCTCAGCCTTACATATATGAAATGTCCTGGAAAATTATTTGTTGAACAGAGTGGGAAACCTGTGTTCAGCAAAATCTTAACCCTAAAATGTGTTGTCTTTTTGCACCACCATTAAATTGCATTAGGATCATCTTGAGGCTTTATGCTCTCTTTCCGTATGTGCCTTGAAAATGGAAGCTCATTTTGTTTGTGGTGCACTTACAGACATCCTGCTAGGCTTGCTCTCCAGAGGGTACACAAGCTAGAAAGTTTCCAGTAACAGTGGGTGTGGGATTGTCCATATGTGCAATTGTTTGTGTCCATGTGGCCCACAGGGAGTCCCTCATGCCTGACATTAAGCGTTTAATGAGTCTTCTTAAACAGAGGCTCTCTCTGTCCACATCAGACAGCTGGTAGTTTTTGGTCAGCCTCCCACCTTCTCTATGCTTTCCTCCTCATGTTCTTGTTACTGTGGGTCAAACAACACTCATAAAGCTCTCATTCGTTTGCAGTTACTTTGTCCTTATTTTCCTGACTTAATATCATAAAAGTGTTTAAATAGCTCACTAATTGATGCAGAAATCACTGAAATTGCCAGGCCTTGATCAAATTAAACCTAATGCTTGAGGGAACTCTGTCTCTCATGGCCATAAAGAGAACATGGTGATTGATGGTGAGATTATGAGAGTTTAGGTTTACAGCTGCATAAATGTAAGGCATGAAAGCGCACCAGTCTGAACCCATATACAGTCACACACCATTTAGGATACAACAAAACTGTAAAGGATAAAATTTTATAATTTGTTTCTTGTCCCTGTAATCACCATTTAACCCAAATTCTGAAAAAAAACCCAACAATTCATTTAATTAGTTTAGTAAATTGTCTGTTTTGCTCCAGCACAATATAGCTAGAGGATCAATGAGGTTCTTTTCTGTCATCTAATTAATCTAATTCCTTTATTTAATACATTACAATTGCCTTTGTACTTTATACTTTATATTAGCATTTGTTTCCTACATTAGGATTGTCAGACTATATGAAATGCTCTTCTTATTGCACCCAGCTGTAAGGGGAATCTTTTGACTATATGCTGTTGGGATTTGTACCAAGTGATGTACACAATCAAGGAAACTTCACAAGTACTGTAGCAATGGAGAAATGACTCACACCTTGGCTGCAGTCCTGTACAGTCACCTTATTTCCCAGCTGTCCTTGCACACATATTGGCAGACACACACCCATTATGTGTGATGAAATATGTTCTGTCTGTCACCCCAAGGTTAAGTGGCACTGAAAGCTCAGGAGGGGACAGATTAAGTGTCTTGCACCTGAGTTAAGGGAAAACATCTACAGGTTATAAAAAAATATATAAATACGTATGTCCAACCGGTCATTCTTCTTTGTCAGTTTCCATTTGGTCTACAGTGCCACTTTCTTTCTTTTGTATAATCTCCATTTGCCCCACTTTTTTGATGAGGGGTTCTTGCAGTCTCACAGTGTATGTAAGTTTCTCCATCATATAGATTGCTTTGACTATCTGTATGAGCTAATCAGCTTTCCTGCATTTCTGTGTTACAGCCTTTTTATAAGGCACTATTAATATTTAACCAGACAGTTTGTG
>NW_018127898.1:4153871-4180932 GCF_001952655.1 Monopterus albus | reverse complement strand
TTCACTGCCTTATATACTGTTGGTTATTATGGGCATTTCCAACATTTATATATCCCATTCTCACCAACACAGAATGGTTTATTCAAGTGTTTACTCCTTATCGTTATCATTCTGTGCCATGTTCTTAGTGTGAGAGCTGTTATTGAATCCAACATTTTCTGTTCTATTGTATTGTTATTTATTCCATATCAGATTCTGAACTGAAAATCCATCCAGTGCTTTTCCCATGTCCCCCAACACCAACAAAATAAGAACTGCATTTGTGCAGAAATATAGTACTTTTTTTGAGAGTACCACACCCCCACGTTCTTTAGGGAGCTGAAGAGTCTCATATACTGTATAACTCTGGGGGCTCTGTCTTCCTGAGACAGGGCTCAGTGCTCAACTTGTGTCTAAACTCCAGGCCTAAGTGTGAAATCCATGATTGTCTCACATGTAACTTTTTTTTGTACCTTTATTTCTTCAGGGAAGGTCTATTGAGAGGCCATCACTCATTTTCAGGGCCATCTGGTTCACATTCACATCTGTCCAGTACAACCACAGCCTGACCGGTAGCCACTGAGCAGCTCCACTGGAGTGGTTGGACTTAAGGGCCTTGCTCAAAACATTTCACAGTTTTTAAAATAATACAATAAAATTATCTTGTAATCACTTCATTTATGGTGAAACTGATTGCAGTCCGATAGAGCGCACAGTCAATGGATGCTTCGCCCACTTTATCTCCACCTACAGCTGCTTTCAAAGCTGATTAAACAATCATAAAATGCAAAAACAACACGGTGTATATCCTCTCAGTAGTAATAATGCTAGGTCTGTGTGAAACTTGTTCATTTGAAGAAACTGTAACTCAACAGTGACAGCAGCACAGAGTGAGGTCAGACTGACTTTATCTGCTGCCTAAAATGATTAGTCAGGACGTCTGTTACCTCCCCAAACAAATCAGGGTGTCAGTCTGTCCCATATTGCAAATTACATTTACAATATCTCCACTGGTAAAGATTAAAATAAATAATGAATTCTTGGTGGCACATACTGTACATTTGTATTGTCTCTATTCTGGAACAAAAATCCAATTTATCAAGCTGCTGTTTTTGTAAACCCTTTTCTGTCAGTTGCAAACAAACTGTGAAAATATAAAGGGTAATTCATCAATGAACCACAGAGAATAGCATTACTCTCCCAGGGTTAGAACTGTCAAGCATGTTTTACTTCTAGTCTCACTCCAGTCACCAGTGTCACAGCAGAAATTTCCATCAGCTGTGAATGGAAAATTATGTGTGCCCAGAAACGTAAATCCACCCATCCGTCCATTATCTATACCGCTTATCCTGAAGAGGGTCAGGGGCGCCAATTCCAGCTGATATTGGGTGAGAGGCAGCGGTACACCCTGGACAGGTGGCCAGTCTATTACAGGGCTGACACATAGAGACAGACAGAAACATAAATTATTCTCAAAAAATATTTTATGCCAGGTTCTCCTTCCACCGAAAACAAAAATGTTTAAATAGTCAGTTTGGTTATTTTTATCTGTTTACTTGACCAAGGACTACTACGAAGCTTGTGTGATGTCTTTTTTGTGGTTCAAGAGGGACCTTTGTCACAGTGATGTTGCCAGTATTAGCTCATCTTGGGCTTGGAAGTTACAAATTTTTAAGCAACATTTAATGAAAAAGTATGTTGAGATGCTTCTTTAAAGCCCTTACATTGTACTGTTTATAGTAAGTTAAAAAATAAGTAGTTCTACCTTTAGTACACCAACTTGATCTTGACAGTTTCCAGACATTTCACCAATCCTCCAGTGCAAAGGTTTGCTTCAGATGCCACCAGTAGGCAATGTCTCTGAGCATTGTATTAAATGATAAAGTAATCAGAGACTTTGCCTGTATTCCCTAGTGCTCCAAGACTTACTCGAGCCAGTTCCTGGAGACCTATGATGCCCACAGCATGGCAGTGGATACTGTAAAGTGGAACCACTTCCATCCAAAGATTTTCATCTCTTGCAGTTCAGATTGGACTGTGAAGATCTGGGACCACACCATCAAGTATGTTGTAGCTGTTGTAGTGTAGATACTGTATGTATGCTGTTGGTTATAGGACCAGTCTTTCTGTCTTTTATGCACAAAAGCTGGTAAATCATATTAGTAGACTACTGAGTGACTATTTATGTGGAGTACTTCGACAGTACATATTTTTCTCATCATAGTTTAGGAGTGGAGTACATAATTGCTACTGTAGGAGAAGATATTAGGAAAGAATCTTTCGTTGCTGCATCTCATATATTTCTGTAGATGTGGTCATGGTGACTCTGCATCTCATGGACACATATATTAGTTTTCTCAAGTGGAAACGTTCTCTGACAGAGCCTCTCCAGATCAGCCATCATGATATCAGTGACATCAATCAAAGACAGGCTTCCCACTGTGCTTTTAAAGGGGATGGATGAGAGGAGCTGGTTTGATTGGCTATTACTAAAGCCAGCCCCAACTCCAGCTGCTCATAATGCATTCCTCACACTAATAATGTATGCAGCCTCTCTTCCACATGGGGCCAGGTTGCGCCTGGCTGCACCCAAAATGCACCAATACTGTGGTCACCAAAATCGCAAAAATTGCATCTTTGCTTGGAGTTTAGGTTTGCTTTTGCCTCTGCGCCCTATTTCAGAAAAATTGATCCCCGTATAGCTACAAAAATATGTTTTGGTTGTATTTTATCTAGTTTATAGTAGAAGTGTGTCCTTTTACAATTTTTTTTATTCATCATCATATATCATTTCCATTTATGTGCAGTTTTTATGCCTCCACAGCAAGAGGCATGTTTTTGGGTTGTCCAGCCAGCCAGTCCATTCTCATTGGGATTTCTTCAAATTTGGAACAAATGTCGACTTGGATTTAGATTAGATTTTGGTGGTCAAAGGTCAAGGTCAGTGACCTCGCATCTGGCCTATTTACATGAATTTGACTGGTTGACGGTAGAATACAACCACTAAGTGGAAATTCTACTTCTAATTCTACATTGTGCTACATGTTGGAAATATTTTGTACCATTTGAATGGTGTGGTGCTATTATTATTGAATGATACCACTCACCCACCATTGCAGCGACTAGAGTTCCATGTCGGACACTGCTGGCATAACTAGGTGTTGCATCAAACACAATTGGCAGTGTTGGCTGGAGTGATCATGTACTTGCAGCAGTGCTAGCAACTCCTACTAGTTGGCTGTGGTGCATTTGCAGAGGAGGGTGACATCTCTGGAATAGCTTGAAATACTCTGTCTTCCTGTGAAACTCTTCATTGCTGAGTGAAAAGAAGGAGCTTCTGACTGCATATGTGTTGAACTTGACACTTCTAACAGGAAGTGTATGCTGTGGTTAGCTACAGAATAGCAACTAAAATGTTATGCTGTGTGTATGTGTTTATATATATTCTTACTTACTGACATTTCTAATCCTATGTGCTTCAGTGAAGAAAGGTGAAGTAATTATAATTCCTGTAATCTTTCCATAATATTACAGCACAGTATATTAATCCTTATTATCTTCTTACATTCATCATGGACCCAGCATAATTTCCCTCCTTATTTGACTAATCTATAGTGCCTCCCACTTCTTGTCAGCACAGGCAACTTGACTAAATAATGATAGTAATCATCTGCTCATTATGAGAGACTGAATTTTCAATGACGATCTATAACATCCCAGAGATACTGTACATATGTACTTTTCACAAACTCTTTACCATACTGTTTGAAAGCATTACACTGAAAACTGCTCTTTCTGTTTCACTAACGAGGCTCATATATCCTGTAAAACTGTTAGATGACATCAGCTAGTTTTGAACTGTAGTAATACAAGAGAGTTGCATCATGTCTATTACGCAAATGTTAGCCTGATAAATTGACACATCAGCCAAATGATAAAATGTACAGTATGTATCTTAATAGGACTGACTCTGGATGTACAGTATGTGTAGCATCATTCTGTTATAAAAACCCTCTTTTGGAAGACTGAACCAAATTTATTACTCTTTAGGTTGTTATTTTAGATATGCTCTACACCTACCAGAGTGCATTTTATTTATTAAACAGGCACACCAACACAGAAGCAAAGGGTACTCATGCACAAAGTCACTAAAGGAGACCGGTGCAAACAGTGGAAAGAGTTGTGATGTTGCTAGCACCTTCTGGTTGGTTTGTTAAGGTTCATGAAGTTGTGAGGCTCCATTTTGAATAGAAAATACTCTCCTTGTACATATTGTGGGAGTATTTGTGGTATTTTGTATTTTAGGGAGGTTGTGGTGGGTTAGAGAAAATGTAAATATTCAGTATTCTGTAGAAATTTCGATACATAGCATTTTATGCATAAAAAGCGCACTACAAAATATATGTAATGGAGCTTCATATGAATGAATGTAATAAATCAACACAAACCATGTGCATTCCAGCCAGAGAGGCTGAATAGAGTTGAGACTGTGTTTGTGTAGCGCTGTCTGACATTCACTGAGTTGTTAAAGCACTGTGGTGACCATCACTGCATTGTGGTGTGTTTTTCTGAGCTTGCTGAAGGTAGACATAGTGTAACATAGCATAAACATAACTGAACAGGGACTTTTGAGCTTTTCCTCACTAGAAACCATCTCAGGTGTTGGTTGCGTAATAAGTAAAGGATGTGACAGAGATGCAGATCTAGAGAAAAGGGAAAGTAGTAGCTACTGTATATTTACAGCAGGTTGATCAGCATGCTGAGTTATTTCAGTTATCCTAACAATACATTACTATAAGACATTGGCTGGCATGATGTCATATGGCATTCTGGGTAGGCACGTTTGGAAGGCCTTAACCATCATGCATCATGCCTACCATCAGAAAACCTTTTCCAGATAAAGGATGAAATTACAAAGGTTTTGAATGGCCTCAGTTGCGTGACAATGACTAAAATTAATCATAGCCTCAAATATTTTCTTACTACACACATCTATTGCCTCTGCCAAGGAGGTTGTTTTTGGTCTATCACCAGATCAAATTTCATCCAGATCTGATCCAGATTGCGGATCTGACAGCCATTTAAGGTTAACATTGAAAACCCCACTTAATGCATATTTTCTGCCATAGATTGGCCTATAATGAAGATAGAACCCTGAAATTTTCATGTACAATGCACAGTATAACTGCCTATCATACCCTAAAAGATCATCCACATCCGAGATCAAGGATTTTAAGAGACTATTTGCATGAGGGAATATTGTGCCTTGGCGGAGGTACATGCGCTCTCTTGAGTGTTCTACTTTGCTATCAAACAGGTACTGCACTAATGGCTAGGCAGCAGCAGCAGCATCATACAACCTCATATCAGAAAATGTTGTGACAATATGTAAAATGATGTGTTGCAGGCATAATGAAAATTCCTGCCTGACTTTATATGTCTTTGTTTTTTTTCCAGCACTCCTTTGCTGACCTTTGACTTTATTGCAGCAGTTGAAGATGTTGCCTGGGCTCCATATTCCTCCACTGTATTTGCTGCTGTCATAACAGATGGAACTGTAAGTGTCCTTAAATTTTCGAGACCAAAGCAGGACTTGGAAGTTTAGAAGTTTCTCACTTTTTGTGTGTTTTGGCCTTACTCAAATACTCTTACTAATAATACTCTGGTTCATGATGCAGTGCTTAAGTGATGTGTAGATTTATCAAGAGTCAAACATATTTATAATGAATAAGCATACACAATGTAAAGTTGAGAAAATGTCAAATATCAAAATCGGGATACAAGATATTACCAGTAGTTACTATTTTTTTAATGTTATTATCTTGATACACATCTTATGTGTAGTTTTGTCCTTGTCTTTATTTAAGATTAGTAGAAGAGGCACATTACTAATGATATTTTGATAGCTTCAGGTGTATAGGCTGATATAACTGAATTTATACATTTATGACAAGTTCGCCAAAAATGGAAACATTTTGAGTTCCATAAACACAAATGTCAAGACAGACATGTTACACTGAAGTGCATACAATTATACAGGTGTACCTAATAAAGTGGCCAGTGAGTGTATGAGGGTCTATAAGATGCTTTGTCTCAAGGCTGATTATCACAACTACATGCCTGCTGTGTAGCAAAGGTAATGTGGGCTTAGCTCTTACCAAACAGAACGTATGAAATCTCAAACAGTTGCACCATCTACCACCTGCCACCAACTTCATTGTTCTCCTTATAATCTAGTTATAGACTCAACTAAATAAACCTTTTATAAGGTTAAGCCTTAGATTAATGCAGCCTCAGGCAACTGAGTTTGTTCAAACATGGTTTTTGTGACATAGACAGCATCCTACTTTGCCAGTGGTTATTGATTCCAGTCAGAACTAATTTCACTGAACACTGTGTTGTTTATCTCCACATATTTTCTTAGTATGGCTGCAAGCTGTGCCCATCTGTTTGTCTTCGCGCCATTCTGTGCCATGCTATAAAAGTCCAGAGTGTTATGTCTGACACATCTCCTGTCCAGTGTGCCAAGTTAAGTCGAATTACAGTGATAGAGGAAATGAGAGCTGAGCAATTTGAGAGGCACCTAATGTGTAGTCTGTTGGGTCCTCCTCATTGTCAGGATTTAGTCATCACAGACACAGTTCATACTGTAGTATACCCTCCATTATGTGAATTATTTCACAACCAACCATCAGACAAGGAGGTGTCACATTCATATTGTAGTATACAAGTTGCAAACAAATAACTGGCAGTGCATATGGATAATATTTATAGCCAGAATAAATTGAAGAGTTTGCTTAAACATTTTCAACAAAGAAAAAGTCAAATGAAATGTGTTTGCTAGAAAGCAGTCTCATACATATGTGTATATATTGCAATTTATTCTCCAAACCTGGATCAAAAGCAGGTTTCAGCAGCTTTTATTAACTCATTGAAAGCTCATCATTTCTAAGCAGCAGGAAGAACAAGAAAATAACACTGAAGTGAATCAAGTTCAGAGCAGGTGGACCTTTTTGGGCCACAGAACTCAAAACTGAACTATCATTGTAGTCTGATTTTAAAGATGTGCCTGGGTAAAAATAGCTTATATTGACAGGAGGTAGTGATTATATGCAACCCAGTACCAAATTTGGAGATAATCTAAATGTCACCTGTAAAACCTATAGGGGTTAGGCAGAAATACTGCATCTAATAAATAATTTCTTTCTGCGTTCAGTCCAAGGCAAGGCAAAATTCCTCTTAGCATTTCATCACTGTCAGATTTTGAAGAATGACAGAATATTGTCACACATTCACTGGTGGTCTCAGTGCATGATGTTAATATGCATAATTGTCCCCAGCATAGCAGATTCTTTGCAGTGCATTGCTTGTTTTCTGTGACAAGTATCTGATAGAGCTCAAATGACTCAACATGAGTTGTGAGCTCCTTGACGTCTATTTACTGTTGATGACAACCTGACCTGCTCCTGCTGCTACCACACTGTAAAATGTCACGGACACTATGGCGTATGTGTGTGTTGGTGAGTGTGTATGTGCATGTGTTCATAAGGATAATGACTTGCTTGGCAGGCTGGGGTGTAAGAATGACACTGAGTCGTGCAGTGCAAACAAATATCTCTTCATTCTCTCCGTCCATCTGAGCTGACTGTTGAAGAAACAGAGTTAGGATGAAATAATGAGAAGCACAGGCATGTCCCCCATTGCTTAGTCTCAGAATCCATATTTGCTGCCTGCGCAGCTACTCTTAACCTTCTGCACATTGACTGCAAAATATTTCTTTTAGTACACCAGTATCAGCTTATGATGGATTTTTAGATCTGATAACTTAACATCAGACAAACGAAATTAAAACAAAAAAACTACACTTTTACTTGCCTCGGTCTTTTGGGATGATGTGAAATTATATTGTCTTGTCTGGTAATTCAATGCAGATTTGCTAGAAGAAATTATAATCAGATGTTTTAACAAAGCCCTTTGTACAGTTGGTATTATAATAACCTCCCTAACAGCTTGCCGTGAACTGAATACATCTGTTAATATATTAAACTTAAAACCCTCATATAATGTGTGTATTGATGCTAATAAAAGTGCAATAGAGATTACAGTAAAATGTGGGAATTATAGATCAGCGTGTACTGCAATCAGTCATTCACAACCACTGTTACATTACTGCTTTTATATAAGGAGAAAACACAGTAGATAATGACTGTAATGGTGGAGGTTACAGAAAGACATATCCTGGTAGAATATAATGATTGGTTGGTGGCGATGACTGCAATGCTTTGTGTGGTGCCGGTACACACAGACAGTGTGAACCCTGGCAGCCCAGGCACAGTCATGTCTCTGGTAAATGGGGTGAGCTATGCTTTGCAGTGGGCTCATTCATTGTTGGCAGAGTCTCTAGATGCACTTAGCCTCAAAGAAGAATATCTGTGATCTGCTTCCTTCTGGATAAAGATGCCTATGATTTTGTATCAGGGCTGCCAGCACACACACACACACACACACGCACACACACCATGTAAGGACAGAAGTGTGCACACATCGCATTACTAGGAGCACCCTTCCTTGCAACAGATGGTCAGGCTAGCAATCCAGCAGAGGCTTGTCCTCTACCATTCTCCTTGTCATATAAAAGTCAACAAAACAAAAGTCAAGATGTGAAAAAGCAGTTGGTTACATTAGATTTAGCCTTTACTTATCTGGAGGAAAAATCTGAAGACTTAAATCTTATAGCCTAATTATGGTAGTCTGTTAGATTTTCACAGGTTTTAATTTACACCCTCAGTCAATGCTGTTGTGGTAGTGCCATACTCCTGAAATGTCAGTTCAGAAATCTTAGAGGGTCAGGACTGTTTAAAAAAAAAAAAAAAAAAAAGTGTGATCACTTTTCTTTTTCAGGTTCATGTTTTTGATCTAAATGTCAACAAGTATGAGGCTATCTGCCAGCAGCCAGTGGTGGCCCAAAAGAAGACCAGGCTGACTCACATTGAGTTTAATCCCATCTATCCTATCATCATAGTGGGCAATGACCGAGGCTGTGTGACCAGCTTCAAACTTTCCCCTAACCTTCGCAAAAATCCCAAGGTAAGCATCTTATTAAGTTGACAGAGAGGGACTTGCAGTTACATTGCAATCACTTGCTCTAATTTACTCCAAAGCTATGCCCATTTTAAGACGGCCTTTAAGTGGTCAGAAGATAAATCTTCCCCTCCAAATGCAGCTGCTTTACTATTCTATGTTTTTTCTCTTGTCTCTGTCTTTATAATTGGGGTTTATTGGCACATACAAATGGAACTTGTCTACATTACAAATTAGGTACCAAATCTTCTACCACGTTTAGCACAGTGAAGTGTGTGGTACCCAATGAATTTGTGTAACCTATTTTCTTCTGACCTTGCATACCATTTTATCTGTAAACAATCTGAAAGCATGCCTGCCCTTTTACATTATTCATTGGCTGCCACAAGTTTTGTATCAATGAAAGCAGATCAGATGATTAATTCATTGCAGAGTCCTGACCTTGAGCTAATTCCATTAAATAACAGTGGAATGAAAGGCAGTTCTTACCCCCCTCCTCAGCAGCTCACTATCAACTAATCGCATGTACTTCTTTTTCACTTGCCCATTTAGGCCGGGTAACAAATTTATCCACAAAGAAGTCAAGTGTTCTTTCGATTACCCTCGTTGAAGACCTCTGGAAGGGAAAAAATGGTTATAGTGTCAAATAAAAAAGACAATTTTGTGGTTAAAAATACCTACCACGGCCAAGACATCATGGGTTCATAGGTATTCATTCCTACTGTCAAACTGGCAGCAGAATCCAATACAAAATCAAGAAAATAATCTTAAAGCTAAAATCAATTTGGCATTCAAAGCAAGTTGTAGCATTAAAGACAAAGTTCCACTTTAGTCTATTCACAATTGATCACTTGCTGAAATGCTCTGTTGCCACTGATGACAATCATTAATGAGATGTGGAGTAATAACCACAACCCTACTAAACAGAGGAGGAAACTAAATGACACACTGAGTCACAACACTTTAATCAGAGCCCATTTAAAGTCGGCTTTATAGCCTGCACAGTTTCCTTTGTGTTGTATATGTCGGTGCATGCAAACTAGAAGAAACTCTAATGGCTACAGTACGCGTCTTATTATAGCATCACCACGCCTGGGTGCAGACACATAAGACGTTCTCATTCAACCACACAAATGAACACAGTTTATAATAGGAGAGCATAAAAACGTGTACTCACACACCCAGTGCTCTCTCATCTACAACCTCAGACCATAGCTCTAAAGCGTACAATTGGGAAATAATTGCACACTTTAGAACCGGCAGTGCTCCGAGCATTTTGGAACCCAGTGTGCCAAATAAGCATCAGGCACAAACATGCACAGCAAATATTACCAATAATATATTTTACAAAACTGGCTCAGAACCCAAAAAAACTAGCACAATGGGCATGGTGGCCCATTATTATACTGAAAACACTGGCTCAGGAGCACAGGAATTCAAACTGAAAGAATACAGATGTGCTGTAAACCAGTCCACTTGTCCTGGCTTGTCCTGTGGTGCTCCTCAAATAGCTTTTACATAGTTTCTTTGATCTTCCAAAATCAGAGGTCTGTGTTCTGGTTCTGTATGTCACAAAACTTCTATATGTCAATACCTACCTTGCCAAAGTACTGTACATTCTAAAATAATCTGAGCACTCTCTGTTGTTATTTCCTGAGGGTAATGTTAGGTGTATGTGCTGTTAGGCTGTGCTGTGTGTTGTGTTATGTGTAGACCTGCAGGTACATACTGTATGTGGTGTTGAAAGTCTGAGGTTTTAAGGAACAAGAGTTTTCTGAGATGGGTCAAATTTGTGCCACTGTGTCACCATGTTTTGGTTGGATCTGGTCTAAAAGTGTCACAGTTCACATAATGCATATTAAGTACACACTGTTCTGTTTAAATGTGTGCAACGTGAATGGGTTCATCTGATCTGTTCTTTTTTTCCAGTGGCCTCATTCTGTGTTAAACACAAATCATAAGTGGTTGTTGCAATATAAAAGCAGCATTATGCAGTGTTCTGTGATAGGCTGTTTATCATTGTTGCTTCCCAGAAAATAACTTTTATCATAGCATTTACATTTGCTTTAGCCTAGAGTGCCTGATAATAAGCAGACACCATTCTGGCCCTAATGGTACACCGTGGAATTGTGTGTATTCCATGTATTCAGAGGAAGTTTTACAGTCAAAAGAAGTCTGAGATTTAGCTCCTGTGGTGAGTAAACCAGCAAGAGAAGTTAGGAAACATTCATTCATTTATTACATTTTTAATTAATTGTGAAGTTTTTATTAATTTCAAGTCCCAATTTGTGTTCAGTCTGCCTTTTTGTCCACTGTGGAGGACGCTTTTATTGAGCCATTCATCATCGCAGAGTTATTACTGTATGTTGCATCAAGACTTGATGCTCATTCGTTTGGGGAATGCAGCGGTCTGTCTAGATTAGCCCCCTCACTGTTTCAAACCTTAAAATAGCAAAAACTAAAAATAAATATAAAATTTCCAAGCTTCAAAGGAGAAATTATTTGTGTGAATATTTAATATCACTTCCATACTAATGCTACAAATAATAGCAGTCTGTGTGTGACTACTGTATGCTAACTTTCATTAGTAATCTGCCTCTTTAAAAATGCACAAGACAAAGTACACTACATACGAATTACCTCTCTGTTGTTGAAACTAAGTTCATCATATTTTTAAATCATATATCCATAATGTTGTCATATCATGTAAATTTCAATAGTTGCATACATTTTTTTTTTGTACAAGCTGTAATTGATGTTGCCTCTTACATTTCTAGCAAGCATGTTATTTCCTGATGAAGATATGTTGGTTTTGTCAGACCCTACCAGGCTTTTTCAATTACAGTTGGTCAATGAGAGAAAAGCCAGTAACTATAGTTAAGATTTGATAAGGAAAGCTCTGTTTGACAGAGGTGGAACGAACTTATGCCGCAACACAGGACAAACACTGAGCTGTATTATGTACGGTAGCTGGTACGTGGCTGTGTTTGTCTGCTGTTTATGCTACTAGTGACTTCCATCCATTTCAATTTCTGTATGAGTGTTGTGTTTTCCTTTTGTTAACTGCCTCCCTGCTGGGTTCATGTTCTCCCTCGAAGCTTGGTCAACATAAGGTCAAGTCATTTCTGATTTCTTTCTCTCTCTTTCTATGTTTGTGTGTTTGTCTGCAGGCTAAGAAGGGTCAGGAGGTGCCTAAGGGTCCAGAAGTAGAAGTAGCCAAGATGGAGAAGCTCCTCAGTCTGTTGAGGGAACCAGAGCAAAGTGCAGGTTAACACTGCCATCACGGCTTTTCTCCCCAATACAGCAACATGGCACAACCTTTATTCTCATTTTGCACTCATCTCATTTCTTTGGTTCTATGGGTGGAAATGTAAATGACATAACAAGAAAACAATTTGTATATGGTCTTCTAAAAGTTTTTTTCTGATCTTTTTAATAAATCATTCATATTCAGTTTATAATGCATTTATTTATACTGCAGTACTGGATACATATTAAACAGGCAACATTAGAATTCCATTTGCTTGGTTGATCTTTTCTGCAGGATTTATTAAACCCATTCTCTTTGTATTGTACAAGTTGATTAGGCTAAAAAATGGGGGAGGGGATAAATTAGTGTAATATATTGTTCAGTTATGGACCATATCCAGACAATCTTGGCTGGCACACGCCATGCCGGGCACCTGTCCAGGGATGAGCTAGGAGTGTTTTAAGTTCCCATCACTGATTTTTGATTTATAGTGGTGTCTGCATTTTTTTTTTTTCTTGCCTTTTTCTCCATTCGTCTCCATCTTACTGTGAGCTTGTCTGCCCTTCACATCTTCCTGCAAACACATGCAGTGCTGTCTGACCTTCAGTGTGAATTATTACTGATCTTCACAAGCTTAGTTAGTGTAGGGCTTCACTTTTTTTCAGACAATGTGGAATAAATGATTGTGGCAATGGGGTAGTAATGAGAATACAGCTGTGACAGTTACCTCATTACTGCAGTAATAGGAGGCATACTGCAAGATTAGCTATAGAACCTTTTGTTCTACTGTTTACCAGGTTTGTTTATGTTGCCCTTTTGTCGATTGTTGTAGCTGCATGGATCACATTTGGCTTGTGTCGAAGAGCGGCCTGGCAGTTAGAAAGTGCACTTCCAAAGCAAAGGTTGCAATTATAGTACAACACCTGTAGTATGTCCAGAGCAAAATGTCACCACCGACTGAACAATGTAGCAAAAACGCCTTCTGTGCAAGCACGTTCTTACGTATAATAAGTATGTAGCACTCCAGGACTTATTTTTTGGTCAGATGTTGTACTGTAGTAGCTTTTTTCAATAACTGTGGTCTCTTTCTTTGTCCACATGTTCTTTAGTAATTAATTTTAATAGAATCATCTTTTTTAATTTACCAGGCTTCCTCTAAAGGCAGTAAGTGACTTTTTGCTCATATTATATCATGTTTCATGGTTGCCTTGTATTCTTGTCTACTGAGGCTATTTTCAGGTTAAAAATGGGTGTTTCTGCATCTTTTACAATAGTAGAATAAATGCAACGAACAATTCCAAGAGCTTCTCTAAAAATTGTTGAAGTGTTTCTGGATAGTTTCTTTAGAGCGAGTATGCATATAATTAGTTGCTTTTACATACAATTTTTATATTATTCTGATGACAAGTTATTGTTTGTAGAAAAATGAGCCAATCCCAACATAAATGTACTGTTTTTATCCCATTCATCTCATGGTTGTGGTTGAGCTGGATGTTGCCACTGCATTTTTTTTTTTTACTACAACTGGGATATGCTACAGAACATTTTCTAATACTACACATACAGTAGCAGCTCTTATTCTCATACGAGCAACAGCGATATATTCTGAAACCCTTTCTTACTTCTTAGTCCATACATAGTTTTACTATGTCAGCTAACATTCCTGGAGGTATTGTAAAGTTTAAAATACAAATAACCTCTACAGCACGTCTTGCCGAACTGTACGTCGCAGCACCAACAATACAAGTTAAATGCTTAAGTATTGATTATGTGTGCTGGGATGTGGGGGAACATGGGCAGTTTCTGTGTGCGGTCTGTGATTCAGTCAAGAGTGAGTAGGCCATCGCGGACAGCAACGAGCAGATGTCAGTGTGAGGGCTGTATTGAAGAGGACACACATCTAAACTAAGCCTCTCTAGTTCTTATGTAACACTCTCAACAAGGCACTATGCCTCACAGATCGCTGGTATTTATGAGTGACAATGACACACATACTCCACATGGACTCAAGTCTCTGTTCTCAACAACAGATTGTTTTTTCTTTTTTATGGGAGAGTATGAAATAGGAGGATATATTTAGAAACCTCCAACAACAGGTTGCTCTTTGCGTACTGCACATTCCTTTCTCTCAGTCTCTGCATAACCTGCATCCATCAGTGGCCATGTCCTTTTCATTACACAGTGTGTGTGTTAAATGTATACATTCATATTGGCATTCCTTCATGCACTTGGTCAACCCAAGAACAAGATCTGAGAAGTGATAGCTGCTTAAAAATAATTCCTTCACTCCACTACAGTTCATCTTTTGCTATGATCAGATTGACAGCTGACTTTTACAACTGCGAAGCCAGACAAGGCAGATTATTGCTTGCAGTCAGTTCCAGTGCCCCCTCAGTCGCCTCTCCTGTGTAGGAGTGCACCAAGGACATCACTCTTTGCTACATTTGATTCATCCTTCTGCAGTCAAGAGGTCAACAAGTACTTGTGCTCGTTCATCTGCTGAGTTTCTCGTTCACTGGGAGCCAGCACGGGCAGTCTCTCCGGGCTGGAAGGGACCCTGCAGGCTCGGTAGAGGATTAAACAGAGGAGGAGGAGGAGGATGGCAACAAATGTGTTGCAGCCAATGGCCACCAGTGCAGCTGAGGACAGTCCTGTCATGCTCTCCTCAGATTCCATTATGAAGACTGGACTGCAGAGTGTCCAGTGATGGTCAACTTAATATAAAGTTTTAATTTGGTTTCATGCTGTCCTCAGTCACTGTTACACACTGAGCATCATATAGATATTGATTTACGACTAGAGGCTTGATTCCATAGGATTATGATTACGTATTATTTTGTGGGCCATATTTCCATTGTGTAGTTAAATGCCTTGTGCACTGTGAGGCAGTATGAATTGTGACTATGAAAGAGGAGCATTTCTTGGCATGGTGCACATTTGGTTTTGCTGAATATTTAAATTAGACAAGAGCAGGAAAGTCTGCCAGTACCTTTCACTGCAGAAGTAAATGTTTACTCCTCAAGGCTCTGTTTTTCTTTTTAGCTTCTTTAGGGTGACACACTACTTCTTTGCCATACAGATGAGCCTCGAGGCACTTTCCGGTAGTGTTGATTTCACAGTAGTCTGCACTATCAAAACACTGCTTACAATCCCAGTAAATGCCAACCAACATCTGTAAAAAAGAGGAGCAAATAGAACAATTAGTAATAATTGAACACAAGCAGTGTCAGTCAGTTAACATAACAGTATTTATCAGATCCAGACCTGCATCTGATAGTGATGTCACAATCAGGTTTTTTGATCCTGATTCTTATTTGAGTCCTTTAACAATGGGTATCTGTCGATACCAAGACTGATCTTGTGCTTTTGTTTACTTTTACAGTACTGTATGTGTCTGGCACAGTGAACCTTGTATCTCACAAGTTACTTACTGTATTCTAAATACTAATTCAAAACTGCTTCTTTATAATTTTAAGTAATTTGTATGACATAAGTAAAAGTTTAACTGGAAGAATGTGACTCCTGAAACTGCAGTGATATGATTTGCTTGAAAAAAGATGCCTCACTCTGTTGGAATTTTTGGGGTAAACAATTGCAGTCCACAGTTGTACTCCAGTGTTTAAGAATGTAGTTTCTTGCCTTACAAATGATCTTTGGAGTACAGACACCAGCTGCAGAGAGTGACAACAGGCCATTTTATTTTTTGGCCTTTCATCAAGTTACTCACAGAATTAACATTGATTTACTGGCTGTCTTTAAGGAGAGCAGGCTGAGGCGTACAAAACAGTAAACTTCAGTAAAAAAAGGACCAGATTTTGAATGCTTGATTTTAGCCAATGACAATCCATTAAAACATGCCTGGATTGGCCCTGTTGCAGATCTTAACAATTGGCTCAAGCGATCTCTAACATCAGACTAATGCAAATGCATAACACATAGCAAAATACATTGTTATTCAGACTAAAGAAATAACAACAACTGATAAACCACAACCAATCGCAGCTGCAGGTGATTCTACTAACAAATTCCCCTTCTCTACCTGAAGCTAATTTTTTTAGTGTTTTGTGTCACAAACTAGGTTTAGAAGCTTCATTATTTTTAGATTGTGTCACAAATTTCTACAGAGTAAACACAAATTACGCATCTTTCCAGCACAGGAGTAATGTTTGTCGTGGAAGTAATGGGAAGTTGGAGGCAACAAGGAACATAGACATTTCACAGAGGCCTGCTGGTGTGGTGCTTCCGCCCATCTGCAAATTTTTGGCCCAGGGCCAATGAACAGATTGCTCCATTCATGATAGATGGCCACCCAGGTATAGACAAACAGCTCATTTTCATCTGTTGTAGACTACATGAGGGACTTTCCTACCAGTAAAGTGACTAACCATTTGAATGCAGTAGATTTATGCTCCGTCTGTAGTTTGTAATCACATTTGTAATGTGCAATTTCAAAGCACTTACAGCATGCACACCAGATCCAATGTGGTTAGTTTTTTATTCAATTCACACAGCCACCATTAGACTGATGCAATATACAATACAAAACACAATATTCAAATGATAATGAATGTTCACGCAACTCTGCATATCACAAATAATATGGATAAGGATAAGCATCTTTATCGGCCAAGTATGTTACACACAAGGAATTTGTTTCCGGTACAGAACCGATGGCAGCCATCTGCGGCGCCAACTCAACCGATGACTCTAACTACTGGGGGGATTCAGTGTCTTGCCCAAGGACACTTCAACACGAACCTTCAACCTTCTGGCTGGGAGACGACTGCTCTACCCACCACACCATTGTCGCTGAACTTTTCACTCTTTACTACATCACAACTAACGTTATGCACTGCTTTTAAAGCAGTGTTTATAATTATTCATACTGATAATGTAATATACATTAGTGCCTAGTTTGTGTTTCATATGCACTGTCCCACTCTTTCACATACACATCTACATACTTGACTTGATAATTCTTCAGATTAACATCTGCAGGTACAGGGAAGTTGTATGCTAATGTGGACAGACAATATGAGGAACTAGCTTGAAAATTCGCTCCCATTATTTTGCCATTTGCTTAATTACCATACCCATAAATTTACACTGGAATAGCCCTTGTAGTGTGAATAGTTAACAATGAACTTAAGCTACAGTGAGTGAATCATGTTTACCTGGAGAGTGCTTATTGAGTCTCATCATTCTGAATTTCATAAAAAACATCCAAACAAAATCAGAAAAATATTTGCTATTTTGCTCTGATGCACCTGTTGTATCTGTAGGTGTGCAGAGTTTTTGTCAGTGTTTTCAAGAAAATAGAAATGAAAATTTGGGCAAAGTATCATTTATTCTGAGAGTGGATTAAAGAAACTCTGAGCTTTTAAGTATTTGGCTTGAAATATTATAGTGCTGTGCATTTTGGTCCTTTGATGAGATGGATTTATTGAAAACAAATGCTATAACGCTATAATATTAAACACTTAAACATCTGTCACTTCATTTTGTTTATTACTACTAATGCCATAAACAAGTGATATGTATAACAGCAGAAATTGCCAGTTTAAAGTCATGTTGGACAACAATTGAGAGTGGCAGATTTTGGTTTTGACTAATATATAGGAGAAGTATGCTTAAAGCTCAAGAACTGTACACCTAGTTGTCAATTCAGAGGTTTAGCTCTGCAATCTCAAATACCGTATTTTCTGCACCATAAGGTGCACTGGATTATCAGGCACACGGCCGATTTTTGAGAAAATTTAAGGCTCTTAGGTGCGCTTTATAGTGCGGAAAATACGGTAAGTGGAAATATACAGAATAGAAAAAGTCCTTTACAGACTTGTAAATATCAAAGATATAGCCCCTAGTGAATTACTCACTTGGCTCAGTTGAATCTGTCCTTTCCTTTCCGTCTATGTTAGGTTACACACTGCTGTCACATACACATGAAGGTCCATCAGACTGTCTGGAAAACCTGCTTGAAAGCTTAACTTAAAGAAACACTCAGCCACCTGCATGCTAGCGACACTATCACACACACACACTTGTAATCACTTATCACTCAGTCTGATCTTTCAATCAGATTACTTGTCTCTCAGGAAATTCATCCCCACATGCAGTGATGGGAAATCTGGTTGCCCACAGTGTGACTGCTGTATTTGATAAAGTCACAGAGCATTTGATCAGGTTTTGGTGCAGCCTTAAACCCTCAGGTGGAGAGGAGCCTCCGTTCTTTCACTCTTAGGAGATTAAGGAGGATTGTTAATCATGACAGAACTTCCCCTGAGAGTCTGTAGATGCAGCAGTCACAGCTGGAGATCTCTCTTGTGCATCATTGCTGAAGACCCTAATTGTGTCACATTTTAAGAGGCTCAGGTTGTGTCTAGTCCTATGGAAAAAACATCTTTCATATTGTCTGGATGTTAACATAAGCTCACCAAAATGCCAAGACCTTACAATGTTTTGTGCTGCCACTTGTCCAGAGCAAAGATTTATACTAGTTGCTTACTTACCCCACAGACTCAGCCAGCAGTTGTCTTCTTAATAAATATCCGACTGTATTGCTCAGTCATCCTCCGTTCTTTGTTTCTGTTCACATGGATAACAGTTCCTTCGTCAGCTGTCTGCCATGCTCTTTCCCCTTCCCTAATCTCTGGCTCTGTCTCCCGCTCGTTCTGTCCTTCTCCATCTGCGCCGATGCACTACACTAAACAACTGAAGACAAGGCAGGACTGTACCCTTGCTTGTAGGAGAGCTCTCCAATAGCAGAGACACAGGGGAAGAGAGAGAGATAGAGGAGGGGCTGTGCTAGTGGATGTCAGCAGTGATATCAAGCGTATGGGAGAGGGGAACTGTCTGGATGTAATTACACAGGGATCCTGCTGCAGACAGGAGGGGTGTGGGGTGTGGAGGGTGTTACGCAGAACAAGCAGAGCTGTCAGACAAAACAATGACTTGCGCCTTACGTTGCAGTGCAGCGTATGGTGAAACAAATTATTTCAGCTGTTCAACACAGGACTGGGAACAGAGGGAAGCACACTGAGCACCCTAAATTAAGGCTCTATCACGGGAATTGTATTTCTTACAAATGGCACGCACAGCGCAAAGCCAGTTTGTACATTTTCCAAAATTGGAACTTGTCTGTCCAGGTCTTAGCATAAGCATAAGCAGAAACTTGTGTGTTGTGTTTATTTCTATTTTGTTCTTACATCCTGATACTGGTTCCATTTTCTCCACTCTCCCACACTTCCTTTGGTTCCTGATAAAGATGTAGGTTTACACTTCAGGACATAGACTTACTTAACCTTTACCTTTTCTCATCAATACTTGTACTATAAGGTGTGTTTCAGATCTAAGTGGGCTGCACGGTCATTATTTGGCAGGGTTTCAAGTTAAGCAACACAATCATATAAACTGCTCACAATGTGTTTTCAGTACAGAGATATCTTCAAGGCTGAAAAGCAGCTGACAAAGCAGAGAATGAAACAATTAGGGCTGCAGCATCAGCATACCCACACAAAATTGCTCCGCCAGGAAATCATGCCCTGTGGCAAAATGAAAACTCTGGATTGTTTTCATCTGAGGTTTCTGCGGTAAATGTATAGCTTTTGTCGGTGATGTCTCTCATGGGATCTTTTGCTCCCAGTCATTTCTTGGGGAAAATGACAGATGTTCAGAGTAGTGAAATCTTCAGTACAGGGTGTGCTCTGTTAGACCATGGGTCTACATTCAGCTAGTGTGCACCTAGTAGAAAGCCAAAGAAAATGATTATTTTTTTAATTGAGTGAAAAGCCAGTTAATAAGTTTCCAAAAAGAAAAATATTTAAGTAGCACAGATACAATCTAAATGTAAAAAAGCTTAATCTAAATTTAAACCAAAGTGCAGAGAGAGCAATAGGTGGTGTCACAGGTGCAGGTAAAATAGGCAAAACCCACATTTTACTGTGGATGACTGTGGTAATTCACAGAGGAAGACAGCATTACTGCTCCCTGACAGAGACAAAACAAAATATTAAGGAGTAACCTGTAAACTGTGTTGGTCTTTACAAGTTAATATAATACATCAACAGAAAGATTGATTTAATTTTTAATTTTTTTCAAATGGCACAAGGTTTGTTGAAGCAAGTGAACAGTTTATTCCAGTAAGCCATTAACATTGTCAGCTCTGTCTTATTATACACAGTTACTCACAGTCACTGTCATGATAATATACAGCTCATTTCTCAACAACATTTCTTTGGCACAGGCTGAATTATTTTACTGATTATTACTATGTTACTTTTAAATACATTAAAAAAATCTTTCATTTTTGGATCAGCTTGCGAACCTGGAAGAACTTGTCCAAGCGACATACTTGTGTTGTTATTTTTTTTTTAGACTGTTGGCTTGTTGTATATTCTGTACATTTACAGTGCATACTATCTGTGTTGCATTTGTGGATTTGATTTGTTTTTATGTCTGCTCTGCTTTCTTAATGACATTGTCAACAACCTTGGATGGACAACGTGCTCATTTATACCTGTATTTTTATACTGGCCAACTGTGAGGCAGGATCAGTGGTTAGGGACACCCTGAAACATTTTGCTTGAGGCCCCTCTACAGGCCAGAAGTATTACTACTGGCAGTGCAGACCAGTTTCATGGTGTAACTTTGGTTTGACTTTGGAAAACAGAAATGAAATAAATAAATAGATAGAAAGATAGACAGGAATCTGCAGCTTCCCTCTGGGACCATGGGAGTGCATACACACAACACACAGTACATGCTAGTACTGTTAGGCCTTTTTTCTTTAGGAATATCCAGACTAACCAAAGAAACTGATTCATAACAAATCCTTATAGTGTTACCCTGAACCAGTGCCAGTGCTAAATAGAGCAGGAGGTAGACTAAATTTGATTCAACTGCCATCTTTCGCTCTCCCTCATACATAGCTCATCAAAGTGAGGTTTCGCTCTGAGAAAAAACAGACATGCATCTTGGCTGTGCACAGGCAGGACATACTGTCAGCTCCCAAAACATGCAACAGCAGACACACATATTCTTATGAGCGGGTCTTCCCAGAAGATGGATGATGAGCAGGAAGAGAAAGAGCAAAGCTGTAGACACCTGTAGCAGCAGAAAATAAGACTTCTAACACTTTCATCTGTCTTCTGGCTGCCATAAATCTAAATTCCCTGCAGCAGTGGAAGATTTTTTTTTTAAATCACTGAAAATAGAACAGAAAATGTGTGGTGTGGGAGTGAAACTTTTCTTTATCCGTATTTTGCTCTCAGACAGCTGCAGCGTTTGGTGAGACTGCAGAAAACAATATCAGCAGAACTTTGTTTTTATTGTTTCCTTATAGTGCATCTACTTCTTTTTTGGACAGTTTGACATTATGTGAAATCTGCTTTTACATAAAGACTGATGGCCTTGTACTCAGTTATAATGAAATGTGTTGAGAAGTGTCTCATAGTTCAGTAACTGCAAACAAAATTCAAATGTGACTGAGAGAAACTCTGTGTTGACCTGACCTGAAATATATTTCAAGATTCACTGGTTTTTATCTGCGCTGCAACTGTTTATAAATGCTTGATCATAACTTGACCACACACAGCAGCAGAGAGTTGCAAAAATATCATGGATTTTCTAGAGCGGCACAGTGACGCAATGGTTAGTGCTGTTGCTTCACAGCAAGAATGCTCTGGGTTCTGTGTAGGGTTTGCCTGTCCTCCCTGTGCCTGTGTGGGTTCTCTCCAGGTACTCCGGCTTCCTCCCACAGTCCAAAGACATGCAGCTTAGGTTGACCGGTGACTCTAAATTGCATGTAGGAGTAAGTGTGTGTGTGGTTTGTCTACATGTCATCCCTGTGGTAGACTGGCGACCTGTCCAGGGTGGACCTCGCCTCTTACCCAATATCAGCTAGGATTGGCTGTATGGATGGATGGAACTAAACCTGATATGCTGTGTTTGCTCACCATTACATACACTGTGCATATATATACAGCATGTAGCAACTATTGCTACCACAGTATGTATCATGTAGTTGAAAATTTAAGCAACATAATTTTTGACTGAAAATATTAATTATTTTCTATGAAAATTCAGTTGTTATGAATGTGCTAAATGTGTTCTTTACTTGCTCATCTTCTATTTCATATCTGTGCAGTCCTAGATATGTTGGGTCAAAATACAAAAAACGATCGCCTCCCGATTTTTTTTCTGTTGCTATCTAAAGTTGGTGGTTGTATTCAGACAGCTGCAAATAATCAGTTTTCAGTCATAGTGTCATATTGAATTCCATTTTGACAAAAATGATATGATCTCGCAAAGCTCAGAAAATGTCTTTGGGGATTTTTGAACCAGGCAACTCATAGAATCATTGACCCTGCATCAGACCAGATTAGGAATGAACTAACATTAATGCCTGTCTGTTTTACCGTCCACACATAACAGAACAGTTTAATAAACACATCCCGCTACATGTTTTTTAAGGACAGTAGTTGATGAATTATTTTTACACAGCAGTGTTTTTAATATTTACCTAGCGCACCCCACTGTCATGCAGATGTCAGCTGCTGCTAAGAACAACTCATCCAGGTGAAATGCATCCACATATTAAGTTAATATGCTTCATTAAGATAAGGATGTTATTCACAAACAATTGCTTTTTGAGTAGACATAGTTTTGAATTCATCTTAGAGTGTAGTAGATGATGCAGTAGACAGGATCATGTTGTTGTCAGCCATTGTATGTGTGATGACAAAATGCACTACAAGATGGATCATCCGGTTTTCTAATGTGTGTGGGCCACAGTCATAAACCGGTTTGTCGTAATGATTTTTCTATCTAGCCACATGTGTTTTTAAAGGTCGTTCCAGCCATCCAGCAGCTCGAAAAGGTTACTCTCTATGACTTCTAAAAATAGACTGTGTCTGCCATAGTGCGAACAGCTATAATGTAGTATTTAAGATACAAAAGGTATTCCAAATACATTCCAGCAGTGCATTCATTTCATATTTAAATGCACTGAATATATTAAAGTTATTTTTGGATTAATACATTTCTCAATTAACCTTTTCTAATATTAATTATTTTACAATCCATAAATAATAGAAAGCTTGCAGCTTGCCTGTGGATGCATGATGCCTGCCTTACTGTAGCTGCAAACAGCAGTAAACTTTATAATCACTAAAACGTTTTCTCCTCCTGATGCCAAGGCCTAGCCTAATGAGACAGGGATCACTCAGTGCTGTTGTACTAATTTTCAAAAATAAAATAAAAAATTAAAGTTTCGACTGAGAACTTAATTAATCTTTAATTTAAGATGACTTTTAGCACACAAACAATAGGGCTGTGGCTATGGTATATTGCAGTTCAGAAAATACACAAAAAAAGAAAATATTTGAGGACAAAAATGTAACTCTGTTTAATCTACTGTATATGTTTTTCATGAGCACATGACACTGAGACTAATGAAATACTTTAACAATATCAGACCTTTTAACAACATCCAGCTGAACTGTTATTAACTGTTACTATGTGCAATAATCAGTAGTGAGCACTACTTCAAGATGAAGTTAGGAGTTGGTGCTACTAATATCATTGCAGACGTGCATGTCAAACAGGTTCTGCAACAGAAAGAAGCAGTAGGGAATGATCCTCTTGGTCCCCATTATTACTCATAAATGTTACAAACAATTGTGTGCTAGCCAACGCAGTATTAGCTGTTGAGTTTACAGCTGCTATAATCAATATTTCTGCATAAATGAATAAGAAAATTATTAGGTGTGTGTGTGAATTTGGTCAATTGTGTGATGAACCCACAGAGAATGATCACAACAGAGCATCCTTCAACTTCTTGTTTTGGTTTTTATGACCTACAAATTTACTGCTTTGGTTCACTGTCGCAGCTTTTATTAGCACCGTTTCCAGATGCAGGCAATGAAAAAGCTACAAAAGCCCACTCAGTATTACCTACCTAGCACCAAACAGCAGACAAAAAAAGTTAGCAACTAGCTGGTAATGGAAGTGAAGCATGTAGTAAATATTAAGTAAATATTAGACTATAATGTTGCTCCAAATGAACAACTGTTTGCCTACAGGTTTGCCACAGCAAATCTATAAAGTGATAGGCAAAATCTGTGTTTACAAAATGCACTGTGTGATATTAAACATTAAAGAAAATATATTCTCAGTATAGAAATGCGAGTCCTTGATGATCAGTTTTGTGCATCAGGTACGTAAATGTTTCCCTGCCTGCTCTGCATCATTCCCACAGTTCTCCTCTTTCATTTATTAAAACTGGCTCAAACTGTTGCTCCCTAAGAGGAATGTGCCATGGGATACGTACACATGGAGACTCTGTTGCTAATGGAAGAAGCTCGTATGAATGGCCTATTTATGAGCACTTCAGGTGCTCTCCAAATATACTGGCTGGCGTGCAGCGAGCAATACAACAGCACAGTTTCAGGGGAGTTGTAAATGTGAACTGGAAAAGAGTAGCATTCAGTATGTTGGTTCAGAAGAATAACAGCAGATATCTCACCAAGCTGGAAATCAATAATCTGTTTTTAATGTAGCATGAAATATTGAATGAAAACTTTATTAATTAATTTTGTCTGTGTGAAATTTGGAGTACAACAGAGCTTCACTACATGGTGCTCAGTTTCCTGTCACAAAGCCTGCCTTGATAATCTTAAGTGCTTTTAAATGGCCTAATCCCTGCACACATTTCATTTTGTTTTTGCTTTGGTGTGACATCAAAGACGTGTCACCGCAAACACACTGTTTTTCTTGCAAGTAATGAGCGATAATAGTACAAGATTACTGCCAAAACTAGTTTGTCTAAGTGCATTAGAATAACTGCTGCAACATGTCAGCAGGCCTTTTACAGAGGCACAGCTTTGACTTACACCTGCATGTAGAAGATTGGTTTGACAGTGAGGTACATGCTGCTAATCAAATATGAAGATGCAAACAATATGCTTTATTTTGTTTTGTGTAAAGCACGTAAGTATGTGCGCTTAGGATTTCCTTACTGTGCATGAAGTTGTGAAATGTATGAAAGCTGCCTGAGAATTGTTGTTGTCCAGTATATGATTTTAAAAAACAGAGTTGAGTTATGAGATTAAATGTACACACAAAATCAGGACCCTCCTGCTTGAACCCATCTGAATCATCACGTTATTTACTCCCACTTTTCAAATGTTTCAGTTACCTCGCAACAGGGTCAATATTGCTTGATCGTGTGGCAGGCTGGGCAACCTGAAACACTGAGGGGAAGCTGGCTATATTTAGGTAGGCATATTAAACTACAAGAACATTTCTCAGTGAAGCAGGTTGTAGTTTCAAAATTTGAAGATGTTCATAAGTGAACCTGGAACCTGAAAGAAAATTCTTTCAAATATGCACAAGTCTGGTTCTGTTCATAATCCTAAAGAAAGATGAGTAATAATCTTTTGGTTTGTGTTTACTGTTGTATAATAGCGTTGAGTCCTGAGCCGTGCCATGGGATGTCAGTTCACACAGAAAACAGTAGAGGACAATATAAACCAAAGACAGTTCTTACAAGCAAAGGTATGGCAGGAATGTTGAAATGAAATTAACATCTGGGAGAAAGATTCCCAAATCACAAATGTTACATACCAAAGTTATTTTATTTTTGTTAGTCAGAGTGACACAGTAACATCATAATAAATAAAAATCTTGTAGCACAAAATATTCATTTCTTTACCAAATATTTTTAACAAATCTTAAGACTTAAATTTTTAAAAAGTTAAATAAAATGATGTTATTATTGTTTTTCTTATTAATAGTTATTTTTTGTTATGGATAAAATGCATATTCTGAGGTCATCGCATCTTTATCATCCTACATCCAGCAGTATTTTGTGCTACCTCTTTAGCTGCCTTTTTAATTTAAAGCATCATTGAATACATCCAGAACATTTTCTACTTATTGATTGTATGTATAAAGATCAGGAAACATGAGTGGAAGTGATGCAGAGAATTAAACATGAGTCCTTTCATGGGCAGATGGTATGTGCCAACCGCATGTCCAATATGTGGTTGGAGTTTTCTGTTATTTCTCTCCGGCCCCTCTCCCCACTTCCACAGTGCTAAACTGCGTTCTGGAACATAAAAAGAAAGACATTAAATCAAGACTTTTCACATTAAGGGAAACTTGTTATATTACATCTAATGTTTGATGATACCATAGCAGCTAATTAGTCAGAATATTAATATGTAATTTACTGTTACTGTTAACATTTTGTCTTATATAATCATGGGCCCATTCATACCAGATTTATCCCTCTCTTTCGCACACCCATCCACCTCCACAATGCATTTTACATTAATGTAACTTTTTACAAAAATTTACATCTATTTTAATAAAATCAAATAAAGTCTTTGGTACACAAGTTGGCACCTTGTCTCTCCACTGTTTTCAAAATAACAATTATTGAGGAATTACTTTTAAACATTTTGTCCTCTAGAAACTTACCTATGAAAAAAGTTGAATCTTGTTCACAAAATGTTTTTTGTTAACAGGGTTTTCAACTTTGAACTTTTTTTTTTTGCCAAATTTTGCAATATACTTGGTTTGCATTGAGAGAGAATCTTATACAAAATGACCTTTATCCTGAAGATCAGACTGTGGCTTTATGTGAATGAGTGCAGAGCAGCTTAGCCCCTAATGCCTTACTGTGGTAAAATGGACAGTGCAGATGATGGCAATGATGAGTAGGCCAATGATGATGGAGGCAACAGCAAC
>NW_018127898.1:4142454-4153728 GCF_001952655.1 Monopterus albus | reverse complement strand
CAACAGCAACATAGAGAGCATTCCGGCCCAGTCGCCTGGACCCATCATAGTCGCCCTGATAATAGTTGTGTCTAGACTGTGAATAAGAAACCACTGTTACACGTAAAACTCTGTTAATACATTTGAGGATTTTACATTAAATACCGTGACACTAACAAACCTACCGAGCATTTGATCAGCCCAAAAATGAGGAAGCCAGTTAATGTTTTTACTCTTCTGAAATGTGCCCTCTAAAGCAGTATGTTTTCCAGGGACTTGGTTACATGGCTAAATGGTTAATGGTTAGTAGGCCAGAAGACAGATTACCAGTCTGGTAACACAGCCCAATGTTAACAGCCTAGTTTTCACTTTGGCCTCTAACTAAATGTTTAGTAAATCACTTATATGCAGCATGGAAACTTTGTTTCATTTTCTGGAATGGAAGATTAAGTGAGGTTGTTTGACGGGCAGAGCAGGTGTGTGAGACTGGGTTACACCTTAGTGTCCAACGCACTGACTCACAACACAACTCACAACACAACATGGCAGAACACTGTGTAACTAAACACACTGAACACACACACATTTCTGTTCAATGATACACAGCAGTACATCTGCATACTGTAAGATGCTGTGTATTCAGCCAGGTTACATAGTCCAAGCTTACCATGATAGAGAAGACCAGGGCCACAATGTTGACAGGGTATGCAGGACAAAAGCAGGTGAAAATAGTCAAACAAAGGTAGCTACGCAGTAGAGGTGGAGGTTCGTGCTCACCTATAGAACTGTGATCAAAAAATGCGCTCCCACTCAGAGAACTTTTCACTTGCGAATTTAATGCTCCAAGAGCCATTGTACCTAAGAGCAGTGAGACACAGTCAAGGTGAAAACACCCAAATTAAAAATACTAAAAGGAACAGGTAAGCAGATCCAGAAAGTACAGAAATCCAGCTTGAGGAGTCGAAGTCCTACTTTTAACTTGAAATTGTTTAAAACCAAAGTTCAAAAGTCTGGATGACAAGTCTGATATGACGTGTTGGTTTCAGTCCTCTTTCAAAGCTGTAAAAAATTAAGTTTGTGTAGAGAGAGTGAGGAGGACAGACATGGGAGAGGGCTGAGGATCACTAACCAGGCTGGCCCCCATTCAGGACATTGCCGTCAGTAGAAGTGCAAGGGATCAGACTCTGTTTACCGCTGCTGGCACGTCACAGAAACACACAACATGCTGATACATGGAAATGATTCCTCTCAACAGTTCAGTGCCAAGTAATGTGTATGAATGTCATTTACATAGTACACCACATGCTGTGTACAAGAGCCAGGGACTGTGCTGCCCCATGCACCCCAGATTTATGTTTGTCTGGAGCTGTCCTAGTCCAGTTAAAAACAGATAAAAACACAAAAGTAACTAACAGGTAGCACACTGAGGATAGGTCCTCCTTAAACATTGACTATATGTTTTAACGTCTTGGCATTTTGAGCTTTTCACTCTTTAATTTGGCTTTTGGTTTCCTTTATGTAGCTTTTCTCATAACACTTTATAAGAAAAGGATCAATGTATGATTTATACTTTGCCTCAAAGCCAACAACAGCTGCATCTTTTTTTCTGAATCTTCACAGTATTTTTGGACCCCAGTGGCATGGACAGTTTTAAAGTAATGGTAAAAATAATTAATGGGTTTTAGAGGCAGAGACATCGGAGGAATGTAGTCCTTGAGAAAAGCCAGTAGACATGGCACCAAGGCCACAAAGTACTGTGAAGAATCGAGAACAGCAAAACTGGGTAACTAGGATTCTGTGGACTACATCAGAATGTAAACAAACATAATATGACAATTTCTACCCTGGTATCCTTGCTATTTTCTGGTATCCTTTGTGATTCTAGGCCTTGTAGGAACAGAGACTAGTTCTAACTCCAGAAATTCAGAGATTCTCAATTAAAGGTGCAGTGTGTAAGATCTAGAAGGATTTATTAGCAGAAATGGACTATAGTATCCCTAATTATGTTTTCATTAATGTGTAATCACCAGGAAGAATAGCTGCATTTTCTTTAGCTTAGAATGAGCCTTTTATATCACCATAGGAGCGAGTCCCCTGTCACCATGTTGAGCCACCATGTTTGTTACAGTAGCCCCTAACAGACAAATCATACACTGGTATTTTCAGGTTGAAGTAGCAGCTTGGATTTGGATTAATGATTTGGAAACGTTTGGAAAATGAAGTAGTTGTATGTTTAAGAACTATAATTTGAAGAAATGAAGGATCATAGTTATACTTTAACACAGGAAAAAGGAAGATGGTGTGAATGCCCATTGTCAAAGAAGCAAAGACACAAAGGAACAGGATAGGTGATAGCACAAGATGAGGATAAACACTGGTGTGGCCTTTCTCAGGTGGAACTCCTCAATGGGAAACAAAAAGAATGATGCTGAAGTTGCTTGTTTTTTGTTGGAAAAGTAATTTTGCCTAACAAGTAATGTTATTCTAAATGCAAATTGTAATTGATAGCTTTAGCTAGAACATGGCCAATGCTGGGTAACCCACTACAGTCAAGTGAGCTGCTGTTAGCTTTTACTTGGTCAAGTCAGCAGCTCGTTTTCTGAGTGTGCAATTTGTCCCACATTTACGGTAATCACTGTGAAATGGCTGAGAGCTGTTTAATACAAACGTTGTCATCTGCAACCCCACCACTAGATGTCACTAAATCTCATACACTGCACCTGTAAATTTTACATTAAAATTGTTGCCACTTTATTTTCCATCTGCAGTTAATACAGGTGTCCAATAGGACATCCAAATATTTGTTGTCAGAGTCCAATTTAGTTAACCTTTTTTCACTCAGAAAACCATGTATCTCCAGGTCAGGAGTGAGGAGTGTCTTTTTGATGCTTCTACTAGGAGTCGCCAGATTCGTAAATGTTCAAATCCTACACAGAGGGGCTTTAAGTGGGATTCATTCAGATAACGTCCATCAGTGGGAAAAACAGGTTTGCAAATGTTAAACGGTACCTTTGTACCTAAGATCTCATGCCATTGCTGGTGAACATGTGTAACATCATGTCTGTGTATACAGTTCACTGTATAGTGAAAACAAAACAAACAAACAACCAAAAACAATCACAATCAAATGCTTTAGAATAATTTATTAGGACTTTGAAATTGTCAGAAAAAAACAGGAAAAAAAGAAAAGTATTGCTGTAAAGCTTGGCAGGGGATAGCCCAAATCTTAAACTTTAACTGAGCTCACGTAGAAGCTCCATTCAAAGCATTGGCCCTTTTCATTATATCAACACAACAAAATACATAATTCAACTTAATATACAAGGGGAACAAGATCTCAAAACAGAAAAATATATTTTTTTCTGAAAATAAGTCTTAATGCCGCAGAATTATCCACACGTCCTCTGCTTTCACCAATAATAGTATTATTTTCATTTGTAAGGTAAAAAATAACTTATTGCTTTATTGTAAGTTAAAAAGTTACAGTGTTGGTGTCCAGCAGTAGTTTTTATGTCGCGTTCCAGGTGGTCTGACAGAGGAACTACTCACTGGATCAGGAAGTTTTCTGCTGTGCTGAACATCAAACAGGTTGAAATTAGAAGACTGAACAAACAGGCTACTTGTTTTTGCAAATTTGTTCCAGCTTTATGACTTTTCCTGCCAGCCAGTGTTGTCTCTACTGAGGTCCTGTATCAGACCCGACTGGGAGCGAGACCCTGTTCTATTTCTGGTTCCCTGCCCAGACCCCCTCTTTTCATCACTACACAGAGCAGCAACAGTATATAAACAAGATGCTGGTTTAAGAGTAGCACAATTTTATTAAAACTAAAAATGACATGGCAAGGAGGCCAGGGAAAAGAGCAGACGAGCCAAAATGGAACAGGGCGATCTTTTTTCAGTACCAAAAAGAGGCAGTCGAAATGCTCCTTCGTTGCCACAAGTAGTTCCATATTACACCTTGATGTATGTGCACAAACACTCACTCACACTCACTCACTCGGCCACAGTCACATGCACCTTCAATAGTGATAAAAAGGACAGAACATGATGTTTTCTACAGTTGCTTCTCTGAGAATGTCCTTCATTTGTTTTTACGGTGGAGAGCACCGCAATAAAAGAATTTGTTTAAAAAAGAAATTCATAAACAAAACATTAAGAAGTGAATCGCGCAAAAAATATATATAATATTTTCAAAAAAGAGGAAGTCAAGTCAAACTCCGACCCCGTGAGCCCCTGATTTCTCCTGCTTACGGTCATTATTCTTTCTTAGTCCATCATCTTAATCTGAAGTAGTACTCGTGAAGATGTAAGCGATCTTGTTCATTGTTATCGAGTCAGGGTTGCTTGTTCAAGGAGCAAAGCAAATTGATGACTTTGTAGCAAAAATGTTATTTAACTGAACAATTATGCCAAACAAACTCCTGGAAGATTATTTCTCAACAGCTACTGTCACGGAGGCCAATGCTGGAGCGGACTAGCCAGCAACATACACATATGACATGTGTGTACTGACAAAAAGTCGTGAGATGACCATAGAAAGTAGCAGATGACATCAGTCAAATTACTTTGAACCCTTTCCAAACCAACCAATGACATGCCAGCCAGTTCAGTAACTCCCCCCACCCTCCCACACCAACGTCTATGTACAGTATCTTACAGGAAGACATAAAAACATTGCTTTAAAACCAATTACAGAATAAAATACCTTACAGATTATTAATAACAATATTACAAAGGTTTTTGTTTTTTAAAGACTACCAAAATATACATTTTAGTTGTTTCCGTGTTTCTGTGACAGCTGAGTTTAAAAAAGAGGACTGTGTTGGATCGGTTCTTCCTTTGCTAAAAATGGTTTATAGACCCATCTCGCACGGCTTTTTCTCCCTCTCAGTAACAGCACTGAAGGATTTCATGATGAAATGACATATCACACTGAAATAAAATCATAATAAAAAAAAATCTCAATAGTCCTCTGTGTCTCTGTCAAAGATGACAAATTGAGTTTTTTTTTTTTTTTTGCGGTTTTCTCAGCTTCAAAAGAAAAGAATGTGGAATCTAGTTATTAAACTACATGAGGACAAAAAAGGAGAGATTGGGATGTTATGTTGAAGTGAGATTAGTACAGCAAAACAAGAGTTCAGGATTTGAAAAGATATTCAGTCGGTGGGTAGAGCCACAGGGAGCTGGAAGAGCCCAGCAGAGCCTGTGGCCAGCCAATCAGGATGTGCCATCAGTGGGCAGCCAGCATTGTGATTGGCTCATCAGTAGAGGAGAGGCCCTCCCATCGCTTCAGTGACCTGAGTCGTCTCAGTGGTAGCCATTAGTGAATGCAGTAGCAATCAGGGGACCCTGAGGACACACACAGAGTGAGTACACCTTGTGTTAGCTTCATGTGCATGTGTGCATCCATGCGTGTATTTGAGTGTGTGTAGATGAGACAGCACGGGTGTGTGACCTACCCCTAAACCATGGCCAAACCCTGTGCTGGGGGCAGGGCTAGCAGCGCTGATGTAGCTGCTGACTCCTGAGTCCTGATTGGCTGCAGCATACAGGTCAGCCATTGGTCCAGGGCTGCTGGTGCCCAGGAAACCAGCTGTGCGTGAAGAGGTGGAGCCTAAGAGATGGCAAGACAAGTCACGCTTCAACGCTAGAGGGCTTTTGACACACACATCTAAAAATATTCTTTTATTTGTCCAAGCAGGCCACTGTATACACACTCTGCCTAAGGCAAGCGCACAGATATGCACAAGTAGTCACACTCTTTGTCTCAGTTTGTCTCTCTTACACACACATACCTCTAACTACGGCTGCTGCTGCCATTGGTCCATATGCAGTCAGGGGAATGGCTATGGAGTGGAAACAGACCAAATTATTGCACAGATGTGAATCATCCTGGGTGACTCTCATGTCAAATCACAAATAACAATCTACAGCTCAGTGCTGGTTGAACTGACATCTGTCATCTGACTAGTGGAAGGGGTCAAAGCCAAAACTCAGCTGTGCCATCTGATTTTAGGCTCTTTAAATATGGAACAAAGTAATGCTGATGATATTAAAAAGGAGGGTGACATTTTCATGTAATGATGCAAGTACAAGTCAGAGCCACTGAACAGCAGTCTAAAAACAAAACTGCAGAGGCCGCTTGTACCGTAGATCTAGGGCTGTATTCCCAAAACGTCTTGAGGCTAAAAGTAGCTGGCTAACTTAGGAGAAACTCCTAAAAGTCTTAACTTTAGGATTTTTAAGGTTTCGGTCTAAATATAATTCATAAAGCATTTTCCTAATGCTGAGAAGAATTAGAGGCAGCCCAGAAGAGTTCTAAGTCACAAGACCTGCACTGGCAATGTCCCTCACTGTTTCACTGTTCTAGAAAAATACAACAATGAAAGCATATTTTGATGGTGTATGAGTTAATCAAATCAAACCAGATCACATTTGACTCGAATAACTACAGGAAACTATAAATTCTAATGTAGTTCTTGCCAATTTTACTTGATTGTTCTCATAAAAAATAGTTAGTTTACATGCAACTTAAAGGAATAGTTTGACATTTTGTGAAACAAGCTTCACTTTTGTGCTGGGAGTTAGATAAGATTGATAACACACTCATACCAAACCAGTAAACATGTAGCTACATCCAGCAGCTGGTTAGCCTAGCTTAGTATTTTTTAAGTAGCCTGGCACATATCCCTGCCTGTAAAAATCACAGCATGTCATTAAACTTACATTTTTGCACAAATTAACAAATTAAATGTAACATGTTAATGGGCTTTGTTGCTAGACAGAGCCAAATGGACTTGTATAGCACTTTAATACACACTCAATGCACTCAAAGCACTTTACACTATTTAGCCAAGCTAGCCGTTTCCCCAGTTTCCAGCCTTCATGCTAAACTAAGCTAACCAGCTGCTGGGGGGGCTTCATATTTAATGTACAGACATGAGAGTGGTTTAAATCTTCCCATTTAAAACGTTTCCCAAAATATCAAGCTGTTCCTCTAATAAAGACTAAACTCATCAAATGTAAAACAGGAGCAAACAGGGCCATGGAAACTCAGCTCTGTTAAGCTAAAATCACCTTGGTCAGCGTAGCTAGTACGCTACAGTACATTTATGAAGGTTCTCAGCCACCCTGGTTTACTTTATTTAGCAGCAGTAGCATCAATCACACAGCAGTTTCGTTTCTTTCTGCTACTAAATAGCCTTGGAGGCCCTTGGAGGAATGAGGAGCCACTGACCTGTCAGCTCAGGGGGGTGGGATGATGTCAGGAGGGGGGTCCTCTCTAAATGGAATTCTAGAAATAGAGAAGGTCGAGAGAGAGAGCGCTTTGTAAATACAGTCACCAACCACCGGCCAGACTACAAAGCCACATACAAACACGAGAGGCAGATACAGTATGTAGTCACAGCAGAACTCTAATACTGACGCCCAAGCACAGAAAGTTAAAAATCTACTGAGAGGACAGGCAGGAAAGTAGGAGCAGAGGAAAAGGAGGGGCAGACAGGCCAAATGAAAGGGGGTTACATAAGTAAATACAATAAACACAGAAGACTATTAGAGAAAAAAATGCAAATTCAAAGGGAAAACAACATTAGATGAGATATTTTAGAGAAGCACAAAGGTTTAAAAAGACAGTTTTAAAATCAGTCTTAAATCTATAAGCAGCCAGTAACTGCTGAAATTAAGATGGCATTTACTCTGTGTGAGTGTGTGTGGCCCGGATTTACTCATGTTTTGGGGACATAAACCTGTTAACACAGTCATACTGTGGGGACTCGACATCCTTATAGGGACAAAAAGCAAGTTCCAAAATGTAAATCATTACATTTTAGAATGTTGACTTGGTTTAAGGGTTAGGTATCGGCGTTACATTAAGTCCCCAGGAAATGAATGAAAGTCAGTGTTATGTCCCCTGAAGTTATGGACACATAACATGTGTGTCTATCCATCCATGTATTTATCTTTATCTTAATCTTTGTTGTCCCCCAAAGAGGGGGAATTTGGTTTACAGTATTTTCTCCATTTGTACACCTTTTATGACCCCAGTGCTCACATCTGAATCAGCTATATGCCTCTATTTTGTAGCCTACGTCCTCTTCCTGTCAGCAGACCTATAGACAGTAAAGTGTAGAATTTACATGGTCTTACCTGGGAATTGATAAGTGTAACCAGGTGCAATTCCAGAGTAACTGCGGCTGGTGTAAGTAGTCTGAAAACCTGGATAGCCTGTTAAGGAAGAGAAAAGATAATCAGTTAACTCAGCTAGATAATGGCACATGAATACAAACTGTATGAATCTGGTAAAATCTGCTGGTAAACATTATAAGTACACAGACAATAAAAACTTCAGTATGAGGGGAAATTGGTTTAATGCTTTAGTGTTTGTAGGCAACCATACACCACAGCTTTAGCTGACCAATTTCCTGTCAGCCATTTCCCTCTGCTTCAGTGCAAAGTATGTGACAGCATTTTATGTCAATTTGACCATTTTCATGAAAAAAGCCTACCTAATGTAGCCATTATTTAGCATGGACTAGTTGATATTTAGGTTCTCTTTTTGTCTTTCTGGGTTCATTTTACTCAGTGTTTTGGATCCGTTAATCTAACAGGAGCATATGATGATTTAAGCATCTACATTATCATAATAGATTTTGTTCTTATACTTCTTCGAGCCTCAGGGATGCAAGAGAAATTAAAAGCAGACCCGATCGACATCTGTAGCCTTGATTGAAACTGTGGGAAGAACAGGACAAGCTCGAATGACCAGCAGAGGGAGCCAAACAATTACAGATGACACAAGTGTAGCCCTGTTTGCTCTGAGAAGGCTTTCAAACAATACTTCACTCCAACCTTTAGTCTGTGACCTCTAAATTTTGTTGTAGTTATTATTCACCGAAAATGTGAACAGAGATGAGCTCACACAACAATATCAACACAATCAAAAGGCTAATTCAAGTCAACTGGATTTTGTTTTTCTTCCACATTAGGTGGGTGAACTCAAGAAATATTATACTGCAACTCAATAATAAAGAGCACTGAAGTGGTCTAAAACAAGATTAAGTGGAAATTTATGATGAGACTCACAATAAAACCTATTACTACAGAGCCACTTTCAAATGGGCATCAAACGTAGCAGCTTTAAAACAAGCCTATATTTTGAATAGCAAGAATTAAATATTTGGATTTTTAAGGAGACTTCTCAGTGCTTTGTAGATTTGCTTTTGCTATATATGTATATACACTGTACTTATATATGCTTTTGGTAGTGTCTATTTGATTATGGAGCTTACCCAGCATACCGATGCCCAGCATGAAGGCATCCATCCCATAAGGCATCACTCTGGAGCGGCCTCTGGCTGAGCCTGTCGGTGTCATCACCTCCTTGGGCTGGGCTTTCTTACATTCCACCTAAAACAAAAGAAATGAATGTTTAATGTTCCGTAATGCTAATGTGTCCGTAATGCTAAGATAGATGTAAAACTACACCCCATAACTGACAAACTACTACAATGTGTGACTGAACATGTCGTGGAGATTTATTCTTTAAACGACTTAAATCGAAACCTCTGTGTTTATGACGTGCCTACCATTTTGTTGTTGATCTCATGGAAGTGGATCTCACACACTTTCTCCACCACATCTTCATTCTCAAAGGTAACAAAGCCAAAACCTGGAAGACACACAGACCCACTCTTAATTCACCCCTTGACCTCTTATTATGCACTGTAATATCCATTACACAGACCCCACAACTCCAGATTTTGGCAATTAAACTGATAAAAAATGTTGTAAAAGCATAAAATATTTCTCTCCTGTGGCAGGGAAGTGACATATTTTTAAAATTTATCAAATATAAAATCCCATAAACTTATAGTTCTGGATATGAGGAGCTATAATAAGACTCTTTCAAGATGAGAGATCAAATCTTGCAGGAAAGCACAAGTCTGTAGAGCTCAATACTTAAGAGACTGCAATCCAACTTCAGCCTCTTCCCCTGCCTTCACTACAAGTCATTTCATTCACAAGCAGTTGTCAGCATCTGTATGAGCCTAACATGACTTGCCTGTCAATCAGGTGTTGGCATCGTGAAGGAGCAGAAATAAGGTGTGGTTCAAAAAAGCCGAGCCCAGATTTACTGCCTTCTATCCCTCACGGCACTCAGTCTCTTCAACCCCGCCCAGTGTTCTTCTTTACTTTCCTTCTCCAGCCACTCCCTCTGTCCTCACTTGTCTCATTAAGTCACACCCTCGCCTGTAACTGTCCTGGCCCTGCAAACCCTGAGCGGGCGCTGCACTTCTGTCTCGCTCAGAGAGGACGAAGATAAATGAAACAAGGCGAGAGGCTGGAGAAAAGTTGTCGCTTTTTTTCCCATGGAGGTTCAGCTGCTAACTCTATCACGCTGTTTCTCCTTTCATTTCTGTGGATGTGTTTCTGGGCGTCCCACTTTGTATGCCAACACATATTAACATAATGTCAGCGTGCGTATGATTGTAACTCTCTGTACGTACCTCTGTGTCTGTTGGTTGTTTTGTCAAACATGAGCATGGCATCATCGACCTGTGAGAACAAAGCGCAGAATAGATGAGCTTCAACATATTAACACACACACATCAATACACAGCATGGGGTGCCATTGTCCCTCTTTAGCATTAGAGTAAGAGGGGAAAACAGATGGAGAGGGTGGAGGGGGAGAGAGGGAGGGGTGACAGGTGACAAAGGAGAAAAGAAGAAGAAAGAATGAGAGGCAGAGAAAGGAAGAGGGTGATGGGGAAATGAGGGAGGAGAGGGAGGACGCTGTGTAAAAATAAAATGAAATACAATCTATCAACGTGTAAAAAAAGGTGAACATTCCCCATTCACGAGGCGCTGGAGGAAATTCTTTCCCAGTCTTTGCTCTGTCTCTTGTCTTCCTCCTGAGTTCTCACAAACTCTGTCCTGCTCTCTACGTCTCCCTCTTTATTCCACTTTCATTTGTTCACCCTCGCTGTCTTTCTCTCCCTCTTCACAAAGTTTACTATTCCCATGGAGACCCTGTAAAGAATTTCAATTAGAACTTGCCCCCCAACTCATTTCAGTGAATAGAACTGAGAAAGAGAGGGAGAGAAAGAATGTGACAGAAAACGGAAAAAGGAAAGTGATGAATAATGGGATGGTTTAAAAAAGATAGAAGGTAAAGTTTAATGGAGGATAGATGATCTGTCACTTTGTGATCAGAGAGTGGAGAACAAAGTGAACTGGGGACTTTGTCAACACGCTCCTTTTTATTTTTCTCCCTCCACTTTCCGTTTTGCACTT
>NW_018127898.1:4128284-4142346 GCF_001952655.1 Monopterus albus | reverse complement strand
CACTTTTGTGCTTTCTGTTAACCAAAAGAGAATAAAACCATTACAACAACATTTACAAAAATCCGTGGCACGGCCTTCCTACATCACATGGAGTATGATTACATGGCTATTTTCTTTAGACAGCAAGTGCTGAAACTCAAACTGGTGTAATGTGAGTGGCCGGGACCTCTGGATGACCAGCCGATTTCTAACCTTTACCTCAGATGAAACACACGCACACGTCTTCCAGCCTGATTTAGATTGCATCTGTGCATGTTATGTGTGCGCTTATAGGACTGAAAAAAAACAATGATTTTCTTTGCCAACTGATGAATGAAGGTTGCTTCTCCAACCTCCATGACCCTTTTAACTGTCATCCTTGTAAACATATAGCTTGGACACAAACAGAGCACCTCCTCCTTTTTCTGTCCTTCGTTCAGTTTTTATTCCAATCCCCCAACCCCCACCACCGCCACCAAGTGCCTTCCAGCCTTCTGGTCATCCAAACTCAATGACGCAGCAGAAAGCCAGGGAACAGGACAGTAAGCAGACAGCTGCAAGCCAACATGTTATCATAAGAGTAGAGTTACATGCACAGATAGTCCTCCTGTTAGCATGAGCAACATCTATTCTGGAAGGATGATTAGCACTGCCAGTCTGAGGAGCTTTTTAACTGAAGCCCAACTCTTGAAGCAGAGAAAAACAATCAAATGCTGTACACTCGTGCTGTTGTGGTTCATGCAATTGTCCTCCATGAGGGTACGATGGTGAGCTGACTTGCAAACAATTCCATCACGTGTGTGATCTTATGCTGTGGTCACACACCGGCCCATTGCCCATGCCAAAACCAATAAGGAGACGATCTCTGATGTCCACTGCCCAGAGCCCTGTAAGACAATCTGATTGGACATCTGTGGGGGTCTGAGATTGGCTTAGCAGCAGCTTAGTCGCTAACCACTCAGCATGCAAGCAAAGGGTGAAGAAAAGTTAAGGTCATATTCTCATGAGGTTTTCACATGTATTGAAATGAGGGTTAACTGTGCAGCTTTCAGAGCAGAGCATTAAAACTATCCAGATAGCAGTGAAGCATACAGCTACCGTCTGAAGAACAAGCGTTAGCTGGCAAGTCCATTACACTTTTTTTGCAAGATTATGAAAGGTGGCATTCACATTTTTCCCTGCTGTCTCCTCACATCTCCCTCTTTCATCCTCTCTCTCTCTCTCTGGCCATCTCTCTCTAAACAGGCCAGCAGACAAAGTGTTCAGTCAAGCCTCCTAATCGCCAGCTCACATGGGTGAGCTGAGTCCCAACTTTTCCTGTCTGCCTTGTCCATGCTGCATTTTTCATTTCACCCACTCACTCCTTCACTTACTGCTAAAACATATTCTCTCATTTTAAAAGGGAGGATTTAATGTTAGTTTTTCATGTAAGGTACTTTCAAGAGACAGGATGAAAAGTCAGGGATTTCCTATGGATTAAACACAATTGACTCTATGACCGAGATGCCTGAAATGCTAATTATCAAATGACCTGACTGCTACACAGGCTCTACGTTCAGCCTTGGTGGAAAAAGGGGAAGTGCTCTCAACTCTCTACCAGGTTCCGAATGATATTAAGACTTTCACTTCAGGACTTATTTGTCACACAAGCACAGCTGCTGTGGTCTCACAGGATCGGGGACAGTTAGCAACAGGAGCTCAGATTTGTTCAGTTAGGAAACCACACGTAAACACACACCTTTGACTCCTCAATTTGGTCCAAAACAACCGGAGGTGTAAACTGAGCTGCTATTTCAGTCCTTTCTAATGAAATCTGTGTAGGTATGCTTTCCGAATTAAACCCGTCAAAAAATAAACTTCAGCACATACTGTATGAGAGAGTTGCAGCAAATGCATAGTGCATTCTGTGTTTTCCTTTGCAAGGCGGTGCCACAGTCTGAAACTAAACAGGATACTGAATTCTGCTCCATCCTAACCTGCAACTTGTAACCAGGCTCAGATAATAAACAAGAAGGACCTACCACTCAGCAGCAATGCACAGAAGGGATTGGCGATACAGCTTCGGTTTCACGTGTCCAAACGGTCCAAATATTCCCTCATCCTGCAGAGGGAGTGTTGTCTTAGATACGAGTGTCTGTAATCACCGAGGAGAAGTGATTCGGCACAGAGCTGCAAACAGCCATTTTACAAAATACACTCAGGAAACATGACATGTCGCAACATCCACCTTACAGTGACTTAAAATGTATGATGGTCACACACGTAATCCAGGTCGAGCAGGATCTGCCACCCAAAATTAGGAGACATTATTCAAATTTGAAGCAGCACCTGAAGTATGGAAATAACCCAAACATGAGTCAGAGGCCAACCGAGAGAAACCGCAGCCAGACATGAGGCAGAAGGAGCTTCGTTCTGTTCATTTCTTCCAACCCATTAAGCCTACATCCTGAAGCAATGCTCATTTTCAGGCTCACTCCTGCTCACCAACAGCAGCAGAACCACACACTTAACATTTGTGACAACTGGCTCACCAGCTGTGAGCCTTACTGTCTGGCTGTATCTGGGCAAATGTATGCAAGCTCGCCTCCCTTCGCAGCCTCAGCGATGCCACTGTCACACTTTTATGCACACACACACACCCCTCTTTCCATTCACGCAAATACACACTTCTCACACATTTTTTTAAAGGAAGAAAAAACACTGGATTACAATGGACAAAAGCAGGTCACCACGGCAACAAGCTGAGAGGTACTATAGCAGGGTGTGTGTGTGTGTGTGTGTGTGTGTGTGTGTGTGTGTGTGTGGGATGGAAGGGGAGTCAGTGTCTGAGGTACTGATTCTGGGTAAGGTGCAGGGGCTGTTACAGGAGCAGCTGTTGCTTTTGATTAGAGCCTGAACTCCACTCAGACACACTCCCAAACATCTAAAGTGTAATTGGCTAAAAAGTAACCCAACATTTCATGCATGATGAATACTATGACACGTTTACGGGCCCTCAGACTGGTGTTTTTCTCCCTTTCATAGTCACTTTTCCTCCTCACTATCTCAACATTCCTCCTTTTCTCTGCCCTTCAACCCTTTCCGAGTCGCCCTCCCTCTCTCTCTCTCTCTACGGGGGGCTGCTTCTTCCCTTTCAGTCCCCCGCCATCTCCCTCTTCTCTTCCCCCACCTCTCATGGCTTTTTTTCTTCCTCCCTCTCCTCGGCTACTCATCTGTCTCCACAGCATGTGTTTGCCTTTCACCAAATTTCATTCAAAGGAGCTGAGCAGGACAAATGTACAAGCCAAAAACAATGAGATGCGACCGGAAACTGCAAACAGAAGCGATAAACTAACAAACGAACTAATGCTGTAGCTAGTAGAGCTGAACATCAGTGATCCCACAACACTTCTCATTCATTTCTTTTAGTTCTTTCTGTTCTTTCACTTTCAACGCCAAGCCTTGCTCTCACTACTAGTACAGTACTGTCCTGTACTATTCAAATTAGGCCCTTTTTTTTACTTCTTATTGCGCCTCGGCTCAAATGAATAGGAGAAAAGGAGGAACACAAACAGAGAGAACCAAGCTTTTTGCTATAAAGATGTCAAAGGGATGGGGCTATAATATATGTATTATATATCAAAGCTATGTAGTTGATATTAGGCAGTGATTCCCAACCACGTTCTTATAACTCCATGGTGTACATGGAAAGCTTGTGGAGTCCCTCAGCTAATATGGTAAAATAATGTTTTTTTTTTTTTTTACTTCATTAAAGAAAAATGTGTCCACATATTGAGTCACATAATGACCCAGCTATAAAACCAGCAAGTGGGCAAAAAAAAAAAAGAAACCAGCTTAAAGTACTGAATAAACTGTTAAAATAGTTAGCTACAAGTGAAATACACACAATTGATACACTGCAAATAGGTGTCAGATCTGTGTAGAGTTTACCTTTCCAAACTGGTCAAAGTATTGCTTCACATCTTCGATGGTGGTATTGACTGACAGTCCCCCGACAAAGATCTTCTTTGTCCTGGTCACCAGCTAGCAACAGAGAAGAAGAAGAAGGCATCGTTTACCACTAATCACATTAGGCAGGGGGTAGATAGATGCCTGCGATAAAGAGACTTTATTTGTGTTTGTCTAATCTCAGAGATTTCTGAAAAGCTCTTCTGAGCATTCAGCCTAACCGGACTGAGTTTAAGGTTTAGAAGGGTGTGTATATAGATAAGTATTGTGGTGTATTCATTCACGTGTGTGCAAAGACACGCACTGGTGTGTGTGTGGGAGATATTAGCTGCTGATGGGGGTTGGGTGGGTCAGTGATGTTAGGATGCAGGGTCACAGTGTCAGGCTGGACATGCTCCTCTTTGGTCACGAGTCTGACTCTAATCCCATCCAATCAGAGCTCAGTGATTAGGGGCGACACATGACATCACCACTGCTCCTCCTTGCTGTTAAGCCCGTTAGGGTGCACTCACCTTAGGCTGGGCCCGGCGGGGAAATGCTACCTTTGGGTCGATCTGTATGGGAGACATAAAATAAGATAGTGTTAAAAATTTGTAAAAGTGCAGGGAAAACCTTTTCTCTCTGTTTCCCAAACACATATCATTGTGATTATGTGCATATTTCAAGAAGTCCTAATGTGAATTTGATGATGAACTGTGATGACTGTGGTGGTCTAGCACTTCTGTGTAACAGATGGTTCAAGGTTTCTGCTAGAAGTGTGCAACAGCCGCATTTAACCCTTACCATTACCGCACTGAAGTGGTAATGCTTCCCTTTAACATACACATGGCCTGGCTTGCATTTTATCAAAGTAACAAAATAGAAATGACCATAAAGCATTGTTGTTACACCAAAAGAAAATCACAGACTTCACAAAAAGAAATATACAAGTGTCTTATGGGTCAAACTCCCTGTCTTTAAAATCCAGACACATAAACCCAGACAGATGTCATTAGGATTTGGGGAGCAGTAGTGTTGTATAAAAAGTACTGGCAGCATCCATCACACATACAGTGAAGAGCAATGTACTAAAGTATGCTTTACAGCTGGGAACTCTGAGAGACAACACACAACATTCTATAGTACAGTGGTGTAACTTAACTAACTACATTTACTCAAGTACTGTAGTTAAATACAATTTTAATCAATACCTAATTACTTTAACTGAATATTTTCATCTTCTGTTACTGCATACTTTGACTTCACTACATTTTAGAGGCAAATGTTGTAGTTTTTACTCCACTACATGTATTTGATAAATGTAGCTACTAGTTACTTTTCAGAATCAGAATCAGATTAACTACACAAAGTCTAATATAGTCACCTGACTTTAGTGACCCTATATTTTTATGACAATACTTGTGTACTTTTACTTAAGTAACATTTTGAATACAGGACCTTTATTTGTAAAAGTACTTTTACACTCTGGTATTGTCATTTTTACTTAAGTAAACAATCCGAGTACTTCTCCCACCACTGCTGTAGCAGAGGGTTGAAGCATCCAATAGGTTTAAAATGATACAAATATTAGAAAATAAAACAAGTCATGAAGTTTCAGGATGAAACAACAATTTTAAATGTCAAGTGTTCTTTCGGCAACCTGGGGTGTTCAGGTCACCAGGCAAATATTTTTCATATCTGTTCTGAGGCTTTGATGTAGACCTCTCCTGTCTAACCCACTCTTCCACTGCTTAAGTTTTATTACCAAAGACAACAAATTTCCCCCTGCTCCAGATGTTGTTCAGTAGCTGATCCTGCACTTGTGTAAATTGAATTTCTCTCTGGGAATCAATGACTCATCGCACTGTTAATTAACCAGAATTAACCATCTGAAGGCCTTCAAATCCACAAACAGAACATATGCTAATCTATGTCTATGCAAGCCCCAAAAATCCACATGCACCAGACAAACAAGAAGGTGCAGGGCACAAAATCCACTGTGAGACATGATGCATTCTCTGAACTGCATGTAGAGACACAACTAAGAGCATCTTACCCACAAACTAGGCAAAGCAGGACAGTCTGCATCCAAAATTAGCATTTATATTTAGCTTGTGCCTTTTGTTTTCTAAGGGTGGATGAAACAATATGGGACTGTAAATGTTTAATGTCACTTGTAACCTTGTAATCTATTCAGTATATATATCTATATATAGATATATATAGACAGACACACACGACACCCATTTGGATTAGCAAGATTTGACTGTATCCATAATTCTGCACAGTGAAATGTCTCAGCAGTGGTCAAGGTTACAGATAAAATTAGAAGCAAATGAGTTTTGAATGAGCTGGCCTTTAATAATGCTAAACATGCAAAGCCTGGCCTGGCATTTTAAATTTGTGTGGAATCTTGTGTAATTCTCACTCAAGCCAATGACAGAGATGATTTTAGGTCACAGGAACTTGTAGTGTATTATAGTCTTAGACTTCCATCTTTGTTCTAATAATTGGATGTGTGAAGCAAAACCCCTTGTGTCTCACACATCCACTATCAGATGAACTGAATTGATATTCGCAACTAAAAGGAGCCTATCCAATGGCCAGAAATAAGTACTTATAATGTGAACAATATGCACAATGCAAGGGCGTTCATTCAATATTCATGCAATCTTTTCATCTCTTTCCTGTGATAATTCCCTGCTTCTGATGGCAAATCTACAGACCAAAATATCCCTACGAGGACCTTTAAGTGCCTCAGATTTACCGCTGCTTCGAGAGCACAACACTGTGTAACTAAGATGCAGCTGCAGCGTCCTTGGAAGGGATTGCAGAAGGACTCTGCACCTTGAAGTGGGACAAAAAGACGAGAAGAGTCGCGTCACCTCCAGCTGGTCTGAGCACAAAGACAAAGGTGACAAGGACACGTAAAGCCACCGGCAACTACTGGCTACAGCAGCGCAACAACAGAGTGCACCAAAGAATGATGACAACACAGCATTTCTTACAGGATCTGTTTAGTGGGCCAATATTCGAGATGTGTGGCTTCATACTGTAAGGCTACCAACACAGTGCCTCGTGGACCAAAGGCTTTTTATCTTTTAACAGCAGGAAAAAAGATGAGAACAAAAGGCACAAATGTGAATGGCAAGGGCAGATACAGCACTATATATAGATGTATTCTCATATACTACAACTCTTTGCAATAGAGGTAACTGTGTATCTGCTGTATACTACTGAAAGAACTCCTGTTTTTGTTTGGACATTTATTTTACAGCATAAATAGATTTAGGAAAGAGAAGCTGCAGTAACCTCTGAAGCATAACAAAAAGGCAGAATCACAGCAGTACACTACTACAACAGACGACAGTGTAACCTGTCATCGCTGCTATTGTGCTGTGCTACTTTTTCTTGTATAAATTGTTATTGTTAGAACACTTCCTGGTTACCACGGCACATCCCAACTTGAAACAGCTCTCGGGAAATATGGCCGGCGTTTCTTCCGACCTGACAGCGCTGAAAGGTAACAGCCTTTTGTGTTCAGGTCAGCCCACCTGCCTTAGTGTTTTAACAAGACTAGAGGACAGGAGCTGCCCTGGGGCGATCCTGTGGCTGAGACACAGACCCTGAGCTGACAGTTTCAGCGGTCGAAACCTGCTCTCACGTTAGACTCAAGTCTGCAGTCACGTACCGAGTGCCATGGTAAATACAATAAAATATTCACAACAAATCTGGTAACTTTGAACATCAAGACACATTCATTTCTTCTTTGATTCTGCTCATAAATATTGTCATCGGGTGGATGATTAAGACATGCATAACGATATAGAGTATATAGACTGTGATACATTTTCTTGAAACAACTGAAATGCAGTTTATGGACAGTAATTATTTGGCTTATCTGCTTAATTAAAAACACACCGATGCAACAATCTTGCCAGTATAACATAATTAGAAATATTAATAACAGATATTATATTACCAGTGAGATAGAATAATCCCTGAACCATCTCATGGTCCACTGTAACAATGTCCACCCATACCTTACTTGTTGACAAAGCACCAATAATTCATCACTTTTAAATGATCAGAAGCTCTTAAAAAACAGCTTTAAATACAGATGGTTACCAACTAGACTAGGTTAGGCCTAATGCAATATCTGTAGTAGTGTTGCTACGGCTATGGTCATGCCATGCTGTTAAAAATCATTCCACTTCAGCGAAGTAACAGAATGTATCTAACATGTCATTTCTACATATGGCTATACTCAGAGGAAGGTAACAATAAATGAAAATTAAAGCATCTATCAGGCCGGCAGATTAGCCTCAAGGAAGAGAGATAGGCCACAAAGCAAAAAGTGAAATGACTTAGCCAGGTCACTGTTTGCAACACTCAGAAATAACTCTTCTGAGGCCTGACAGTTGAGAAGTGGCTCTGCCATGTAATAGTCCCAATCAGACTGGTGACAGTGTAACATTTCTAGGAAGACAAAAGTTGCTCCTCCCAGACTGACAAAGAAGAGTTACTGTATGACTGAGTGTTCATGAAATGGTCTGACTAACATCCCGCTTCATGACATCCAACCTCCGCTGCATCTAAATAGCACAGTGACAGCAGAGCCTACAGTATGATTTTAGTGATTTAGCTAGACTAATCTACAACCGATAGTCACCTCATGTGGCCCAGCGCGTCCACCAGTGTTACAAACTGGAAAACAAAAATAAAGAATAAAAAAAAAACAGAAGGTCAAATCAACAGATAGGGAGCAGAGAGAGGAAGTGGAAGAGAAAAGAGAGAAAGAGAGGGCATTCATTTGGAAACCAGAGTCAGGCCATGAAAAAGTGGGCCTGTCCACTGTAGCGGGGCCATCCCAGCAGGCTGCCCCTCTGATTTCATTAATTAACAGGACAAAGAGTACAAAACAGATGGGCCCGTAGAGGAACTGGGGCTCCCATGCTACCCCCACAGGCACACACACACACACACACACTCACATAACGTAGCACAAACATAAACACCGACACACAAAGTGACACATGTTAAATAGAATACAGAAATATGCACATCACCCTAACTACCAACAAGAAGTGTATCACAGTCATATCCAGTCACATTCACGCACTGACACACTGGCCAACCTGCCAAGAAGTTCTTGCAAAACAGCTACACTGACAGAAAGGGACCACAGGCTCCACCATTATGGCCAAATAATCAATATAAGCTAAACAAAAAGCTGTAAACAGAAAAGGAGACAAAAGGAGTTGGCATGTCAGTGCACGCACACAGAGTGAAGGAGAGAGACTTAGTTTGGGCTCAGGCCAGCAGGCTCATTCTGCACAGCTGAACAATAGCACAGTAATTAGTTAACGAAGCTCGCTAATGAGGACCCCCAACCCCACCCCTACCCCTGTAACCCTGCTAGAGCACCTCACCGGGGCAGGGGCGAGTGTGTGTAGTGGTGGTGGGCAGGGTTGTGGACACGTAGCACTGCGAGAGCACCCTGGATCCACCTTCAGAGCAGGTCCAGGCTTTATCCCCAGACATCGGAAGCCCAATCCAGTTTGTTTACTTCAATCCAATTAGTTGCTTTTCTGATCCATACTAATTACAGCACAGGAACTGGGCCTGCCTCCTTTCTCTCTCTCTCTCTCTCTCCGCCACCTTCTCCATCCCCCTCTCCATTTTCATCCACGTCAGCATTAACAGCTAATCTCCAGTCAGGAACAAGGAGCCTCACCACTAGCCGGGTGTTAGATCAGGAGCCACAGCAAACTGCAGCGCCACTGTCCACGAAGGCTTGTGCTAACATATGTTGTTACAGTGATGCCTATAGATGACAACAGCTATATTAGCACCATTACAGATGAATAGTACTGCACCTGTCAAAGCCAGCCACCTACTGTAACACACCTGGAAAAGGCCATTCCTGTTTACTCCGTGTAAAAAAATGAAATCATCTGTATTTTCCCTTTTTTTACACGGAGTAAACACCTTACCTTCTATAAATATATTTTTCATTTGGGGAGTGTTAGTTCAGGATTACACTTGGGGTTATTTTAGGGCATTGGTCTTTACAAAAATAACAAGATTATCACACACTCGACACATCGCCACAGAATAAATAATTCATATCTGCTGCATGTAAGCAATGTTTATCAGTCACATGCACAAAAAGGTACACAATAATCCATCATTTAAAAACACACCAGAAATAATAACACACTAAAATCACAGATACTCCACACTGATCCGAGTGAATGAAAAGTAGTAGCGCTTCTGAGAATATCTCGTCTCGCATTTTTCTTCTTCCAGTAAAGCATTTCTCCGGGAAAACAAATACCAGTTATGTCCTTCTTCTCTGTCCAGAGAAACCACTGCCCTAAGGCCGTCCTCTGCCCCTACAGGAAATCTACCCTCCGACTAAAACAACCTCAAAAGACCTTGCTCTAAAAACAAAAGACAAAACCTCTCATTTCAGGTATTATTATTTTTCTGCTACATGACAGGTAGTGACAGTACTTGTAGTGTTTAATCATTTAGCTCATGGCTTTTGTTTTTTGAGGGTGGATGAATCTATACAGAACTGTAAATGTTTAATGTCACTTGGAACCTGTGATATGGACCTTGCACCAGTAAATGCAGTTTACTTCTCACCCTGTGTCCTCGCACAGCACCCTGTTGCTCTGTTACATCCTTTTTCCTACACCATCCTCGTTTCTCTCCTTCCTGCCTCAGGCCCTGTTGTGTCTTTTCTCACAAACCAAATGCTCAGCATAAAAAGAAAAAAGAATCAGAGCACTGAATATTCTTCCTCATTCCAGGGAGGGATGTCTTTTTCAAATCTCATGCTGATTAAACAATACTGTGGAGAGGGAGGGAGGGTCCAGGTGTGAGGCAGACACAAGGCGCAATGGAAGTGTGGAAATAAATTCAAATAGAAGATAACTGCAAAGACACAGATGTTACACAGAGGCTGACGCTGGTCCCATGTCCACAAAGTCTCAACTCCATGCTGCTGTATGTTTAGCCAAAAATAGTTATTCGAAGGCTTTATTCATATTCATTTACAACCCAAAAAAGTGGAAACCAGGTTACCTGACATATTTGGAACTAAGAATAAGCAGTTTTGCTGCTCGGTTATATTTCATACAGTGTTACAGAATTAGGCTATAAGCAAAAAAAAATAATAAACTAACTTTAACTATATAGCCCTTACAAATCTGCACACACATGAAAAAAAGATTTGGCCTCTTATTCCCAAAAAGGAACGACAAAATGGCACCCATGCTGTTTGAAACGACTGGCTGGATAGTTTGTACCACGGCGTGCTTCCTCCGTGCGCTGCTGCCACAACAACCTGGGCATCCAAAGCTGCATTTGAGTCTTTGACATTATTATTGTTTACCCTTATGCTGTGTTTTGGTTTATAATAGGGCAACGCCTAACCCCACCAGTGGCCTGCCAAGCTCAACCTCCAAACCAGTGCTCACAGCTCACACACTCATTACAGTCTGGCTCTCTGGCAGCACCTAGTTTTACGAGGTACTGCATCTCGTAAGTAACACTGGACGATTAGAACTTGCTTCCAAGCTAAGCGAAGAAACTAATAGATCACCAGCAGCAAAACTCGTTTTGTAATAAATACTACAGCAACTGTCCTGAAACACTCAACTCTGACAATCCAATTTTTAAAAACTGTAGCTTTAAAACTGATAACTACTAATCATCACCCCCCCACCCCACCCACACAAAGTATAAAGGGTCTGTCACCATGACATAACGCTGTGTGACAGGGCTCTGCCACCCAACTGAGCCCAGTGTTTTAAGTTAATGCAAAATAACAGAGAAGTTGTTATGGAGACATAAATCCCATCAGGTTGTGCAGTCACAGCACCGTCTCCTGTGGCTGGTGTCACCCCCGGCAACAGGCTTGCGCCAACAACTAACCAACTCTACCTTTCTTCACCCCTGGGCTCTGCTGCTTTTCTGTGCCACAGATTTTCACTCTCAGATGATCCTGTGTGTTTGTTGAAGTGTTTGTGTGTGTGTGTGTATACAAGTGGTTAGGAAAGGCCACGACCTAATGAAGACACACCCAGTCCCTGTTCCTGTATCCAGTCTACATGACCAAGACACCAATATTCACACCTTCATGGATATTCAAATCAAAGTCAGCAGCTTTGACTCTTGCCAAACTACAAACCACAAGTGCTCACATATGTTTTCATGTTAGCATAGGGATGTTAACAAGTAGGCTGTATTGTGGGCTTCTGTTGGGTAACCTGTTCGTCCATAGCGTAGGAGGAGGAATCACAAAGAAACCCTGGTCAAACATATTCTCTACAAACCTCAGCATCTACATAAATATTTAATTTCAGCTATGACGCGTTTGGCCCTCACAGACTTCCCCTGACATCAGTTTGGGAACCACTGCCACAACTGTTTCCTTTCCTCTGACTTTTTTCTTTGAGAGTTGCCACCACCAAAACTAGTGCTGTTGTTTTCTATTTAAAAAAAAACTTGTGAGCTCTCTGCATAACCCCTGTGAGGTTTTGCAGGGGCTCCTACCCCATTCAGGTCCCCAGGTAACCATGGCAATGAAGACCAAGAAAGAACGCTTTCATGTTGGCGCCCTGAACCGGGATTTGGAAGGGGAAATGAGCAGAGAGAGAAAGAGGAGGGGGCGAGGAGGGGGGTGCTGCTTCAAAACGCACTCTTCAACTTTACATACGGTGGGAGGCAACATGCACTGAGGGGGAAAAACATGCCACACAGACCCCGAACTGGAAAAGTTACAAAAGGCAACTTAGTAGCACCAAGCAACTTCAAATGGCAGCACTCACCGTTTTGGAATCCAGCTCGTGCCTGTTTTGCGCCAAAACCTTCTCCACGCCGGCTTGTTCTGCGTATGTCACAAACCCGAACCCCCTGTAAAGGCAAAATAAATTAACCCGTGCCACAAAAATCAAAATGCTAACTCAGGGCAGCTTGAATCGTCTAATGGAAAAAGCACCGCATCCAGTGATAGGACGGCGGAGCGCACACGCCTCCTTCTTACCTCGACCGCTTGGTAACGGGATCCCGCATCACCATACACTCCTTCACCTCGCCAAATTTACAGAAGTACTCCTTCAAGCCCTCTGCAAAAACAGCGGGGAAATAAGTTCATATAAACGCAAGAATCTGAGACTCTACCCACAGGCCCCGGTGTGCTGGCACCGGCTATAGAGAGACAATGGGGTTGAAACGGACCACGTTGTGATTGTGTCCCTCGGGTCCTCAGAGATCGGGCTATCTGGCCACTCAGCATAATCGCCCATTAGGCCCTGCAGACCACAAACAAAGCTACACTTGGTGACGATGGCTGTTTTGACACAGCAGCAGCAGCAGCAGCAGTGGCATAATCCGTCGCAACAAGAATAAACTGTAGCCTATACACCAGCCTGCGCTCACGGCTCTTAAAATAAATGAATGGATTCAGCGGAGTGCAACAAACACAACGAGCGTGGGCATCGACGTGAGCTCAACTTCTTCTTTAACGGCGAATAATCGATCACTTCTACTATAAATGCCCTTTTCTGTCATTAACTGCGTAATGAGTGCACAGGAAAAGGCAGACAAGTCCTTGTGTGTGCACGCATTTCCAGCGTTAATCTCCCCGCGTCTCGGCAAGTCTAAATCCTAAAAGCTGATCCTTACTGAATAGGAGGCTTTGATTGAACTATTTACAGCGGTTCTCTTAACTTCAGAAAGGCTCGCAGGTGAAATAGGGGCTATTCTTAAGCCAAAGGTATGCAGAGGGAAACTGGAGGCTTTCACAGAGACTTATTAAAGTAGCGTGCGGGACAGCTCACCTTGTGTTGTCTGCCAACTCAGACCCCCGATGAACATTTTGCTGAATGAGAGAAATACAAGCTGTAAGTCACACAGAACATCACGCGTCTTTAAAGCACAACCACATGTTCATTCGAGGCAAAAACTGGAGCAATTATGTGTAATATAGCATCAATAAAGTGAGAAGAAAGCATCGGCCATGTTGCGAAGTCACCAATCGGCCAGTCGGGCCGTTATAATCCCCTAGAGGAGGAAGAAAGGACAGGATTTTCCAGATGATGGAGGAGAAGTTACAATGATGCCTTCTGGAGGAAAACAGGCA
>NW_018127898.1:3994087-4127887 GCF_001952655.1 Monopterus albus | reverse complement strand
ACACCCGCAGACGCTCAGAGCCAGGCTCCGCCTCTACCTCGTTTTCCCGTAGCCTACCCCAGCCTCGGCCCTCCCTCCTTCCTGCACGCTGCCTGCCTTTATTCATGCTGCCACTGGCGCTCTCTCTGTAGTGTTTCCCCGCCGCTCATGTCATTGGCTGATCACAACAGCGTGGCCCATTACTGTAAAGCGCTTTGAGTGGTCGCTATAAAACACCGCAGCAGCAGCATCATAATAAAAATATATCCAAACATAAGCTCAAATAACAAAATTAGAAGCCATACATAAAATCATTACAGGAATGAGAAAGTCATTCGCAGCAAGACATGATTTTAATCGTTGACTAATAACTCCACACTCACTGCTAACTGCTCCACATCAATGAAAATGTATTAGCTGCTTTTGAAGTGTTAATAATAGGGGAAAAGATGTCTTCCTGTAGCCCAGGTGAGGCCTCAGGTGAGATCGGTAACCAGGATACTTGTTCTCAACCCACTTAGCCACACACTGGATTACATAAAGCAGCACCTGTACACTATTAAGTCATTGCTGTAGTGTCAGATGACATAGAGGTCAGTGAGGTCATGCTTTCTGAAAGGGCCTAGTGAAAGTGTATGTTATGTTATGTTATGTTATGTTATGTTATGTTATGTTATGTTAAGATGAAATGTAATTGGATGTTTTCTTATATACTGTAATGTGATTAAATGTGATGTGATCTCATAGGTAATATATAGATAATAAGTCAGTATTAGCTATTATTAGTACATACCTTATGTAATTAAATGTAATTATGATGTAATTGGCTCTTACATAATCCAGTGCTATGCAGTGTTATCTTATACTATCTGGATTAATGTAATATGATATCATTCTTATATGATGTAAGGTGAAGCAGTGTCATATGATGTGATCCTATGGTCTGATGTCATAGTAGGCCTATGTGATAGCATGTGTATGCATTGCCTCTGCTCAGTCCAGCCCACACTGCATTGCTGACCAGATCCATGTAGTCATTTCCACCATGACTATCATCATTACCCTTTCTGTACACTCACCAAGTCTTTCAAAACCTCATGCAACCACACTGTTTGAGGTCCTCCACATCCAACCGTTCCTGCCTGGGCCAACCGTCACCCCACCTGTTTCTGCTGTCTAGTTCTCATCCTAGTCCATCAAATCCAAAGCAGCTGTGATCACCACTCTACATCATTCACTGAGTTCTTACCTAGTCACTGTTCAACCCTGATCTAAACCTGACCTTATCCACTCACCTCATTCTCTCTCTCTCTCTCTTTCTCCACCCATGTGACAGGACATCCCAACTGGCTAAGTGATAGATGAGCAGCATTACCTCTATGTCAGCCACTCTTTCAGCCTGGGCAAGCCTGGTCAGCTGAGCAGTTTCATTACAGCTCTGACCACCATGAAACAAGTCAGGTGCTCACAAAGGTATGTACTCTATAATGCACCTAACTCATCAGATTGTGACCTAGATTCACAAGAACCACAAGTTTACAGCACAGTCATAAAACGGTTCAAGCAGTGAATTAATGTAATTTTCTGTAGATTTGTACTGTATTGTGTAGTCTGATTAAAGCAGCCCACAATTCAAAACATCCTCCTGTCTGTTTGTGTGAATCAAACTGAAATGAGCCCATAACCAAGTGGCTCTGCACCTGACTAGAGGTTTTTCAGCAGTGATGAGTTAACATTCCTGGCAGCACATAATGATCTGTGCATGTGCTCGTGTGGAGATGGGCCACAGGGTGTTTGTGTGTGAGTGCGGCAGTGTGGGAAGTCAGTGGGGGGAGGCAGGTCAGGGGGAGGGTGTGACTCTGGCCTGGTGGACCATGGCAAGAGAACAGTATGTAGGACAGGCCTGCGCATTAGCTAACCTATCCTGGCGTGAGCCATGGTTGGGCGTGCTAAACTTCTGCATGCATGATCAATGGCACTGAATAAAAAAGAGAGGAGAAAGACAGTGCATGGGGGAGGGGAAGGAACAAGTTAGAGCATTGTGAAAAGGTCCTGGTAGAATAAAGCAACAACTCTTGACGTTACTTCAGATTATGATACTAAAGTAAGTACATTTTTGCAAGTGATTGTTATTTAAACCTGCAAATACAAAATGAGTGAGGGGGCAGAGACGTTTTCCTTTTTGAGAAACTTTGAGTAATTTGTTTTATGAGGCTTAAGCAACAGTTTTTCATATTTTTCAATTTGGTGAAGTATGTGTGAAAGCAACACAGTTGTGTGGGTGAGTTGGTCAATGAGTGAGAGAGATTATCAGTACGCCCACGTTACACTTTTTACATCTGCTCTCTCTCTCTCCCTATGTCTTGGTGTTACTCTGCCACCTTAACATACTGCTATAATTAATCCAGTCCAGGTCTGCACTGCTTTTGTTTCCTTAACCACAGCTGACCTAGGGTGGGAGCCTATTGTCTGTGAACGACCTTTGACCTGTCCGGGTCTGGGACCTGCTCTCCAGCACGCTCAAGGCAGTGTGAAAGAGACCTGAGAAGTGGACACTGAGAAAAAGAGTTAGAAAGGCAACTACTGATCATCTTACAAGCTAGTAGCTCTGTCAGCCAGATGCTTCAGTAGCAGCAGTATTTAGAGCCAGAAGCCATAATTTGCATGTGATGCAAAATGTAAACAAACAATAGTTCCAGGAAGGACCTCACTGAATTAAATGTAGTGAATGGACAATGAAAAAGAATAAAAATGGAATGTTTGTTGATGGATAAAAGACAAAGAGAACAAGCAAAAAAGTCTTTTAAAGCGGAAGCCAGGAGGCCATTTTAAAGTGCTCCATTTGCTGTGGGTGTTCTTTCCACCTGGCAGGTGGCGAGCCAAAGAAATCATTACATGAGAGAGGAGAAGGGAGGAAACGAGCACACCTGTGGTTGATCCAGGAGCCCCACCTCCGTTCTCCGATCTCAGTCCCTCCATCCCTCAGGGGAAGGTGTGGCAAATGGGACAGAGACAAAGGGAGGAGAGAAAGGGAGAGGAAGGAAGAGATTGCAGGGGAGATTTATAGGCCTCTTCAACATTTAAGTGGGGGTTGAGTTAACCTTTTATTAATCATACAGTATGCACACAAAACAAACTGGACTGGGAGGCTGCTGGGAGGCTCTGAGAGGCTTCCAATGGCGGCTGTGGGCTTCCTGCAAGCACACAAGCAGACCACAGCCTATTTACTAAGATCACACAGGACTATTTCTGTCTCTAGGTTGTATTAGTGTACGCGGCAGCAGTGGCGATCTATACTGTAGAAACTGTTAGGCAGGTGATGACAGGGAGACACAGAAGCCGCACAATGGCTGTTGGTTACAAATCAGCAGAGACCTAACACTTAAAAACAGATTGTCAATGCTGCTCTTGCCACTGTGGAAACTGACATGGAAATCACAGTTTGTTAAAGGGCTGTCAATCCATCGCTGTTGTACTAAGTACATTATTAACTCCCAATTAAATAATAATCAGTCCTGTCTTGTTGCATCTACAGAGGTTTTCTTGGCATGATATTAAATTACAGCGTCCATTCAGTTCAAAATGAGATGTTTATTCAAAAGTGTGACATCCTTAATGGCTCAAAATTGCTTATATGTGGTCTGTTTTCTCAACACGCACTTGAACGAGCTTTTTATTTTTATTTACTTACATCAACCTCTATGTTTGAACCTTCACATCTGCCCTAACCTCTGTCAGGGCCGAACTGGTGTTACAACGCAGCTGCTGGAAATGACATAATGACACATAGAGATTAAGTCACGACCATCTCTGAGACCATCATCATGCTGACCTAAAAAATGACTGTGCAGTGACTCATCATGCATTTGTCGGAAGACGTGCTATGGGTGATGTAGTGTTAACTCCTGATGGCTCTCACGCCAGGGCCTTGGTGCAGGATGAAAGTAACGAAAAGGAGAGCAAGACAGAGAAAGAAGTATATCTCTAAAGGTAAAAGAGGCAGAGAGAGAGTGGATGGAAAGAGGTCCAAGAGAGAGAGTTGTGTTGGTGGCCAGAAATCCATATGACCTCGCACCAAAGTACCTCGCAGACAGACACAAGTACAAGTGGAGTTGCAGTGCGTCTCTGTATCCCTTTTAATCCTTTTTCCACTCCCCCCTCCATTTCTTTTCACAGGGCCTATCAACGCCATTCCTAGCTGCTATTTATAGGAGACCACTGTGCCCCCTGTCCACCTGCCTGTGTAGATCTGTGTGAATGTGTGTTGAGGAAGAACCTCAAGAGACCAGTGTTTCTCACTCCTAATCTCCATGTGATGTGATTCACTGAACAGGATATATGGGAAAGCTAGTTACAAAGATAGGTGCATGTGTTGTGTAGTAGAAAGGATGAATGAGGCTGATTTATCCCACCTGTCCAGTTGTTTCCGGTGCATGTGTGGCGATCCACAAATGACTGGTCAAATGTATTCCACGAAGGCCTGGAAGCACACAAATCATCCCTGGAAAGTATGTTTATTCCTGTGGATGTGTCTGTGCATGTGGATGCTAATTGTGCAAACTAAAACCAGACATACTGAGATTCCTATTATACCAACACACAGTTCAGTCCAATACAGTGTGCACGCCACACAGCCTGATGGGAGGATGTGATTGCCGATTTATGAGTTCAGCGTTAAATTGCACCCAGCTCTGTGGTCTAGTCAGCAACTGACACACTAGGTCTTCACAACATTATTATTAGTAGTAATTTTTACATATTTTAAAGTGATAGCTCACTCTTTGGGGAAAAGTGAGTAAACTGCCTTTTAATTGTCTGCAGGCAGTTTGAAGCTTTTCATGAGTGAGACAGAAAAAGAAGTGTGTGAGCTTTGCTTAGCTTAGCTTTGTTGCTAAATGTCCATGCTATTAAGTATGAAAGTAATAAAATACCTTTAAACTTTCCCAAAGGTAGTAAACTAATTCTACTTCTCTGTCATTTTTAATGTGTATGTTTATAATGTCACCATTGATGCTGCATTTTATAATATTTTTATATAAACAGTGTATCATATGAACAAGTCTAAAGCGAAAGGAGTTGTTGATAGTGACGAACACACGATTAATTTTCATCCAGCTTCACAGTTCCCTTCAGCTCTATAACAGTAGTTTTAGTGCTCCTTGGCATTGATTCTATAAGTCTCTGAATGCTACTGGAGGGATGAACACCATTGTTCCAAAAGATATTCCCTCACTGGGTTTTTGGTGATGGTGATGCTGTCTAACGTGTCACTCCAAAATGTCTTATAGGTGTTCAACTGGGCTGACGTGGTGACTGTGACGGTCATAGCATATGAGTCACATCATTTCCATACTCATCAACCAGCCAGTGACCCCTCATGCCCATGGGGCACCGTCATCCTGGAAGAGACCACTCATTTATGGGCGGAGACAGGGGGTGGCCAAGGGTGGCGCTAGCCACTCCCTACCCATACCCTGGTGCCAGCCCTGCCAGAATCAAAATGTGATGCTTGTCAATATTAATGAATGAAAAAGAAAAAGGGATGACAAAATGATGACTTAAGTACAACTAACATTTTACTGGGGGTTTATAATTGATATTGGTCAAATTTGTTTTATTTTATATCATTTGCATTAATTTCTCTGATTGTGTTGCTGAGGAGTACCTCACCTCAGCAGGGACACAGCAGTGATGTCCTGTCTGGCAACAAAGAAGGATCTCAGCCAAAGTTAACTAAACAAAGCACTGTGTGTGTCTCATGTTTACACAAAATAAACAACTTGATTCTTAATAATGTTGGGTTTAGTATTTCATGGAACTAGGGGTTTACTTTCTACATGGATTTCAGATGTGCCACCCTTCTCTAACCATACATTCACATTGATCTGGCAAAAACCCAACTCCTTGCTGTTTTAGCTGCATTGGTCAGGGCGTGAGGAGTTGCAGAAGGAGTGATGTAGGCGTGTACAATAGGCCACGTTATGACAGGTTGACATGAGTGGCTTCATTCATGTTCCCAGCCTGGGAATTTCCATTGTATTTATGTTAGCCATGCTGCTAATGTAACCTACTCTACCTTAGCAGCAATTCTACCACCAGTGTGCCGGCATTTATAGATGCTTCTTAACATCCAGTACTTACAAAAATGCATGGTGTGTCATTATGGACCATTAATTGTGGCCCAAATTCGACAGTGAATAGCAGTGAATGTTCATGCTAACAAGAAAAATAAGTCTTCTTCCTGTGGGTGTACACGTCCTGATTGCCCCCTCGTACATGACTGGTCAATGCAGGGCCTTTGCCGGATGATGTCACCATCCAGTGCGGTGAGAGTTGAACTAGATGGGGCTTTTTCGCTGCATAGGGTTGCATCATGTTGCCAGAACCCCTATGGTGCTGGTGCTGGCTGCGGTGAATGCAACCCCCCATAGAAATGAATGGTAGAGGGCTGCGTTTTTTTCACACCTTTGAAACTCAGTCTGAACACGGCCTGAGTCTGTGCCCCAGCCTGGCCAACCCCAAGGTCCGTCCCTGCACTCATTTATTCAGGTTTTTCCTTTAATTTGTCACCTGTCTGTTTCTCAGGCATTGTTGCAGACCAGGAACATAGGTAAAAGGAGAATGAATATCTGACTCACAATTGCCTGGTGGACTCCAAATGAATGCTAACATTATTCCATGTCTGCTGGAGTTGTAAACAGGCAACTGTTTACTAACATGCTTGGAAGTTCTGACATTTTTTAAGATGCAAATATGTCAGTGTTCTGTTTTCAGCTTAGTTCTGTTACCACCGTTATTGCTGTAAAAAAAAAAAAAAAAAAAGAACCTTCTGACCCCTTTTGCCACAGCTGCAAAAACAAAGATTCCCAATAACATTTTGCGATTATTGGAGTCTTCTGGGCAACCGCTTCACAGTGGTATCTATCTGATGTAACCTTGTAAAATATCTTAATCAATAAATCAAAGCTCTGCTTTAATAGGATGTAAAGGAAGAAGAAAGTGAAAATTACTAATACTATCTGACAACTACATCATGCAACTAAATGTAATAGCAAGAACACCAGGGAGACAGAGCTACAAAGAATAAGTAAGTAAAAGTACTCTTATACATTTCAGAGTACTGTACACTATATTTCTGAGTATCTGTGTGTAGCTGTGCAGTGACAGAGTGAGGGGAGGAGAGAGCAGAGGGGGGTCCATTATGGGTCTTTGTGTGGCTCAGATTGTCCTCTTCCCTGGGAAAGTGGAAACTCAACACTCCTCTCCAAAGGTCTGGTTACCAGGTGAGAGAGAAGGAAAGAAAAGAGAAAAATACAGAGGGAGAGCGAAGGAAGGAGAGCTGCATAGGTGTGGAGAGAGAAACAGAAAAAGAGACACGGAAAAGAAGAGAACATAATGTTTTGGGCATGAGAGCTGGAAACTGAGAGAGATCAAGCGATGAACACAGAGATAGGAGGAAACAGTGCCTGAGAAAGAATAAACAGAGAGAGGCTCAGATTGTGGTTTAAATCCCACAAGGCTCCATAAATGTATGATCAAAGTGTAGCAATCCTGAACAAATTTCAAAATGTAATGCATGCTGTGATAGCTCATTACATATGACCTGTAGACAAAGAAACAGTGGGAATTGAAGTGATATTATGTGTAAATGCCCCTGAAGTGAAACCACAGACTATAAAGGGATCAGGTTGTGACATCATCAAGTAATTCAACCAGTTTTAAGTAAATACAAGACATGAAAGTTAAAACGTCCCAGGAAACCATCATGGCTGTGAGCTTTTCCTCTATCAAACTCGAAACTAAACCAGTCAGCAGCACCTTTTTTTAAAAACTTAGTTATAATAAAACTCCTCCTAGTGGCTGATTTTAGGACTTTTTGTCCTCGCACCAAAATCAACTCAAACTCCTTCAGCTTTTCTCACCCCCAGAAATCAAACACACATCTTGTATCTGAAAACATACATTTATTTTCATCACTTTGTACAAACTATTCATATATATATATTTATGTATGTGTGTATTTACAAACACCGCTTTTAACCCTGAACACTTGCAAAGTACAAAGAGGAGGTTCTAGCTAGAAGAAAGATGAGTCAATTTCCATACATCATCCAATTTGTTTTAAGATGCGTGGAATTAAGGGAATGATTCAAAATGACAATAAATTAAACTAAGATGGGAAAGAAAACATTTGATGTGACTTTAAGGAAGCCCAGTCTTTCCCTTTTTGCTTGTATAATCACATGCATTTACTTTTCTGCTGTTGTTCATCATATTTATTTTGTTGTAGTCTAAGGTTAAAATGAAGCTGTAGTTAACTGTTTACTGACCTATTTCCATGTTGCTACCAACCAGAGAAAACTGCAGAACAAAAATAAATGGTAGTACCTCAGAGATCTTTCTTCAAACACATATACACATCAAAACTGCTATTTTGATGTGTATATGTGTGTGTGAAAGCAAGAGATGAAAGGGAGACAAGAAGGGGAACCACAAGAGTGACCAAGTGTGTTTGACAGGAGTGTTTTTGTGGATGGTTCCCCTCTTTCGCCCCCAATATTGTCTGGAGTGGATTATGGAGGCGGAAGCTCTGAGAACAGCTGCTTCTGACAAACACTCTGTAAACACTATGTGTTTTGGGATTGCGTGTGCGTATGTGTGTTGGCTGGGTAGTAGGACACTTTTAAAAGTGCTAAGAGGAGACTAACTATCTAATAATCGTTTGGTCTGTTTGAGACATATGGCCACTAAAGGGATGAGTCCTCTTTTGGTTCTGATCTGTATCATAGTTAAAAACAGATAAACTAACCGATTTTGAAATTCTTTCTAATGGAAGCTTCCTGCTTGTATGTCAGTGCAGAGACTGATAAATATAAATGTGAGCGCTTGTGTGTGCCTGCATGTTTGGGTGTAGGTGTGTGTGTTTCCTGTAGGGGTGGAACAGTTTGAGAATCCAACCCATTCGGTTCACCAGTCATGGTTCAGGGCAGTTGTTCGGTTCATTTGAAATAGGTTGAGGTGTAGGCAGGAAAATGTTGAGCGATTTAAACAGCTGTGTCTGAAGACCGAAAATCGTCACCCCAAAACCGTGCTATGAACCGAAGCCTGAATTTTGCGAACCGTTCCACCCCTAGTTTGCACGCTAGCAGACAGATATCACTGTCCTCCATTATAGGCGTAGTCTGCCTTGTTGTGCATGACCAGTCTGTTCTCCACAAAATAGAAGCTGTCTGATCGGGTCTGGTAAGGCCACTCCACCATCTGACAGACTGCAGACAGACAGCATATGCGTCAGTGATCACAACAAAGGCTCTTATAATAGCAACTAGAAGCAAGTGGATAAAACCTAAAGAGCTTGAAATTATTGGGGCGGTGTTACTGATTTAGCACTTGAAATGTCCAAATGCCTAGGTGGCTCTGTGTGGTCAACACTGCAAACAAGTGGTGCTAATGTCCCTCAATATCTCAACGCAAGCTGCAGTACTGGATAGTTAATGAGGAATATAATACATAAACAGATATTAGTACGATTATACGTAGATGTCCTCACAAAACATGAATTGTGTTATAGAAACTTTTTGTGTAAAAGAATGTTTTTCAAGTCTACTCACATGTACATTATCTACACTGAGAGAGTTATTGGTTGCTGTAATAACTCTGCTTTCCATATTGTTTTGGCTATGAAACGATCCCTTCCTAACCCCAACTACACTGTAAAGCAAAAAGGGAGAACACAGTCCTTGCTCCATGCACAAATACTTTCCAAAGTTGAACCAAACATAATATATAGCTTCAGCGGAAGACAAATCAAGTGAGTATCCTCCAGTTTAGATATTTTAGTATGAAAGTCTGTCTTTGTGGCAAAAGGAAAGGGGCGGCTATGGCTCAGGAGATAAAGCAGTCGTGTCCTAACTGAAAGGTCGGTGGTTCAATTTCCGTTCTTGAAGTGTCCTTTGGCAAGACACTGAACCCCAAATTGTCCGTGATGGCAAAAGCAGCTGTCTTGCAAGGACAGTGCCAGCATCAGTATGTGAGTGAACTGGGGCTGTAGATGGCTGCCTCGGTTTTGTATTGGAGACAGATTCCTTGTGTGTGTAACATACTTGGCCAATAAAATAAAGTGATTAAATACAGTGATTAACAATTGCATGCAGGTTTGATGCTGTCACACAACACTGGCAATAAATCTGGATGGACTACTGGGAGGATGATACCTGTGTGATTTGACTAACTCAGACTGCTGGTGCCTTATATTAGCTTAATGTTAGAATGCATTTTTACCAGAATAAAGACTGTTTTGTTTCTTCCCTCTTTTTTGTAGTGCAGTCACATTAGGAGGGGATAGTTTCATGGTCATGAGGAATCAAAATTGTCAAAAAAATATAGTAGAAAACCTCTGAACCTATCCTTTAAGCCTTTATATTATCCATCCAATTATTCATTATCTATACTGCTTATTCCTGAATAGGGTTGCTGGGAGCTGGAGCCAATCCCAGCTGACATTGGGCGAGAGGCGGGGTACACCCTGGACAGGTCACCAGTCTATCACACACATTCACTCCTACAGGCAATTTAGAGTCACCAATCAACCTAAGCTGCACATCTGTGGGAAGACATGTTCTCCCTGCGCCTGTGTGGCACAGGGAGGCAACAGCGCTAACCAATGCGCCGCTGTGCCGCCCCTTTATATTTGTGTCAGGGAAATCACTTTGTCTCAGTAATCTGTAAACATACAGACAAGCACACAGATAACACCATGACTATATTCTAACCCACAAGACTTGCTATAAATTAACCTAATAATTACAGTATACGGACTCAAAAATCCCATTTAAGGAAATATTATTTGTAAATTCAGTTTTCATCTAGATATTCAACATTTTATAAAAGGTGATAAAATGTCTTCCATGGTGCAATGAGTCATTTTCTAACGTATAGTATGCTTTGATATAATTCTAACAGGACTCACCCAGGCTCTCAGACAGCTGGGGGAACTCGTAGATGTGCTCACAGGTGTTACGGCTGTTTGGGATACAGAAGCCAAAGTCGAAGTCAAAGCTCTTGAGCAGGTGATCCCGGAAGTAGTGCCTCTCAATCATGCGGAAATTGTTTAGAGGCCTGTTTCCAACTGTGAATTCCACCCTGATCCGATAACAGGGAAAGAAGGGAGCTGTTATAACAGCAGAGCTGCTCTTTTGTATTTATAATGTTATTATAATCACTGCACAGGCAAAAACTGTCTATGAGTGTGTGTGTCCAATAGAAGAGAATGCAGTAATTGTTTTCATTGTTTATGCATGGAACAGGTGAGTGTGTTTTTCCTAGGTGTGTGATAGTGACGTATGAGTCACTCACGTGGCTCCCACAGTCCTCAGTCGCAGGAAGGCTGGTGTGAACTGGTAGCGTACAAATCGACCCGCGCTGGCATCTGCCTCTCGGGTCTCCTCATCATCCTCTGATGAGCACAGGGCTGAGTCATTTTACATCATTCACATAGGTGACTATTTTTGACCAGAATAACAAGTATCAGAACCTGATAACCTGCTTAGAGACATTCATTTGAAGTTAATGGCAAGAACAAGTTGCCAGCAGTGTAAGTACATTCATTTAATAGTGCTCAAGAATCAAAGGATTACAGAGCAGACACTAAAATAGAACAATTCAAGGAGTGAGTTAATACACAGTACCTGTATGTGGTGGTTTGGCAATTTCAAACAAGACAGTGCCAGTCTCTAGGTCTCTTATCTTAAAGCGCACAAAGTCAATGTTATAAACATTGTCCTCAGGTTTACAGAGGTACCCTGCAACAATGACAGACAGAAGACAGAAGTTCTAAGCACTGACATGACCTGGTAAGTCACTGACTTATGCACACTGTTAAAGCACAAACCAGCAAAGCACAAACATTTAAATATAAACAAAGGTCGCTCAGTGCTTGACTTTCCTAATGCAGACGTGCAACTTTACATACATACAAATTCTGCACATACTGTATGCACCATAATCATAAAAAGACAAAAAATGTAACTGGATCCACTGTGTCCTTGCAGAGTTATACAGGAAAAGAGACATATTAAGTTAACAAGAATACACTATGTGAAAAGACTTCAACATTTAATGGTGTCATAAACAGTGCCCTTCGTTCACACAAGGTTAATTATGTAATACATTTAGTTTCTCTTTAGTTTTATTTCCCTTATGTTGACTCAGAAGCTGTAAATATATCTACTATGTTGTCATTATTATTATTAGTTTAATTAACAAGATTTATCCTGATACATTTTGGTTGTGATGTCAGAGTAGTACCTTACTCTGTGAGGACGTGTTTTGGAGTTTGCAGTCATAATATAATATTAGTTCGGTTACAGTAACACAGCCGATAACATTTACCATCACAATGCATCCTGTCATTTGTCTGTGATGTCAGATTGCTCTCATACAATTATAACAAACACAATACTATATTTACATTAACATTAGCCAAATATGCCAGTACCACCGGACGTCGTGTGCTCTAATTATATGTCATATGCAAATTTAACTTAATGTTTTGTGTAGGTCGTAGAGACTTGATCACATTATCATATGATACTTAACACAGTATAGGTAGCACATCTGTGGATGCACGTCAATGGACAACAGTGAGAGACTCAAACCTCGCGTAGCCACCCGCAGTCCTAGCACATCCTCCGGGGTGATGTGTCCATTCTGTGTCCGCAGGTCTTCCTCCGTGACGGGCTTGTTGTCCACCTGGCTCATCCGGGACTTGAGCCTCTTCAGAACACCTCCGACGGGCTTGCGGTCCCGCGGAGGAGCCGCAGTGCTGTGCCCGCTGCCGGAGACATTTTCAGTAACCGGCGCGTCGCTGCGGGCTTTGGCTCCGCTCATCTTTGACTCTCTTCGGCTGTATGAATACCAAATACCAAAATTATTAGATGGTGTCGTAGATGTCGAGTGTCGACAGAACTGGCGAAGGACGTCAAGCTCTTGTTTTTGAAGGCACATGCTGTACAGTTGCCATAACAACCCTTCCAGCGAGCCAGAGGGGGGAGTGGACGAGTTCATAGAAATGTCCACCAGGGGGCGATATAGGCACCTCCTTACAGTCAGTATTCACATTCTGTTTTTACTTGGGTAAAAGTAGTGGGGCTAGTACCATATTTTCTCTTAAAGGTCCTCCCATCAAAATCCTGCTCAAATAAAAACACAAAACGATCACTAAAATGTACTTAAAGAATCAAAAGGCTACTCATTATGCAGCAAATTGCACAATTATCTAATTCCTTAAGTAAAGCAGTAGGCTACCTTATATTTGAACTTAAGCACAACAATGAGTCAGAAAGTCATCATTCTTTGTTGATTTTGATAAAATAATGTTTGTGCTTTAGAAGTGCACAATTTTTGCCACATACGCTATGTTGTGTGAGTTTATGAAAAACAAGACAGCTCCAACACAACATACACGTATGTGAATCTAACAAGTCTTATTTATTTGATTTGCTAGATGTCCCAGATCATTTTATGTGTAAGGTGTACTTTGCTCGAATGCACAGGCAACGCAAATTAGTGTTGTAAAGGCCAAGGCGTCATGTAAATGAGGGTTTATTGCCCGATGGATGAAGGGCACTTCCTGCAGGTACCTTCAACACTCTACCAAAAGCAGGGAGAGCTACTCCTTTTCACTACCGGTGACTTTTCGTTTCAGTCAGAACCTGTTAATCCAGTCCATAGAACAACATACTGTCCTCAAGTTACCACAAATTTACACGATACTTTGGGCAACTATTTTCAAACTAAAGCGCAGAGTAGCCCAACGATTCAAATGGGCAATTCTTTCATTTTAAATTACAGCGAGTCACTTCAAATCATTCACGTAGTTCATGTTTTGTATTTTTTGACTATATTCAATATTTATAGACAGGCCCAGCTCTTAGCTGGTTTAGGCTAGTTTTAATCATTGGGCACCTATTTTCATGTTCCATTATAGTTCATTTATGTTGAAAATTAACATTATGAGGGTTTTAGATACTGTAAGTATTATGCTGAAAAGTAAGTAATTCATTCAGCCAGCATAAAAACCGTTCAAGATGCATGTGTTATTCGTCCTGCAATAAACAACATTTTTTTACTGCGGAATGTGCCCAAACACCACAGTAAAATAATTAATAATCCTAAATAAAGTAATATATTCCAACTGCAAAAAGAAAGCTAACAACTCCACAATACACCCTGCTCTACTTTTGTGTAATTTGAATGTGTAGAAATGTACATATTGCAACTCAATGATCAACTTTAACTGATTTAACAGAGGACACTTCACATCCAACTCTTATGGGGCCCTAACCAAGTTATAAACTTACCAAGAGTAGCTATGAATACCTCAACTGTGCCTTTTCCCCATAAGCAACTATTTTTGCAATATAATAACAGTAATAATAACAGCATCTTATCTGCGATGCTGTTGTATAAGGACGGCTGTAATTAATGATTATGTAATGGTGACTGTTGTCGCACCATAGGCCTACAACTAAATTTGCCGAACACTATTTCTTGCTGTTTTATTTTGAAGTACAAGCACTTCCTGCCTCGTCATGTCTCGCTGTGTGTGACTTGAGCGTCCACTGGGTTCGGGAGCAGCCTGACGTCTTGTTAGTGTGAATGACTAACGTTAGAAAAAAAAAGCACACACCAGGCGAGACAATTGCGGAAAACTGAGGGACATTTTTCGCGTGTAATTTCTTCTTCCCTTCCTCCAACTGTATGACTGCGCGAAGACAAAAGGTAAAACAACAACAACAACAAAACAACTTATATCCTACTCACGAAATGTGGCAAATTATATCAGCCGGTGGGAAAGTTCATAATGCTGATGTGTAGAGCAGGTGCACAGTCTTTGGGACTGTGTGTTTTCCAAGCACGTAACGTAGAAATTGTGGGTATAGTTATATCTTAGTGTGAATATCGCATATTTGTATTTTTACAAAAGACTCCGAGTTTCGTTCACAAGACTGACAACCTAGCTTAAATTAAACGTAAAGATACACGTATTTATCTTAGGTTCCTTTGTTCAGCCTTTGGGGATAACCTGCTGGTTCAACCACTGGAAGTTTATTGTTGACGCGTTTATTAGTAACTTATTAACACTTAATGACACATGTAACAGACAGATAAAACGTTAATTTCACGTTTTATGTACGCTACAAGTTATTATATCACGATGTTTGGCTCCTTGAGACTAAATTGCTCCCAAACTAAGCGGTTTGCTGCTCACAGCATCACTGAGAAGGGTTAACGCAGTGCTTGAAAGTAACTAAGTACATTTACTCAAGTACTGTACTTAAATACAATTTTGAGGTCTCTGTACTTTACTAGATTATTTTCATTTTCTGTTACGCCATACTTTAACTCTGCTACATTTTAGAGGCAAATATTGTACTTTTTACTCCACTACATTTATGTTATAACTTTAGCTACGAGGTACTTTTCAGAACCAGATTAATACAAAAACTACAGTATAATTATAAGGCCTCTATGGTGGAAAATTCACAAGCTATCCAGCAGCGCAGTGGGCACTAAAGACAAACAAAGATAAAGAAACTCAAAAAGTCCTGCTCCAGAATGATTTATCCATGAATGAGGCCTAAATAAGAAAGAGGAATCAACTGAAGCTTCATCTGCTAGACAGTGTTTGTTTCTTATGAATTCAGCTGCAAGGAAAATGAGAGGAAAGCAGCAACAATGGGTGGTGTTACACAGCTTTAGGAACACAATATGTTCCCATTGCACAATATCATTCACACCCAGAGGTGTGTGTTTGAGCAATGCAACAAAAAGATAACAACAACACATTACACCTGCAAAAATGTCTTAGTGTACACTCTGACAGTAATCTGGAATTAAAATGGTCTTTAAAATCAGATGCAGATTGATAATAATGGAGTGAAACAGTGAAACTATTGCTGACACTTCAAGTGTTGTAGTGTATTAAACTGGGAGGTGTGGAGATACTGGTTTGTGCCAAAGTCTTACAGGTCAAACCAGATATCATGCTGCATACAATGCCTTTGGTATTTATTGTAACATTTTTGGAAACATAACTCTTACCTTTTTCACATACTGTGTATGACACATTTCCCTTTCCCTTCTGTGTGCTGCCCAAAACACTTGTGTGGCAGTCTTACTATAAGAGGGTTGCAGCATAATTATCTGTCTGTGGTTTCAGTCCAACTGGGGACCTGATGTGATTGTGTCGTTACTGCAGATGCTATTGAAGATGTGTGTGATGATGACTCATCAGGCCTGCCCCAGTCTTTGCCTCTGACAGCAGGTCTCCTACGTGTCTGTTCTGATTCCTAGACATTTAGTGCTTTTTCCTATTAAGTGCCCTTTTAAAATGACAAACTGAAGTGCATTTTATTTCTACTATCAAATTAACATTTTATTCTGGTGTAATATCACATATCCTGTCTGTAAATGTTATAACTTAATGGTACATTTTAATTTTAGGACTTGATAATGCACTACTATCAAGTTGTGCTGAGAAGATTTGAGTAGCGTCACCTGTTTGGTGTAAAAAAAGAAATCACATGACCACAGCTGTTCACTGACCTGGTGCATTTTGAGGTGTTGGTAAAGGTATCAAAAAGTCATAAGAGAGGGTTAATAACATGTTGTTGATTTGAAAGGGCATATTATTGATATATTATTTTGGAAATAATCATGAAATAATACAACCAAATTCATGTTGCTTGTGCCTTAAAGAAATAGCTTGTCCTTCACACTTGTCCCCCACTGATATACAAACACTACAGTGTACACATATATATACAGTATACTGCTACTAGTAGCATTACAGTTATCCCCAAGGTCAGATCGTGATTATGGGAAAGAAACTGGTCATTTAAATGGTTTGATTTTGTGAAGTAACAGTGCATAAACTGTTAAAACATATTTTTTAATATTACAAAAGTGGACTCAATAAGGAAACTAAGTAAGAAAAGAAAAATGATTGCAGTAGGAAGCTCTTTCATAGTTTCTGGTGTTTCTTCAGTGTAATTAGTTAGTTTCTCTTTGCTCCTGCAGAGCTGATGTGCTTTCAAATATCTAGACCAACCAGACTTATCCAGCCCTCTTTGTAACAACAAAATGGGGTGGCTGTGTCTGCCTGAGAGTGATAATGTTTTTTCAGTGTAAATATGTAGTTTTCTCTATATAAACATCTCCTCTCCTCCTTCAGTGACTCAGTTATGGAGAGCTCCATTGAGACTTCCCAGACTGGGGGCACCTCATATGCAAAGCCGGCTCTGGCACCCAAACCTCGGCTCACTCCCAAGCCCTTCTCTCTGCAGAAGAACAGCACAATTCGCTCCATCAATGCCCCAAAGGCAGTCACTGCAACTTCTAAGTCACCAGCAAACCAGACTCAAAAATCAGATGCCACTGGTGTCCCAACTCCGCCTCTGACCACCACTGCTCAGAAACCTCATCAACAGTCCACTCCCTCTGATTCCAAACCCAGCCCTGTACATGCCAAAGACAAACCAAAAACAACCAAAGAAAGTAAAGCAAAGCCTCACAAAGAGGAAACTCCTGATTCCATTGTAGCTCCAGGAAAATCAGTTCCAGCCTCTCAAACCACTCCACCCAAATCTGTGCCAATCCAGAAAGAAGATGTCTATCAAACAAACCAAAAACCATCTGTGAATATTATTACTAACTCAGATCAAACGGATGGAAAACAGAAGGTAGATGAATCATGTGTCATTCAAAAGCCTGAAGAATCAGGGAGTGACAGTCCCTCTACAGCTGATCCAATATATCGGTGGGGCAGCACCAGGAAGCGCCTGCCTTCGGAGCTCACCTCAAGGTTTGAGTCTGGTGGCCTGCCCGTGCCTCCCCAGCCCACTACAACTATATCTACAACCAGCACCAAAGATGATGTAAACAAGTCAGCGTCCTCCGGTCCACAGCAGAGCCAAACAACTTCAGAGTCATCAAACAGAGATAGCAATGAGGGGCAACCGGTTGAGTGTTACAGCACAGGAGGCAGCATAAAACATAGAATCAGTCAGCTGTTTGACTCCTCGTCAGCATCAGAGAGCATGACCGAGAAAGAGGAGCCAGAAGTTATAACTGGCATAGGAGGTGTAAACAAGCCAGTGTCCTCTGATCCAGACCAGAGCCAAAGAGCTTCAAAACCGTCAAACAAAGAGAATGATGAGGGGCAAACACTGAAGAGTTACAGCAGAGGAGGCAGCATAAAACGTAGAATCAGTCAGCTGTCTGATTCGTCTTCAAGGTCAGAGACCATGACCAAGAAAGACGAGCCAGTTATAAGTGGTACAGGAGGAGTAAACAAACCATTGTCCTCCGATGCAGAGCAGAGCCAAACAGCTTCAGAGCCATCAAACAGAGAGAGCAAAGAAGGGGGAATGATGGAGCTTTCCAGCACAGGAGGCAGCACGAAAGGTAGAACCAGTCAGCTGTCTGATTCTTCGTCAACATCAGAGTTCATGACCAATAAAGAGGAGCCAGAAGTTATAACTGATACAGGAGGTGTAAACAAGCCAGCGTTCTGTGATCCAGACCAGAGTCAAACAGCTTCAAAACCGTCAAACAGAGAGAATGATGAGGGGCAACCGCTGGAGAGTTACAGCAGAGGAGGCAGCATAAAACGTAGAATCAGTCAGCTGTTTGGTTCGTCTTCAAGGTCAGAGATCGTGACCAAGAAAGACGAGCCAGTTAAAAGTGGTACAGGAGGAGTAAACAAACCATTGTCCACCGATACAGAGCAGAGCCAAACAGCTTCAGAGCCATTAAACAGAGAGAGCAAAGAAGGGGGAATGATGGAGCTTTCCAGCACAGGAGGCAGCACGAAAGGTAGAACCAGTCAGCTGTCTGATTCTTCGTCAACATCAGAGATCATGACTAATAGAGACGAGCCAGAACTTATAACTGATACAGGAGGTGTAAACAAGCCAGCGTCCTCTGATCAAGACCAGAGCCAAACAGCTTCAAAACTGTCAAACGGAGAGAATGATGAAGGGCAACCGCTGGAGAGTTACAGCAGAGGAGGCAGCATAAAACGTAGAATCAGTCAGCTGTTTGGTTCGTCTTCAAGGTCAGAGACCATGACCAAGAAAGACGAGCCAGAAGTTATAAGTGGTACAGGAGGTGTAAAGGAGCGCATTAAACAATGGGCTGCAGAAACAAATTCTGAGGCTCCAAATACTGAGAAGCAGCCTCAGGTTGTTCCCCGAACTCGTTCTAGTAGGTGAGTGAGCTCTGTTTTTCTGTGCTGTTTGTGTTTGATAACATGACTAGACAAGAATTAAAAGAAAAGAACATTCTCCTGCATGTGTATCCAAGGAGGGGGTTTATTGGCACATACATGAGAGGGTCAGAATATTAGGTACACCTCTGAATATAATGTAGTCCTGTACAACACCAGCTTTAACTATGACCTCAATAATAAACACATAATTGATTTTATACATTTATGACAATTTCACCAAAAACAGAAACATTTTGAGCTTTCTGTACATAGGTGTTAAGATGGAAGTTTTGCATTGAAGTGCATACAATTGTACAGGTATACCTAATAAAGTGGCCAGTGAGTGTACTTCTCTGCTGTAACATTAGATGTGCAGCCATTTATATGTGAAAATTTGTTTAAAGCAAACAGGACCATTAATCTTTGAATTTTGACCTGAACTACTGCTCCCTTCACAGCTTTGAACAAGCAGCTTCTCCAACTGTGGAGAAAACACCAAAAATGCCACCTGTTGAACTTCCTGCAACTGGGACATTATCTGCACAGGCCGTGGAGCCATCTTTAAAGGTCTCCACAGGTAAACAGCTCATAGAGAGCCCAGTGGAAACAGCTAAAGATGCTGTTGAGAAGCCACTGGAAAGCTCAACAGAGACTCCAAGGGAGTATGAGCAGAACAAATCATCAGAGGTTCGACTGCACACTCACAGCCCATCTGCAGGCCAAACTGCCGCTGATGAAGGAGAATCAGCTTCAAGTGCTCCAAAAAGGGACAACAGCAAACGTCGCTCTGTTCGCTTTGGTATCGTGGAGAGAGATGACGGTGGGCCTCCAATGATCCTGGGCTCAGTGTCTGAATCCAGCTCAGACGAAGAAGAGGCTACTGAGGATGAAGGGGAGGTGGAGACCGCTGTTTTGGGACTGGTCAACAGAAGAGAAGGAATTCTTCGGAACAAGGACAATGTTCAAAAGCAAGAAGAGGAATGGCAGAAACATTTGGAAGCTGAAAAAAGACTAAGAGCAGAGGAGAGCGAACAGGAAAGAGTTAAGCTAGAACAGGAGCGTAAACAAGAAGAAGAAGAAAAGGAGAAAGAAAAGGCAAGGCAGAGAGAAGAGATTAGGCTTAGGGAAGAAGCAAAACGGAGAGAGGAGGAGAGGGAAAGGGAGAGACAGAGGGAACGGCTGAAACAACAAGAGATAGACAGACAGTCAGAACTGATGTGGCAAAGAGAGAGAGAGGAGGAAATAGAGAGGGCAAGGCAGATGGAGAGGGAGAGGTTGATGGAGGAGGAAAGGGAGAGACGGAGGAAGGAAGAATTGCAGAGAGAAAAGTTAAAAGAAGAGGAGAGAGAAAGAGAACGGTTGAGACAACAAGAGATAGAAAGACAGGCGGAGCTGATGCGGCAAAGACAGAGAGAGGAGGAAAGAGAGAGGGCAAGGCAAATGGAGGAGAGACTCAGACAAGAGGAGAGGGAGAAGTTGATGGAGGAGGAAAGGGAGAGACGGAGGCAGGAAGAATTGCAGAGAGAAAAGTTAAAAGAAGAGGAGAGAGAAATGGAACGGCTGAGACAACAAGAGATAGAAAGACAGTCAGAACTGATGTGGCAAAGACAGAGAGAGGAGGACAGAGAGAGAGCAAGGCAGATGGAGGAGAGACTCAGGCAGGAGGAGAGGGAGAGGCAAAGATTAAGAGAGGAGGACAGAGAGAGAGCAAGGCAGATGGAGGAGAGACTCAGGCAGGAGGAGAGGGAGAGGCAAAGATTAAGAGAGGAGGCTGAGGAAAGAGAGAGGGAGAGGCAAAGGAGGTTGGAAGAGGAAGAGAGGATGAGGGAAAGACAGGGACAGGAGGAGGAGAGAACAAGAAGGGAGCTTGAGAGGAGAATGCAGCAGAAAAAAGAGGAAGAGATGGAGAAAATGAGGCAAATAGAAAAACAGCGAGAGGAGGAGAGAAGAGAAGAGGAATGGAGGAGACAGATAGAGAATGAAAGAGCGGAGGAGCTGGGGGAAAAAATGCGAGAGGAACTGGAAAGAAAGCGAGCAAAAGAAATGGAGGAAAAGCTGAGAATGGATGAAGAAAGAAATAAGAAGGAAGGAGCAGTGCATGAAACAAAGTCAAATTTAATCAGCTTTGACTCTGACGATGTGCATCAGAAGTCAGAAACACCAAATTCCTCCTTAGCAAAAACCTACAGGCCCACTGAGAGTAATATCGAAGTAAATTACGATGACTTCTCTGTCCGAAAACCCCTGATTGAGGTGGATTTTGAAGATTTTTCTGTCAAACCAAAGAGATGGGGCTCACAGGCGAAAGTAGAACCTCATCCAGTCCAGACCCGGGCAGCTGACCCTGTGAGTAAGGAAGCAAGGGAGGTGCTACTGCCCCTGAATGTCCATCCTCGGGAAAACAAAGTACCAGAGCAGGTGGTAAGACCATACAGACCAGAGCCTACAACAGCCATGGAAAGTCCAGATGAGGAGGAGGAGGAAGAGGAGGTGAGGGAGAGGTCAGAGGAGTTCATCTCCATGTTGGAAGAAGAAGAGGACAAAGAGACAGAGAGTGAGGATGACATGGATACAGTGGAAGATGAAACAGATGATGAAGACAAACACGAGGTAAACACAAACTTTAGTCCCATTCATTTCAACTTGATTTGTGTCTATACCTGACTGACCTTTTGTTGTTGTGATCAGCAGCATGTGAAAGGCCAAACTGTTAAGTTAATCTTTTATGCCTGGGCTCCACCGCACTCAGGAAATACTAGTACATTATACCAGTAGTGTTACCCAATAATTGTAAATTAGAATTTAGATGGGGGAGCTGTGGCTGTGGCTCAGGGGGTAGAGTGGGTCGTCTCCTAACTGGTGGGTTGGTGGCTTGATTCCTGGCTCCTCCAGTCAACATGCCTTCATGTCCTTGAGCAAGACACCGAACCCCAAGTTGCTCACCGGTGTGTGAATTTGTGTGGGCTTGGGAGTGTGAATGGGTGAATAGACAAATAGTATGAAAGCACTTTGAGTGGTGCTACACTGCTTAGAAATGCACTATACAAGTATAGGGCCATTTTCCATTTACATGAGTTTGAATATGTTGTCACTTTTACCTGTGTTCTAAGAACTCAGCTTGTTTCATCTACTCAACCAGGTGCAGGCTAATTAACTCGAGGTTTCACCTGTTTGTCACCTTTAAAGAAGCAGTACTATGAGACTGTGACACTGATGAAGGCTGGATAGCAAAAAAGTTCTGTCTTCTTGCAGAATAAAGTAGTTTCTTGCCATTAAATGTGATCCTAATTTACAATTATTAAACTGTTCAGTTAGATAGAGGGTGAGATTAAATAACAGAGACAAGAGCGTACATGTAGCTGTTTCACTGCTGAATCATATCAGTCTGGGAACGGTGCACGCCTCACCTGCACCGACACATTGCCATTCCTGTTGAGCAACGAAAAATATCCTGTAATACTTGCTTCAGATGTGGCGCATGTGCTGGTGTGTAGGTGTGACGTTGACTAATGACTCAAACATGGGCTGAAATCCACACTATGTGCCATGTGTCAGTAGTATTATCTGCTCTTGCTGACAACCGTAGCTTATTTCGTACAATACAAAAATACAGAGTGTGAGAGAAGGTTAAGTGTTGACTTAGGAGGTTGGACAAAAAAACTGAAATTAACTCAGTTTTGATTCTCATATTAACATCCTTGAAAAAGTAAGAATTTCTTTTTCATGTTATATACAATGACAGTTTTGTTTCCATTACTTCCATCATTGCTTTTTCTGAATCTTCCAAGCATCTGCAATAGTACATGAATCTATATGATCTCTGTGTCCGGTGGTGTACTTATGTATGTAGGCCTGTTGTCATGACTGCAAAATCTTAACAGGAATTGAGGTTATGACTTCCTCTGTCGTTGTAGTACAGCTGTCTGTCTAGTACTTTCATTTTAATCTCATTTGTGCACAGAGAAAATACTTTAAAAAAACTGTGCAAAAGACAAAGATAAGGTTGGGTTTACAAAGGAGGAATGGATTATTTCACATGGGCATCTTGGATGGGTTATTTCCAGCAGCTTTGGGTGAGTGTTTGTGTACAAAAATGTTACCTCATAAGTGTTAGTGGTAGGTGCCAGTTAGCTTAGCTTAGCTTAGCATAAAGATTGGAAAGAGGGGGAAGCAGCTGGCCTGGCACTGTCCATAGGTAGCAAAATCAGCCTACCAGCACCTCTAAACTTCAGTAATTAACTAACTAATTAACTTTATTTGCACAGAACCAAAGTTTAAAAGGTGTAGTTCATGAGGGGTGTATGTGTTGTTCCTTTAAATTACTGGTTTCAGAGCTCTTATGATAGAAGAGCTACAATATTGAGGGGTCAAAAACAACAGCAGGTCGCGTGACTCTATAGCTTCAAATTGTTCCAAACAGCTGATTCAGATCCATTGTTTTCTATAGGGAACAGTGGGATTTATCAGCAAAGTGCTGATTTTAATGACCTGTACATGCTTGCAAACTAATTCTGTGTTCTGTTGTTGTAAATAGCTCAGCTAATTGAGCTACTTAGCTAGGTACCTAATTATTAAAATGGCCCAGTATTTGAGAGAGACAGTCAAAAGGTTGTAAAATGTGTTTTGACAAAGGTCAGTGACTTAAAATGTCTTAAGTATAATTACTGCTATTGATTTCAACATCTTCCAAAGGAAGATAGCAGCCAAGAACGACAGTGCAACTCTGCGGTGCTGCTCGGCGTAAAACACGTGCCAAATGGCAACATGCAAGTTGTCAGTGTGGCGATTCGCTGTGGTGGCCCCTAAAAAAAAAAACGGGAAAAGCCGAAAATGACTTTCTTTCATAAGTTTCTGATATTTCTTATCAACATCACATTAAAAGTTATAGCTAATGTCAGAGAGGATTTTGTCCACATTGCTTTAATATTGCTTTTTGCTGGATAAAGATATTATGAATTTTAAATTTCAGTTTAAAACAAAAGTAAACAAGGATGTTTTTTTTCTTCTCAGTAGTGAAAATCCACTTTATCACCTGTTCATTCCTATAGCCGTGTGATTACTTCATTGTTCGCTTTTTATAACACTGTGCAGTCAGTAGTTTAGCCTTATGCTGGAGACCTGTAGGTCTTTTATCTGACAATTGAGAAAACTATAAACTTTTTATTAATGCTAATTGTTATAAAATTAATAATGCATGAACAATTATGCAGATTATTTAATATGATCACACACATGAATATCAGCTGTTTCTAATATAGAGTTCATTATCTGATAAAGACCTATTGAAGCTGTAGTGTAGCTGCAGTCAATAAATCATCCCTGAGCTAACTTCCGGGCCAACTCACAAACACACATCATCACTGTAATGCCTGGAACAAGTAGTCTTAATCAGTTGGGAGTGTAATTAGCTAATGTTGCTGGAAAATGTTTGTCAACTTAGCAGGGTTAGCCTCCATTAATAGCCTAACAACAAACAAACACACTCACAAAGACTATACTAACTCAAAGTACCAGATCAAGTACAGTATGTAACTGACGTTAGATCTTGCAACAGAAATGAACATTAAAAACCCAAAAATGACAGAGAAGTTTGATCAGACCTTCCTATGAAAACAGGCTCTGCAGCAAACAATTCAAGGTGAACAGAACAAAGAGTTGCAGTTGAGAGTACATCTGTATGAATAAGCAGCTGAGCGGTCTGTGCCAGTCACAACAGATCACTTCACCGCCTGTTTGAACATGCAGCATTTTTGCAGAGTAAATGAAAACACTGCTCTGGAGCCCTAAACCATGTGTGTGTACATCTTTGTGGTATTGTGTTTCTGTTTGCTGTGTGCACACTTCAGCAAACAAACCATAACCCACATCACCAGTGAACTACTGTAAGGGGCAGTGTACAAAACCACTTACCTGCCATAGGCCATTTGTATTGAAGCTTTGTTGGTCATGACAGTTTGAGTACATTGTTGTTTGGACCACTGAGTGGCGCTGCTGCTCTTAGAATTCTGCACCACAGAAACCAACATGTTTATCATGTAGAGCACCTTACACTGCTATAAAGCAAAAACAAGAAAATCTCTACAGCAGAGACACTGTTGTGTGGCAGAGAAAAGCATGTTACTTTGACAGAGCAGAAAGAGGAAAATGTTGACTGGGCAGGCACAAGCTGTGCAGCTGACAGACAGACGGATGGAGCTTATAGTGAGTAGGCTGTAGGTGCTATGTGGTTATAATGTCTTCATTTGGACATGTCCAGCAGCGCAGCATGTCAGAATGACCATACATGGCGCCCCTATCTGATTTCTATATCTGTCTTTCTGCTCAATCTCACCACCCTGTGTTGAGAGGGAGCCCATCACACACACAAACACATATACTTTCTGGCACACATACACACAAAGAGGATGGGCTAAACGGCAGACAAGAAAGTCCACATCCATTCTTTTTTTCTTCTCCAGTGCTCCCTGTTGCTCAAACTTTCCAAAAGTCTTCCTGTTTTCTGCTTGTCTCAGCCCTCTCCTGATGGATCATTCATTACCTGCATTTGCCTACAGGAAGAGAGCAGTGTGGGGAGGTACAGAAAGCACCCAGGCCGAGATTATCGCACTTTCCTTCCCTCAAGATTTTCCATATCCACTATGTTGTGATGTCCTGTGAAATCACACAGGTCCAGAGGAGATAGAGGAGAGATCTACCTCTCTGTACCTGCCTTTGGCTGTTTGGAGCGGCAGATATTTTCATCGCTGCTTTTCCTTGTTATTTTTCTGAATGGAAAATGGAGTCACGATGTGAGCAGGGATATAAGGCCACAAGAGAACAGGCCTGACTGTGGCAGAACAAGTCTCAGGAAACGAGGGTGCACATGAAGAGAGGTAACTGTCCAAACTGTTGTGTGCAAGACTCAAAGCTGCTATGCAAAAAATTTTAAATCGAGAGTTTGGACAACGGGATGTTTTTGATAAAGACTTCTGTCAGTCTTTTAAATGGATGATCATGTGATAATGGGAAAATCTTCTCGGGACACTGCTGTTTAGGATGTCCCATCCATCATAGTGAATGCTGTAGTGGAATAGTGTCACTGTACAAATACTTGCCTGGCCAGAGTATTTCTTTCTTTACTGATAGGAAATAATAGACAGTTCCAGGACTTTTGTATGACCTGAACCATATGAAGATGGATCCTGTCTAAAGAAAAGCTAGACCGTATCTTGTTATTTATGACATCAGAAGCCTTCTTTCTACAAAAGACAGTTTGTGATCTGTTTACCTTTTGCTTTCTGAAAATGACAGCTGAAAGCCAGATCACAGACCCCACTTTTTGACTCATCCAAAAAAAGATAAACTTCACTTTCTCTGGTGCTGTGTGAACCATTTAACCATGCAGTTCCTGGGAGGGAAACTGTTGGCTGCCCAGCTGCAGGTGGCGGGCTGGGTGGACAGCGTACGACAATCCTTGCAAGGGGCACTGGAGCTGGTGTGGGACAGTGCAGAAGAGAAGCAAGAGGAGGGAGATGTGGATAAAGAAGGAGAAGAGGAAGGGGGAGATGGTCAAGGAAGGTTTCAGAGAGCCATGTCACCACTTCGTAGCTTTGCCAGACGTAGCAGGAGATCCCTGCGTCGCTTCTCACTCAGAAGTCGCCAGACTCTACAGAGGAGAACCACTGAAACCTGCTCTGTAAGATCTGATACATTAATGCAGTAGATGCAAGGAATACTCTGAAATTTTCTGCATTTATCATATCCCGGTTAAAACTAATGGATTGAATCGTTTAATGAAAATCAGCTTTTACATTATTAGCCCTTAAAGGCTTGGTTGGCTAGCTTCCATGGCCATTAAGTACAGTGATGAATGAACATAGCAGTTTTTAAGGCCTGCATTCATCAAAATAATACCCACATTTAGGTAATTTTTACATTTTACTCCAAAGCAAAATGGCATTTCCCTTGTGTTCTAATATTTTCACGCCCACGTGTTAACAGATAAGCATGCAAATGTAAAAAAGGAGTGCAGTAGGCAATGGCAGTCAGTTTCAGGAAGGACACAGTTATCTGATAAAGCTGTCTTAATGTAGTGTTTTATCAGTATAGGGTACATGCATAGCCTTTTGCTCCCTGTCTGTGCTGTGTGTCAGAGATAATGCAGAGGATTATAACAAAGTGTGACACAGTTAGACAAGGTTTAAGCAACTAATGTTTATGAAAATACTATTTTTTTTTCTATTATATATGATTGCAATAGTGCACATTACATCATATAACATTTTACTGACAATTGGAGGGGAAATTTCACACAGAAAAAGGTAATTACATTCTTACATTTTAATATATATTTTTTAATCAATAGGAATAATTCAGCTGAGTTTTTCATAATCATGAGTGTTAATCTGCATTCCAGTATATATGTACAGGAAATAAATTGGTGTCAAGATGAAGCACAAGAATTGTAATAGCCATAATTATGACAGAGCCATCAACGCAGTACTTCGTCCAGTAGGGCTGCAGGGACTGTGTTGCCGAAAAGAGCATGATAGCAGACACACACTGTGTATTTGATTATGTATACTTTAAATCTTTGCAGTATATCTTGGCATCATCTGCTTCTGGGATAAGACAAATGTATTTTTGGGTGCCACTTGCAATTCATGAGGCAGTTTTCTCTTTACACTGTAAGATATGCTCTCTGAAGTTTTTTTAAGTGTTAGCCGTGGTTGTGGCCTGCACGCACCATATACAAGTGTTAGTCTCTTTCCTTATACGGCAAAGTAGGTGAGTCCAAAGACTGTAAGCATAAATAAACTGCAGGCTGTTTTCACTCTTAATTTGATGATCCATCTCTTTCCTTTAATAGAGGTAATGCTATACTGACAGTCTTCGCTTCATATTGTCCTGGATTTCAGTCACAGTTATTTGTACCTGTTGCCTCTTCAGAATATTATCCTCTCCACTAGATCTTAAAACCATAACCCTTACACATTCCATTGACAAAAATGTGGTGGAAGCAAACTGTAATGAAGCTGTAGACTGAAGACTGTAATGAGGACTCTGTCTTGACTTGTACATCCTCCACCCTCATGAGCACATACTCTACTGGTGCACTCACAAATACACGGGTTTGACGCAGTTCAGAGGTGTGTTTTGTTTTTGTTTTTTTAGAATATCTGTCACTTTTATCTGTACACAACGGCCTTGAAAGAGCTTTCATGGTGTTTATCTCTGAATCTGTACACATGTAAATTAAAGCTGACACAAATGACTGTGTCATGTGATTGGTGCCACTCATGTTGATAAACCAAACAGGGTTTATCACAGCTCCCCTCCGCTTTACAAAGTAGTTTGGTTTTACAGCTTCCAGCTTTAGTGGTTGGGTTTAAAATCAACTTCATCTCTTTCTAACTGGAGCAGGATGATGTTTTTATCAAATAACACTATGATACACCCGGTATAGACTACCTGCCCAGCACCAAATGATGATAGTGACTAGCTAGTGAACACAGTAGAACTTTTAGCAACTACAATACCAAATATTGCAAATAGTGGTGGTCAGGCGATACAAACAGCATTTTCTCTCTGGCAGAGTAATCTTTTGTTTTTCTGAAACATAGCCTTGAGAAATGTTTTGTCAAGTGTGCAAATGAGGATATACACTTGCTCCTTTGTCTCATTCATTGTTGCATACTTGTACCATTGCCAAACAGGAATTCTTTAGAGCATTAATGCACTCTCTTTTGGAAGGCTGTTTGGAATAGTATGGAAAGGAGGTGTTGGGAGTCACGTGATCAAAACTAATGTAAGGTAAGAGCAACTGTGTCTCTGTTAGACCAGACTTTGGTTTTCTCTGAACACAGTGTGTGATTATAGGAACATTTTTAGAAAACTGTTCACTCATGGTGTGATGCTGCCAGATAACCAGGCATTAAGCAAAGGAAGCTGTTCTGTGAGTCCTGAGTGATGAATGGACTTGTGAAGGAGATGTGTATGAAATCATCAGAGCACAGGTGTTTATTCAAGGGTTGTTTGTGTCCACGTGACAATATCAGATGACACAGTCCTTGGATGTACCCTTTGAACCAATTTGACTCTAAAGGAATGTTTATGAGGAGCAGGTGCTCAGTAGCTGCTTTTGTTTGTAACGTGTCGTGTGTGGCCTGATATTACTCATGCTGTGGAAATCTAAATCTGTTTCCAGTCACATTATGGGGTCTCAACATCTTTATGTTAAGTTATGCTAAGTCTCCAGGAAATGAATGTAAATCAATGTAACGTGGAGGGGGGGGGGGGGGCTGGGTCCATGGAGAGCGGAGATGCAGCAGTGTGTGTGCGCATGCATGTACATGCATGGTGTTTACTGAGGACAGCTCAGCCTCTGTGACCGGCTCATTAAAAGATACATGCTCGGCTGATCCGAAGTCCTCGCTCCCCCATAGAGAGTGATCTTGGCTCAGCACACTGTCCATTTTCTCCCCGCCTCAGCTCTGCAATGTGAAGTTATAATATGCAGATTTACAGAACAATGAGGAACATTTACATCATTTGATTTTATATGATAAACACTCTAAATTGCCCCCAGGAGTGGTTATGTATCTAGCCACAGGGGTGGCTGTGGAGAGGGTTGTGTCAGGAAGGGCATCCAGCGTAAAATCGTGTCAAATTGCTCATGCGAATTGGATTCGCAGTGGCGATCCCTAACGGGAACAGCCGAACGTAATAGTAGTAGTAGTAGTAGTGGATTTTATATGATAAACACATCAGTAGATCCAAAGATAAGTGAAAGTGAAGTTGAGCAAATTATATATCACAATATCCAGTGTTGGGATGGTTAGCTCTGTTGCCTCACAGCAAAAAGGTTCCGGGCTGGCCCTGGTCTCAAACACGCAGAGTTTGCAGGTTCTCTCCGGGTACTCCGGCTTCCTCCCACAGTCCAAAGACTATTAGTTTCTCTGGTTAATTTGTACATGTTTTCTTGTTCACATCCAAGTTGATTGCAATGTCTGTCTTTCTGTCTCACAGGCACAGATTAACAGTTATTGTATAAATGGTGATGACAAAGACACTGATGCTTTGATAGACAGTGAGCCAGACCTGCAGAATGGGGGCTATGAAGAGACATCTGACACTGACAGGTAGGATGGAGGTTGCACTATAACACAGTACAAACCCTGCATACTGTGGACTACAGGCTGACATCCATGTTGTATCTTTAAGTGGCTTTACTTCCTTCATCTACCTTGATGGAGACAAACAGGACTGGACAGGTTTAAGTGTCCTCCTTTGTATCTTGTGCTGAAGGTGTGGCTTCACACTGAGGTGATATGAGTCACACTGAGCAGACTTAAAATATACACTAGAAGCCCTATAGCTGTGTGGCATTTTCATCTTAAAATAAGTAGCCTGGCGTTTCAGGGTGGAGGCTCAGGTTTAGCTCTGGTTTCAGTGGCATACTGGAACCAACCTAACCTGACTGTGAAACCAAAGTTCTTTCTCCGTTTGGATTGTTGTTTAAATGCATGTGTAATAATAACGATGAAATTTAATGAAAGAGCTCCACTTTTTGAATCATAAAACCTGTGACACCGTCAACAAGTGCAGCTGCACATTAAATCCATGTTGAGCTCCCTGTGCCCTCTTGTGGTTAATAGAGCACGAGCCACAAACCCAGAGGAGTAGAACTCCTGACTAAAATTGCTGAAAAAAATATAACCGAAAGAATCTCAACAATGCACTTGCCATCTCTTCTCAGACTGTGTTCACACATGATTCTGAATCTTTTTTTTTTCTCTACAGTCCAAACCTTGTCCCTGCTCCTGATTTCCCTTCTCAAGACATTGATTCAGCTGAGTCTCAAAGAGAGCAAGAGTTGGCTCCATTCCCAGAGGTTGGTGACATTTATTTCTAAACCTTCCCGCTTTATGAATGGTGAAATTTCTGGGTCATATACCACAAACCTTTCGTTACATACACACCTGGGCAACTATGAGCTGTTGCATCTGTATTGTTGCAGTGTGGTGGTGCATTAGTACACACAGGTAAGTGCTGTCCAGCGTGTTCTGTCTGTTGCTTATTAGTCTGTGTGTGTGTGTGTCTGTGCACAGAGCTATGCTCCTCTCCTTGATACCAGCGCACAGAGATCCAAGGCAAATCTGGGTAGGACGCGAAGTCGAGCTCGTCCAACACGCCGACCCCATACACGGTCATCTGAGATGGGAAGCCTGGACTGGAGGGTCCATGATTCCACAGGTCATTACAGCCTCTCCTTGGAGCTCAGTGATTCTTTTAATTCAGAGTAAACAAGCAATATTTCCAACAAACACAAACAATCCAAGGGACAAGCATTCTCCTAGTTTTGATTTACTGTGGTTCTGACTCTTAACTGTTTTTAGATGAAAAGGAGATAGTTTCCAAGCAAAGAGATTCAGACTCTGAGGAGGAGCAGCCAAAAGCAAAGATGGCCCGTTCTCCTCCTACCTCTCAGAGGGTCCCTGTGTTTCCTGGCCTAAGCCCTGTAGCCCTGCTTGTAAGTTTAAATATAATATGTTTCCTAGATTTTACTTATACGACATGACTGAATAAAGTGTACTTGACTTGCTCCCCAAGGCTCAAATAAAAAAAAGAACAGGAGGAGGAGGAGCTAGAGAAGATGGGGCAACAGAAGAAGACCAGAGAAGACAAGAGAAAGAAAGGCAGTATGAAGAAATACCACCGTCTCCCTCCCAACTCTCCCGCTCTCCACGCTCTCCTGCTCATCTTGCAGGGGCCGCACGGGTGCTGCCACCCATAGGCGGCACTGACGGAGGGTACGCAGTCAGCACACTTGAAAAACACCCATATCATAGCAGTGATGAAAATATTATTAAAATTTTGGCATGTATTTTAATTCTGAACTGTGATTCTGTGTATGATTCAGTGCCACCTCCTCTCCTGCTTGGCTGAAAGAACTCAAGTCTAAGAAGCGTCTTAGTCAGCATGGCAGTCAGGCTTAGCCTGACACAGGTGAGTAATACGGATTAGGTGATAATTAAAATAGCAGTGACACAGATTCTTTGCTGCATAATAAAATATAAAGTTTAAAAAATGATAACATTTTGCCATACAAATGTTTTTTGCTGCAGACTTTTACTGTGGTTTACAATAATTAATAGGTGGTCGAGCACCTATTGTTATTGTCCTGACATCTACGCACATTTTTGCACATTTATAACGCTTAAAACTTTTTTATGTATCATTTTTTCTGACTGTTACAAAGTTCTGTGTTTGTCAGAGACAAAGCTTTATCTCACATAAAGATGGCAGTGGTGAAAGGGCATCTTTTAAACAACTTTCTAGCACCTTTTTTTAGTGACATTAGAACTTTACATAACCTTGAAATGCTTGTATATGTAGAGCATTATAAGACTTAACAGGATCAGCCATCAAGGCGCACTGAGCATGAAAATTTTGACATTTGGCTTATACCCTGGATTACTGTAGGAGTGAAAGCATTTATTTTAAGGGACTAATTAGCTTCTGAGTCATAATGCAAACAGCTGAAAAGGTTTGCGATAATGGTTTGAATTTTGTGGCAATACTCGTGCAGACAATGATTAAACTGACAGCAAAGACAAAAACAGGAAGTGGGCCATTATCTCTGACCTTTTCTTTTATCATGATCAGAACTGCACACTGGGTAAAGATGTCCTTGTTGTACCTCTGCTTGACAGTCTTCTTATTTGCCTGTGGAATTGCTGCTTGCAGCCACATTTTGCTCTTGACTTAAGTAATCTGGTTATGTATAGCTTTGTGAAGAAAGAGCATAGTTTTAGGGGTTTAAGTGCCACTTGGGCCTCCTGTGCTAAAAATGAATGCACTTCAGATAAACCTAACCAACAGACATTATGTGAGATGAATGCTAAATATATTACATAAATATCTTCTGTGGTTTGAAACTTTTTCTGTATATTTTGTTTCCTTTAGGAGACATTGCATCATTACTGTTGAGAAAGAATCTGTCCATCTCTGCTGCCGCTGCTGCTGACAGACGCCTTGCCATGACTGCTCCATTTTGCACTTTAAGTGCCTTATTTTGGACCTTTACTGAAATATGCAAGAGGCCATCAAGAACCTTTCATCTTGTAAATGAAATATGATGCCAAGGCTGTGTGCCAAGACCGCGTTGTGTTAATGCCAAGCACATGTTTTATCGACTATTGTACAAAGGCTCAAGGCAGGTTAAGACTTCAGTGTAATTTAGAGCAAAGCCATAAACTGTCTGATTGTTTGGATGTGTAAAGCCATCATATACTGACAGGGACTGATGACACTGGGTGTTCAGCAAGGTTTCTGCCTTCACACAAACACACATACATACACTGTAAATACAGGAAGTACTGAATATAATATGTGGATTGCACCTTGTGTGTAATTACTTTAAATTGTACAAAGTGAGTTTTATATTATGTTACCAATCACAGATTGTCTCAAGAAACCTACCAAGCACTTTAAGAAATAATAATCTACCATCCAAACAGAGCATGTACTGTATGTAATAGAATAATCAAGTGGCTAACTGTAGTAACAGGGTCAAGGGAATCTTTTTGTAACGCCATGAATGATTCTTCTCATCAAAGTAGGCTTCCACAAAATGTACAGATGCCCTTCCTGGTTCTATCAAATAACTCAGTAGCTGGTCACAACATTTGCAGTAAGCTTTAGGAATGCTGTAACGTAATCGGGAAGGGTGTTGAGTAAAATCTTGAACTCTAAAATCAGTTCATCTGCCTGTTTAATGTTAATGAATGACTCATCAATGCTGTAATCATGTGTGATCAACATGCTATGTAATAAGAGGAAATTGAGGGAATTTCATTAAAGTTTTTTTTAATAAATGCAACCGAGTTTGTTTTTTTAATTGCCCAGCATATTGTTAAAGATAAGATAGTCACATGCCTACAGGTTGGCTTTAATTTGGAAATATTTAAAACATAGTCTTACTCATGTTTTACAAGCAGCCTTTTATGCTCCTAGATCCAAACATGAAAAATACTATTATTACTGGATGGATGGCTTCATAAGAAAGCAAGAATGCAGCTTATTGGGCACTGGATGAAGAGAAGTGTAAAGAAAGAGGCAGAAGACAGGAAAATAGAGAGCAACCTAGCTGGTTGGGGCCAATAGTGCTGAGTGAGACTGATCTCTGTTCATTCTCTTAGCTGGCAATAAGTGTGCGTGCCCACTATAGGATGGCTCATGGGCAGAGCTGGGCAGTGTTTGCCACTGTGCCAGGAACAGAGGGGCAAGCCTATTGAGAAACAGTGTGATGGACACAATGGGTGCAACAGACTTGCTGCATCAACAGGCTTTTTGCTGCTGTGGTCAGAAATAAACCATAAATACCCCCGCTGGCTGCCGCCGACCACTCGCCAGGCCTCCGCACCCACATACACAGTCACTCTGAGACAGAAAGGAACGACAAAAGCCACAGTGTAGCTTGCACTTGAACTACAAGTCATCCAGGTAAAAACAGGTTGACAGGCCTTTCTTTTTTACTCTCTCCTTATCCCCTTTTCTATCTGCAGCCAGATGGCTCTGTCTTACAGTAAGTAGCATTTTGTGTGTGTGTGCACCGTTGATGTCTAATTTCTACATATGCAGCTGGCACAGCTAGAATTTGAGCACAATAAAATATGCAAATACTGTATCTTGCTGATATGTTTGATTTTTAATAGTTAGATGATCAAGAAACGTATTTAATGTGTTTAAAGGTATGACAGGGTTTTAAAGTTAGGTGATTCTTCCTGTGTTGCAGGAAACTACAAAATGATAGAAAATCTGCATAATCACTCCATTAATGTAACTGTTGTGCTTGGTAGAGTGAAAATGAAAGAACAACAGGGGTCCCCAGACCAACTGCCTGCTGATAAAGGCCAAGGAGAGACTGGAGCTATATATAAGGTATAAGAGCAACTTTTGTCTTGACTTCACACATCGTGTTCACAGAAAAAAGTCCATGGATTGAAATGAAAAAGTCAGAATTACCATGGAACTGGGATTTTGCTGATCACACCATCAATTCCCCAACTGTTCCTGTTTTGCAGTTGGTGATTTTTGAGTCTGAGAATTTTTGTGGAACAAAAGTGGAGTTGTCTGCTGAATGTGAAGATGTGCCGGAGAAGACACGAGTTGGCTCAGTCATTGTGGAGTCAGGACCGTGAGTGGTTCAGTTTCTTGTCATCAAGTCTCATCAGTTTTTACTGCATCTACATTCTGTTTTCAAGTTGCACCCGTTGCATCCTCCATGTCTTCAGATGGGTGGGGTTTGAGCGTCCAGGCTTTGCAGGAGAGCAGTTTGTGCTTGAGAAAGGAGAGTATCCTCGCTGGAGCACCTGGACCAACTGCCACCACAGCTACCGACTGAGCTCCTTCAGGCCTCTGAAAATGGTTAGTATTATCAGTGTAATTTTAGATGGAACTTCAGAAATGTTAAAATCAGTTGTTTTTCTCTCCAGGACAGTGCAGATCACAAGTTGCACCTGTTTGAGAATGCAGGCTTTGAAGGCAGAAAGATGGAGATTGGTGGTGATGATGTCCCCAGTTTGTGTGCTCATGGTTTCCATGGCCGTGTGGCCAGTGCTAAGGCTATCAGTGGAGTGTAAGCGCTAACCTTCCCAATGATACGTTTTATTTATATTAGATGAACTTAGAACTAATTTGTTCTTTTATAGTAAATGAATAGGTATGTATAGGTTGTTCCCGTAATTGTGACCGACTTTCTCTTCCCTGTGAAGGTGGGTGGGATACATGTATCCAGGCTACAGAGGGAGTCAGTTTGTGTTTGAGCGTGGAGACTTCAGGCACTGGAATGATTGGGGAGCTGCTGCACCTCAGATCCAGTCTGTCCGACGTGTGAAGGACATGCATTGGCACAAAAAAGGGTGTTATGTTGCCCCTACCCCTACAACTCCTAATCCCAAACCCAGTCCTAATCCTAAACCTCTAACTCACCCCCAATCTTAATGCCACACCTCCAGATACTCCTACTGCTAATGGAACAAGCAGAAGACAACCAGCCAGTCCTAGGTCTCTCCACCTCACCCCTGTTAGTTTGGGCTATCTGACCATTCAGTTTTGGTAAACTGGAACTGACAATATAAAACATGTACCTCTGCTGGAAATAAATGTTTTGGCCCTGATTATAGTAATCTGCAAGCCATTGCATATTAAAGAGATACTAGGACTGTGTGATATTTAGAGTATTATTGTGCAAGTGTCTAAGAGTCCCTGGTAGGCTAGTGGTTAAGGCGCAGAGCTCTCGCCGCTGTGGCCCGGGTTCAAATCAGGGTTGTGTCAGGAAGGGCATCTGGTGTAAAACATGTGCCAAATGTCAACATGTGAGTCGTCAGTGTGACGATTTGCTGTGGCGACTCCTAAAAACAGGAAAAAGCCAAAAGTGACTTTCTATTGTGCAAGGTTCGAAGAAGCAAATTAGGAGCAATATTCCTAATTTAAACTGGATAACAGTAGCAAAACAATTTCGGTGATTTAGGGAGCACTTCAGTGATTTTAAATATAAAAGTCTTTTCACTTCTCATGACGAGTATCCTACTACTCAGGCTGTGAAAAAGTTGCATAATGTCTCCTGTGGCTGTGGAGGAGTGCTCTGAAGTCTGCAAAAATAACCCCGATGACATCATCAAGAGTAGCTTGGCTTGATCTTGAGACCACAAATTCATAAAGTCTTTGCTATGAATTGGGCCATGGTTAGATCCAATTTTTCTGAGCTTGACCCTAGAGATCATACTTCTTTTATTCTGGCAGTTCTTTGTATTTTTACTTTAAAATAGGATAAATTTAAAATAAAAGATACAATAAATAGCTTACTGAAGAAATCAGAGTTATGAATAACTGTAAAACTGTGAAACATTTCCACCATCAAATATATCAGATAAAATTTCCCAGTGTAGGACTATGGCTCTTGTTACCATTGCTAACTCTGAGAGACGAGGCAGTCCGAGTAACTTCAAAACAGTGCTGATTTATTCAAAGGATCACAGGTAAAATTAACATTACACGCTCAGGTATCTTGCACCTCCAAACTGCTCGCAGGCAGATGTAAGATGAAAGCCCCTGAACCACAACAGGCCTATACATTATATCACCTTGGTTGTGCTAGCCCCATACTACACAGAAACGTCAACCGAGACGTCTCTGTTACCAGCTTTGCAGCTGGTCATAGCAGTAGTCAAAACATGAAGCAAATCAATGTGCATGTGTGTGTGTCTGTTGATTAAGTGGTGTGTAGTTAAAAACATTCTCACACGACCTCTAGTAACATGTCATGATATTAAACATAAGAACATATTATGGCTAAGGCTACAGTTATACACGTCATAATAATAATATTAAACACCCTGTCTGCTGACAGTCATCAACATTTCTCTCTAGTTATCCTTGACCAGATGTTCCCTGTAGAAACTCATAAGCAGGCCTAAGCATTTAACAGTCTAACTAGACATCCTATCTCCACTAAACATTTCTAATACATAAAGTATCTATCCAATTTCTATCTGACTAAAAATACCTAACACCAGTTATGACAGAAACATAATTACGATCTGTTCAAATGTGGTATATTTATGGTGGGCAATGTAGATAATGAAACTGGCTGTTACTCCACAAGACCCACACTGTAGCTATGAAGCTAGGAGACAGAAGGGCATGTGGTATGGATGATATAACTGTTGAAGATTTAAAGCTTGTTAAGCCTTTTTCTTTCTATTTGTTTTACTGTGTTTTTAGTCTATAGTATTCTACCTGGCTCTATTTAAACTTTTTTACTAGTACCTCAAACATAAAGCTGACAAACTAAATAGTTTGGACAATTATAGACCTATAATAGCCTTAGCTAACATTTTATCCAGAGCCCTGAGAACTCTGAACAGGCTAGAACAGTACATCTTTACTACTGACAGTCAACTTGGCTGACATGGCACTGATATGTAGTTTTGGCTTAAAGGATTTTTTTTGATAAATACACAGGCCAAACGGAAAAATGGCATAATTTTTTATTGATGCCTCTATTGCTTTTGACTGTATAAATCATGAAAACTCTTTTACAGATTGTGACTACTGTAATAGAGGTTCCTGTAGATTTCTAGTAACAATCCTTGTATCTGGTATGCACATCAAGTGGTGTGCGTAAAAGGAGGGACTAGCTGTTCATTTCCACAAGAATAATGGGCTTCCACAGGTGTTGTTTTAGCTCTTTTCTTTTTTAAACATGTAATCTATCAGTGCAGGTAAACTGATGTGGAACAGGGAGTATGGTTGGTAAAGTTCTCATTAACCACCTTATGTATGCAGATGGTTTGCTGATTTTACTGATCTGTCCATATAGTGCTGGTCTTTGCACAGATTCTGAGATCAAATACTTATACAGTGTTAATAAGACCAAATAATATAGTATTTCCTGATTTATTCCTGTCTGCTGTTGCTATGACAGTGTAATGAGATTAAATATTCCATTGCATAACCAGTAAACAATCAGGTGATAAGGTAATTTACGAACACATAAACTAATATTGCTCACAAATGTGACCAGTGACTGTGAAGATCTCTCCAGTCAACACTTTTGTACCCCTATCTTCTAATAATACGCATATTGCTATGCTCATAACTTCTGTTAATAATTATTTAGAATTTATAGTAATATGTTCTGCACTTCTTAGTTAAGTGACGAAAGGGGCTGAGTATGTCAGTAAGTCTTTGACCATTGGTTAAAAGCAACAACAAGACCCACCCATAAAAATATAAGCATCCAATCATATGTGACCTTCATTCAGCAGGCATGAGCGGTGGGCAGGGGACGCGCAAAATTTGAACGTTAACCGGAAACAACGTTGATCTAGAGAAATATAGCGTTTCTTTTCACCTATCGATGTATTGTACGTATTAAAAGGAACATTATAACTAGCTGTATGGCAGTCTGGTGAGTAATCTCCTGGGTACTCTCATGTGTGTTTGTCGCTTTAACGGTCTTTGCTTGCGTATGTTAGGGAAGTTAGCAAACAAACGTTAGCCAGCCTCGTTGTTGACATTAGACGCCCTCTGTTTTTCTGGACCCCTTTATAACTTCGTACTGAGGCTGTAGACATTTTAAACAGATAACGTGTTTACCTTAAGTAGAAACGTTTATTCACTTGAACAAATGTGTCTCATTTGTCCAGGGTGTTTGTTAAGAAGCCATGCTGAAGTTCAAATACGTAAGTCAGGGAAACCTGAAAACGCTGCCGTCTTCGGCGGACCCCATTACCAGTCGGACCTCGCGGCTCAACCAGTTGTTTCAGGTAAAGATGTGTCACATAAATGCGCATTGTCTCAAACACTTTGCACAGTGTGAAGAAAACTGCAGTTGCTGGACTTCCCTTTCCTGTGCTTGTATATTCCCCAGGGACGCGCCAAACTGTGTGGACATCAGGGAAGATGCAGTTTGGGTCGGGAAGAGCTTCTGGAAGCTCTGCTGCTACTCTACCAAGAGTGCACCTCCCCAGAGCTTATGATGATACCTAATGTGGCAAACTTTGTCAACAAGTGTAAGCATACATTTCACACATGTGAAGGGTTTCTTTGTTTGTTGTTGTTACTTTTAGCACTGTCAGAATTTTTCCAGTTACATTTGTTGATTATTATTGTTGTGTGTATTTTGGATTATTCTCTGTACCTGCCAGACTGACAGTTTGTTTGCATTTTGTGGACCAGTTTCTGAAGTGGTCTCAGAGCTGCAGATGTTGCAACCTGGGGTTCATGACTTTGAACTGCGTGCTGTGGTGGGTCGTGGTCACTTTGCTGAAGTCCAGGTAGTCCGAGAGAAGGCCACTGGAGATGTTTGTGCATTGAAAGTCATGGACAAGGCAGTTTTACGTACTCAACAAAATGTAAGATTCATTTGGTTTTTTTTTTACTTTATACTCTATCTTAAACAAGGTTAGAGACTCAAACTTTGAGTATAAGTTTGAGTTTGAAATAAGGTTAGAGACTATTAAAATATAGAAAAGACATTTTAGATTTTTTTTGAATATATTAATCGTTGGTTTTGCCACATATTTGGCCCTTATACGTGTTAGTGCAGGAAAATCAAAGGTAAAAATAATAAAATTAGCAATAATAAGCAGCTAAATGAATTTCATTTAGTTGCTTCAGGGTTTCAAAATGTCTGTTTTGTTGAAAGCAGTTTTTTTTCAACTGGCATTGAAAGCTAAAGCCAGGCTTGGTTGCAGCAAGCTACGGTTTAGCCATTCGAAAGATTTGTTATTTAATTACTTTAAGACACATTTCATAGAAGAAATTCAAGTTACCAACATTTTCAAATCTTATACTGTAGATTTAGAAAAATTGTGATTGCAGAATTGTGCTATCACCAAATAAACATGAATAAGCAGAATAAAATCAATTAAGAACCAAAATATGTACAAAACAATCTGTAGGGTTCAAAGTCTTATGCAAGTGTTGTGCTTTTCATTTTTGCACTATCCTCCATGCAAGCTTGGTGCTTAGTATTCCAAAGTTGCAATCTGAAAAAGGCCCATTGGAGGGTGCTCTAGGGTTGAATACAAGAAAACAAAATCTGATTACATTTTTTCACAGCTGTGACCTCTGGTGTGACTAATAGAACTGATCCGAATCAGACTAGTACATGAGCTGTGACTGGAAGGCATCTGAAGTGAGCAATGCTGTGAACAGGAGAAGTTTTGTTAATGACTCCTGTGACTAAATGACATCCCACTTAATAATACAAGCACCATGGACTGAAGATCAGACTGGAAGATTCGATGTGATATCATGAGTAAGTTTGACATGTGCATTAGGGTCTGCTACAGTTTAACTGAATAAAATTTTAAAAGTTGAGGTTGCATTTAAACCCCACTAAAAACCAGAAAGAGGGTAGCTTCTTAGTGATTTAGACAGATGAGTTTATGTGGCTGATATGATGTATGCATTGCTGCTGTTGCGTTTATTTAATGCACTGCATATATACTGATTGCATACCTTCACTTCTCCTTAGGTGGTTTTTTATGAAGAGGAGCGAAGGATTCTGGCCCTGAACAGCAGTCCCTGGATCCCACAGCTTTTCTGCGCTTTCCAAGATAAAGATCATGTCTACCTGGTGAGACTGCAGGCATTTTCTCTGATGTTGAGGATGGACTGCATTTGCTATGTTGATATATCTTTGGCTTTATTTTTCCTATTTAGAATAATGTTTTGGGTTAGGTAATTAATGTGTAGTACTATTTGGGTGTAGATGTTGTATATGTAGTAGTATTGCCTACACTTGTGGTATAGCACAGGCTTTGTGCTGTAGTATAGGCCTAGAGGTAACCTGTTTGTTTAACAGTACTGACTGAGATACATTTAAGTACTGGTGTGGTTCCTAGCCCAACTACTATTTACAAGAGAGGCTGCAGATTTATGTGTTGCTATATTTGTTCTCCCTGAACTAAACCAGGTGAGGGTGTAGTGGTTCCTATTCTACTGAAGAAAGATGCTCTGGAGCCATTAACTTTACACACACACAGACACTATGTTCTACTATAGTGTTGTCATAGTTTTTAATAGAAGGTGAAAAAAAAAAAAAAATTAAGTTTGGTCTCCTTAGAGAGAGAGCACTGTTGTTTTAAATGTCACCTTTTGTATCAGTTGTTGGCACATTCACCCAAACTCTTTAACTGCATTGATTCAGCTGAGCTGACTACAGCCACTGGGCCAAGCTACTGTTATTCAAAAATAGCTGCAAAAATAAAATAAATTAAGTAAAAATTTAATAAAATTATGTTTTTTCTGTTAGTTTTATGCAGGAATTTCAACATAAGATTATTGCTTATTGGATATTATATACATTATATGTTTTTGTATACATATTTTATATAAAGCTGTTTTGAAAGGTGTCATTTTATTCATTTTCTTTAACAGCTGTGGTTTCCAGAATGTGACTAATAAAACTGCAAGATCAGTCAGAATAGTACATGAGCTGCTACAGGAAGGGACCTGAAGTGAATAGTGAAAGGAACGACTTGTAGAAGAAATGCTTTGAAGCAGGGTGATATAGTCATCCTCTAGAAAGTTTGAAAAGATCCTCTTATAGCAGCTTCATAACTTTGCTGTGGTATTGTGTTGCGTAGCTTGTGGGCTAGCTGCTAGTATGTTTGTGAGTCTCTGGGGTATTGTTTAAATTATCGACATTATTTAATGCTGGCAACTGCACTGGACAGGACCTCTGAGGTGCTGCATACTGTCTTTGGGCCTAGCTGCTTTTGCTCAAATTGTTATTCATTATCTAAGTGCAACTAATATCACAATGCACATTCCAGAAACCATGACTGCAAAAAGAAGCAAAATATAACAATCAAGAGGTGAATTAACTGTTTCTGAGCTGCCAGCAATTCACCTGCAAGTGAAACAACCCCCTGTGTGAATGTGGATATATAAAATAATAGATCTTTTCATTTAAGTCTGGTTAAAGAGGTAACCAGGCATATTTCCCAAATTGTTAGTGACTAATTGTTATTTCAGTTTACTCTTCACGGTGCCCAGTGCAACCATCATTAAGGCTGTTCACCTCACAAGAAGTCATCATTTTCGCCATTGACCTGTTAGACTGGCTTAGGGTATAGGAAAGAGCATTTCCTCCCTGACCAAGCCTTATACTGTATGCTGCTCTTTGTCTTCCTTTCAATCACCCCCTCCTTCATGGCCCCTGCATGTCTGTCTCCATTTTTCCTCTTCTCTTTTCACCCCTCCTCTGTCTCACCCTGCTCCCTAACTGAGCATGGAGGAAAATACAAAGCATCCATCTTTATCCATGTGTCAGAGAGGCACCCAGTCTTCCTGTTGCTAGGTAACACTGGAGAATGCACCCGTTCATTCAGACTTGCCGACCATTCATGCACCAGGGGCTCTCGCTTGTTATGGCTGTATGGCTGGCACCATATAGCACAAATCAGCCTGACCAGCGCTCTTAATCTCAGGATGCAGAACTTCAGTCAAATATGACCAAAGCTGATTTGTTATTCTGTGTTCCTAAACTTTAAAAATAAGATATCTGAGGATGAGTCATGTTTTTTTTGTAGCATGTTGCTTGACAGAAAACACGTCCACATGCAGCCTGAGATCACAGACGTATAAGGTATATGTGGATTTTGCAGTTATTGTTGGTGTATTTTAGCTGTTGACCACCAAACATTGACTGCAGTGTCACAGATAAATCTGCAATAGTATCTGCAGTTATATAACTGAATCTATAATGAGGAGAACCATCCAATGAGCTTAGGCTCCACAGAACATTGATAGCTCATACACATGTTGTCTTAACACTTGTTGCTTGTTTCAACTCACTATATACACTCAAATGTTTCAACAGCATGTGATACCTATTCCTTTTAATTACACTCATTCATTCAAATTCTAAGTTCTGGACATACAGTAGTTTTATGCTAACAATTCCTGACTGCATACAATACAACATGTGGTACTGAAAATGTCTCTTCAGGCAATGGAGTACTTGCCAGGCGGTGACCTGATGTCCCTGCTAAACCGATATGAGGATCAGTTTGACAAATCCATGGCTCAGTTCTATTTGGCTGAGCTGGTAGAGGCCATTCATGCGGTCCATCAGCTGGGCTACGTCCACAGGTGAGGCTCTGGCTAATGAACCCCACAAAAGTTTGACTACAGACCATTCAAGACTTTGTGAAATAACATGATTAAGAGCCGAGAGAGCAGAGATCATAAGTAGCTGTTTTTCTTAGATCATTACTAAATGTCATTCTTTGCCTTTTGTTTTTTACTGGAAGGCCAAATGCATATACAGTAATGCAGGAAAACATTAACTCGACATTAGAAATGCAGCACTGTAATGTAACCTAGAGCACTGACTGTGATGTTATGTAATACAAAAAGAGTACTGGCATTTAAATGACTCTACTCAGGCAACAAACAACTCTGTAAAAGCTGTATCAAGTCTCCCGTAAACTGTTCAATCTCAGAGACGTCAAACCAGAGAACATTCTCATCGATCGCACCGGTCACATTAAGCTGGCAGACTTTGGATCAGCTGCTAGGCTGACTGCTAACAAAACAGTAAGTGGATCTACAGAGTTTGCTATGTATTGCCTTCATTATTCTTGATGGTGACATTGTGTTTGATTTGTTTCTAGGTGGCAGCTCCCACAGTGCCTGTTGGGACCCAAGACTTCCTCTCCCCTGAGGTCCTGGCGGCCATGAATGGGGGCCCTCACAGCACCTATGGGGTTGAGTGTGACTGGTGGTCCCTTGGAGTTATAGCCTATGAGATGATCTATGCCAGGTCACCTTTTTCTGAGGGCACTTCTACCAAGACCATCTACAACATCCTCAACTTCCAGGTACATAGTGTGTCATCTTGACTGACATTTATTACTGGCTGTATTTAGCCCATTTTCCACCGCCTGGTACCGGCTCAACCTGACTCGACTCGCCTTATTTGTTTTTCCATCAGTCAAATGTTGGAGATAGTACCTGGTATTATTTTTGGTATCATCTGAGTCGAGGTTCCAGGCAAGCAGAGGCAATACCAAACGGTGACGTGTAAATACTGCAGACTAGCGATTGGTCAGAGAAATTGCATCAACATGCGAGACATTCTGGAACAAAGAAAGCACCATTTTTAAAAGCAATGTTATTTGATGCTAACCACTACTTTACTGTAGATACTGTACTAACTAAAAACCACCACATACCAAGAATAAAGAACAGTATACCTTCGATGTCCTCCACTGTTACTGTGTCGGTTGCTGACGATGTCACGGCGGTGTAATGTGGTGTTGCTATGACAACCAGCTACACTGAGAGGGATCCCTCTGCAGTGGAAAACCGAACACCCGGCACCAAAAGCGAGCAGAGTTTAATCGAGTCGAGTTGAGCTGGTACCAGGCAATGGAAAAGGGGCTTTTGATATGTAATTGTCTGTGCCTTAGAATACCAGATGACTGAAGAAATAAAATGTTCTCAGCATATGCATTCACATTTACCTGATGTAATACCTGAACAGTCTTGGGTAATGAATATTTGTCATGTTGCTTGCTTGCAGTGGTTTCTAAAGTTTCCAGAGGAGCCGCGGGCAAGTAAGGAGTTTGTAGACCTAGTGCAGAGCTTGCTGTGTGGAGCCAAAGAGCGACTGGGTTTCCAAGGACTTCGCTGTCACTTGTTCTTCTCCAGTGTAGACTGGAACAACTTAAGACATGGTGAGGTGATTCCTGTCTTTTGACACTCCTGTTCTACTAATAAAAATACTCAATTTGAAATAACTGTGTTGCTGTAATCACATTAGTAGACAGATGATATACAACCAGTTGTCAAATACTAATGTTGTTTATAATACACATAAGTGTGCATGTGGTTGCACACAGACAACAAACACCAAACTGCGTTGCCTGTGGGGTTGTCAGTAGTAAAATAATGAGATCCTATGTGCCACTGGCAGAAGGCCAGTTCTTTCCTGAGGAAGAGAACGGGAGGGAGACACACAGACTGAAGATCTGCAACTCATCTCCTTCTCAACAGAGACAGCACAAATCTTTTACGCTAGTGACACCAGACATGCTCTCTGTGTCAGAAATACACGTGCGTTTGTTGAACGTCATTGTTGCCATCAAATGTGAGGCTGTGCTGACTGACAAATGTAGGCTGACGTTTTCACCTGACCAGCTGTGGGAAAACACATCCATAACATTCACATGAATGGACATTTTCAGTGAAGCATGGTACCATTTTAAAAACAACAGCTTTACAGTGATTCTATAACTCGCATGTATAGTTGCGAGGGTGAGCAGGATTTATTTTGCTGTGCAGAATGCCTTGTTTTCAGATGAATGAACATCCCCTTTTTAATTCTGAAGTGATTACCAAACATAGCTATACCAGTCATTTCCTCTGAGCTGTTTTTAGTCTTGATATCTCTGTTGATGCTGAATTTTAATGAGATGTTTTTTGTTGTTGTTGTTATTGTTTTTTTTTTGTTTTTTTTTTACCACATGATTATTGTTTGACCATGATGCAGTGTTTTGAATGCAGGAGCTTTTTTCCCTGTGTGCATGTGCTAGAAAGGTCTGTTGATTATGTTTTTTCCCTTCTGAATTTCATTTGATTGTCAGCTGATTGATTGATTGTCCTTGAGTAAAGGATGTCAAATGCAATATAAAAAAGAGAATCACCTATATAAATTTGTATCTGTATTGAAAATATAGCCCTAGTTTATTGATAGCTGGACACATATAGAGCTTTATGCTTGGCTTTAGCTCCGGCTGATTAGCTTGCTCTGCTGCAGTCATGGAGAGCGAGTGAGCTTGTGTGTAAGTGAGAGAGAGAGGGAGGGACAGAGAGACAGCATGCACATCAGCGCGCGACTTCCAGCACTCTAGACTACCGCCGCTCTGCTCCATTCCTCTTCCCTTCCTTTCTCTTCCCTTTTCTCCTTGTATTTTTATTTTTTACTTTTTTTTTTTTTTTTAACTACCTTCTTTGTTTGCTGGTTCCTTTTATCCTTGCCCCGTCTTACTCCCTCCTTTCATCCTTGTGTCCTGCAGTTCTCCCGCCTTTCGTTCCTGCATTGCACGCTGAAGATGACACCTCGAATTTTGAAGAGCCGGAGCAGGCAGCCCCCCGGCCACCCGCAGCAGCTCAGCAGGGAGCTCTGCCAACGGGCTTCCAGGGCCAGGATTTGCCCTTTCTAGGCTGGTTCTTCAGCAGAGCGTTGACAACATTGGCTAAAACCGAGTAAGTGCTACCCGTTTGTTTTTGTTTCTTGTTTTTTTTTTTTTTTTTTTTATTTATTTAAACAACCCCCTCTTTTCTTATAGCCATCGCAGAGACCCCTGAAAACACCTCTCTAACACATTTTGTTGGTTCAAGACCCCATGCTACCACTGGCTGCTGTTCTGCCATTAAACCCCTCATTACCACAGCAACAAATTCCTGGCAGCCTTGTTTTAGGTGATCTAGCGAGGTGCCCTGGGCAGTTGGTATTGTGTCCCTGTCATAAGTCTGTTGGGGCTAAAATGGGTTTGGCCATATGCCGCGATAGTTAAGGAAGGGGAGGGATCCCCCTCTTCACTGGAGCTCTCTTCTGATTTCTCTTTTTGTGCTTTGATCTTGTCCATAGTTGATCTAATGTATAGATAGATAGATCAAATGAATGGGCCAGAGGAGTTTTTCTTGTGTTATTTTGCTATCTACACTGATTGGTATGCAACTGAGTGTGTCAATGAGGTTTGCTGATAGGTGGCACCCCACACACAGACACACTCCCACCCTCGCTGCTGTTATTATGCTTTCTCTGGTAGTGCGCAGCATAATGGGCTCCCGACTTTTACAGCATGGGTTTTGGGACTGTAATTATCCCTAATGGAGTTTGGCTTCTTAACCTCAGATAATAATGCAAGAGGATGGGTTTCATTTCTATAGCCCCCTGGCAGTTCTCTAGCAGGTTAATGGTTCTGGAGACTGCGGATCATGACAGCAGCAGCAACAGAAAGGAAAGAAAAGGCGACAGGGAAAAAGGATCAGAGCTCAGATTGGGGGAGCGAAGCTATTTTTATTGTTACTACCATGATGTTTTTTTCCTAGTCCCCACCCCCATCTTTACCCTTCTCATCTCATCCTTCTCCCTCTTCTGATGTCTCTGTCCCTTGTTGTTACACCATCCTTCATCTGTTCATGGTTTTTTTAAGTGTAGCGAGTCATTTTCTCTGCTGCATTTGATTAAGAAGAGCTCGTAGAATGTGTCAATTTGTGTGTGGGTGCATGCATATCCATGTACACATTCTTCATTACAATGCCAAAAAGGAAAGAGAAATTAACCGAGAGCCAGGCATAATGAAATGCTAATCATGTGTTTTGGGGGTGCTTGCCATTATTTTTTCATTCATGTGAACTTGTCTGTCTGACTCCTTAGTAAAACTCAACAGCAAAATCCCCTTAACAGCTTGGCTCAGACGTATGAGAAGCCATCTGCGGTATAGTGTCAGAAAATCATCTGTGTAAGGTGGCTTGAATGTAGACATCCAGGAAAACCTGCCTCTACAATATTTTTTAACAAGTATACAGTATCTTGGGCATTAGCTCAGTTGTGATCAGGCATAAGGCCAGTGGAGTCAATTGGTCTGATCAGTCAACACTTTGGTCAAGAGTAGAATATCCTGACAGTTACTGACCAGATAGCCATGAATGGATACTGCCAGATGGCTGTGTTATGTGTATTCATTGTCTCCAGAGAATGAATCCTAATGACTTAGCTGACCACCTGAGGTTTCAGCTAGTGTCATCATCTGGTCAGAATTACCCCTTGACTGGTATTTTCTTAATTAATGGTGCAGTTTTCAAGAAATCTGCTATGGGATATTCGTGGGCTTTTGAGGATGCTCTTGTGTTTTTACTGACCACCTGACTTTTCCTCTGTTACCATCAGGCAACAGAGGAAATCTCGATTCATAGACAAGCAAAAAGTCTAATGGCCAAATTGCAGTAAAAATTGCAGACGACCTTTACGCTCCACGGCAGATGAATCCTTTCAGTTTTAATGACCCATAGCCTTTCTTCAAATGTCACCTACAGGACAAACCTTGATTGTTAAGGCTCATTACTGGAGATATGCATAAGAATAGCAAACTTGTCGGTATGTTATAAATCATCTATGCAGTGCCTTTTAAATTGTTTTAAAAACAGACTTGATTGTGCGTATTTGTTTATGACCAAATGATGAATTGCTACACATAATCTTTACACATTGTTATGGAGATAATCCAACAAACACTTTTTTTAAGCCAAATGTGAAGACTTTTCTTTGTATCCTGTTGGCTAACAAAAAGCATAACTAGTGAGGTGTGTTAAATACAGTTCAGTCATTTGTGATGTTGCATGTGGCATATTAAAAGGAAGTATTCAAAGGAACGTGATTTTTAGACAACACACGCTTGAATAAGAATTTTTGACTTATCATTTGATCTGGTGCTCCATTTTGGTCTGTTGTCCACTGTCCTGTGTTTGATGTGAAGGTTCATTTCTTTACTGATTTCTTCAACATTGTTTTGCATGTTTTATTATTTTGTTTAAAGGTACAAGATTGAAACAACAGATTACATGGCTTGTTCATCTTCCAGCTTCTCCAAAAATATTAGTTCCCTGGGAAAATCCCCACACCCAAACTGTGTGTATCCTGATCTCACTTTTTTTTTTTTTTTTTTTTTTTGGTAGGGTTATGTATGTTTATATAGTGTATTTGCGGACTGTGTTTGTGGCCTATCTTGTTTGTGTAAAGGATCAGTGCTGCTATACCTTTTGACTTGCATACCTTTTCTCAGTCCTTGTCTCTTTTTGATTCTCTTCAGTAATGCAGTCTGCACTGGCTACTTATTTATTTTCCCTCCACAGTACAGAGACATGACAACTACCATTTTCCTCTGCTAGGAAAAGGGTGGCTTGGTATTTTCTCTCTTGTAAAAATATTTATGTACTGTTCTGCCTGCATGATGTTTAGAACAGTAAAAATATTACTCGTGCTCAAAGCACTGTTGACATTTCCTCACATTTTCAGTTAAATGCATGCATAAGAAGTGGAGGGGTGGAATCAGTAGAGGGAGGTGAAGAATAAATGTATCCAATTATCCATCAGTTCATACTAATGAGGTACAACTCAGTGCAGTTGAGGAGCTTTAAATGGTCATATTATTTGTATTCTCTCCTCCCCCAAATTTGTGAATTTTGATGTCTAACATCCATTTTAATAGACAATACATCCAGCTAGCTAGAGTGCTTTTTCTAGATGTCTGTGAAAAAGACTGGTTGGGATGCTGCTGTTTTTGTTAATGATATGAACCTATCTGTCAGATATATATATTTTAATCTATCTCTCTATCAATGCCAGTCTGTTTTCCCCTCTCTCTATCTATGTATCTATATGTATCTGTTTCCTGGTAAGACATGCAGCCAAGGGGGTTGTTTATTGATTCAGGAAGGCGAAGGGAGCAGCGCCTGCATTTGGATTATTTTTAACACTGTGACTCAGTCTGAGTCAACTTTATTAAAGATCCCTCTGCGGTATTTGTGAACCCATTCATCCAGACCCATCAGTATAGACTTCCATTCAGAACTGCCTTTTCTCTGGCCAGGAGAAGGGTAAAAATGGCCTTTGAGCTCTAAATTTTCCAAAGAATGAAAACCAGAAAGTACATCACACTTTACACAAACACAAAAAATGAGTGCACTCGGCTCTACACTACAGAGCTTGTTTAGACCCACCCCAAGCAAAGGCATATCCAAAATTTTCCTGTGACATTATTTTGTCAGGCAAATAACAAATATTTCCAGGTCCTCACTGCTGTTTTGTTCACATATAGTGTGTTTCGTCTTGAATAATCCACAGTGAATAAAATATGACCAGCTCTTTCTTACTTCAAAAATGCTCTGCTGAAAGTTCCTCTAATTGTTCTCAGGAGCCCTATTGTTATGACTAGATGTTCTTCAGAGTAGAGTTAATGCATATTTTTATGCTCCCAGTGTTTGTTGCTCATTTGTGATGTGTGGGTGTTGTCTGTGTTTCAGCCAGCTTTAACTACAGCTACAATACTGTCAAGGCTTGCCGTTACATGATGTGGCTTTGTCATGATATCAGACTGTCAGTCATCCTCATTCTGGTTTGCTGATATGATTTGATGATGATTCCAATTTTTATGCACTTTCTTACACAATAGAAATAGACTTTTGTTTGCTCATATGACGTAGTTCAGATTAAGTTGATTTGTTTGAACGTCGTCCTTCATGTCATTCATGCACAGTCTAACTAGAGGGAAGAGTTCTGTTAAAGAAAATGAAACATCAACTTGGTTATTGCAATGCGCATGTACTGTGATGTGCATGAGACATGGTATTTGTGTTTGGCTTGATTAGTAAGGAACATCTGCCGTATATGTTGTCTCTCAGGCCAGTGTCCGCAGGCCTCAACTCTCCTGCGAAGACCAACTCCATGGAAAAGAAACTGCACCTTAAAAGCAAAGAACTACAAGAAACTCAAGACAAATGTCACAAGGTGAGGGTCTGATTTCTGGATTCTTTTACTTTTATTTATGTTTCAGTATTTCATCATTAGACTTTACGACAGACAAGTCGTTCTTATGTTGAAATACCAGTGCAGCTCCATCAAGTAAGGGTGATGTATCTAGAGTAAGACTAGCGTTGGCTCACTGCAGTACATTCAAGTTGTATTTTTGTATTTCCATCTTTCAGGTGAAAAAAATATTTCATTGTGGATTGTATTACCAGATGTCTTGTTTATTTTGTCTTGCTGGCTTAACACAGATCAAGCAAACCAAGTTAATCTTGTGTGTTTACTACATTACAATGACATGTTTTGGATAATAGGTCAAATATGTCAGCTAACATCAGAATTTATGGCAGATGGACCCTTCTCACTGATTTAAATCACCACTTCAATAACCTTTACATTTGTGCCATATTTGGTGTTCGCAGCCTTTTGTTCTGACTTCTCTTCAAAGTCACTCTTCCAAAACATAACATACACTGCAATGCCTGACTACTTGCAGGTTTCAGGAAAATACCCCCCCAAATAAAACAAAACCGATAATTGCCTGTCCAGCAGAAATACGGCCACCATGGCATCACCGATGTTAGTCCTGGCTTTACTTCTTGCGGCATGCAGCTTCTTTTTAGTTGTAATTTTGTCGAATATGGTCACCTTTTGCAACCGAACACTGCTGTGCCATAGCTCACTAGCTTTAGGTATAAAAACAGAGCAGTAACGTGTCTGCCTGCAGCGCCTTGTGGGAGAATCTTGGCTCACACAATGAGTGCAAGGGTAGAATTTGTGCAAGTAGGAAGTTGCATTGGCAGGCAGGTAGGCCATCCAAAGGTTTTGTTCTGACCAAGTAAAATTACTGGTCAGGCTTTTTTCAGCCTTACTTGTGCCAAGGTTGAATTTTTTACTTTATGTTATCAGTGCATTTAATGTATTCATTGCCAGTGGGATGAAAACAGAATTTCAAGAAGTGTAACAAAAAATGATTCTGTTCAAGTTGCAATGAAACGGGTAATCATGCTGTTATCTCTGATGGATTCAGATGGAGCAGGAGATCTCCAGGTTCCAGCGTAAAATGACCGACCTGGAGTCAGTGCTCCACCAGAAGGATGTGGAGCTGAAGGCGTCTGAGACTCAGAGGAGCATCCTGGAGAAAGACCTCGCCACCTACATTACTGAGTGCAGTGTGAGTCATCATAACAGCTGTGTCCATGCCTGTGTAGCATTTAAAAGCAATGTTTATGCATAATAATGCTCTTTCACACATTTGTTTTGTCACACATTGCTGTAGTCTTTGTCACTCTCCTCAACCCCTGTCAGAAACCAGTATTGTGTTACGCCAAGAGCAGCCTTGAGTTGGTGTATATATGCATTTTCAGAGCCTGAAGCGAAGCTTGGAGGAGGCACGTGTTGAGGTCTCCAGAGAGGATGACAAGGCAATGCAGCTGCTGCATGACATCCGCGAACAGAGCAACAAGCTACAGGAAATTAAAGAGCAAGTATGTTAATCTTCTAATTCAAATGATCCTCCATCTACTCCCCCTTCTCCTCTTCACGATAATGATACTATGCATGTGGAGATCTTTTTTTTATAAACACTTCAAGATTTTTATGTGAAAAAAATTGTAGTTAGAACAAAAAATGCTACCTACTGCATTCATAAAGCTGTGTTCTAATTTGAGGAGATTCTTCTACTTTATTTTAGTGTCATCTTTATCATAATTACGGAATACCGTGGGCAGCAATGGGTTTATCCTCCTCCTCGGCGTGTCCCCGTTACACAGGCAGGGCTTCCCCTCCGAGGACTCCCTTGTCCTCAGTACTCATAAAGGTCATTATTGCAGATGGCATCCCTGCAAGGTACAAAAGTGGGGGAGGCTCTGATCATTGCTCAAGAGATTCACTCAGCTACTTCCCAGGGAAAAGACAGTATTTAGAATATTTTGATGTACATTTATTATTTAAATCAGAAGCTGAACTTTGAAAGATTTTAGACAAATATTTCACAAAGAAAATCTGGGATATAATGGATAAGACATGTCAGCTTTTATAACTGAGACCCAATCAAGTCACCCTTTGTAAATTCCTGTAGTTTGTTTAGTTTTGTTCATTAGTTGAAAATCTTGGTGTACAGGAAGTGAGAGAGAGTTACCAACACCAGTGTAACATGTCTCAACACACCTCGACAGTGCTAAGCTGTCAACTACAACTTTGAAGTGGTCATCCTTGGGTTGCTCTCTTTGATTTTGACACTTAGTGATCAGTGGTCATTGCCGCAGTGCATTACTGCAGTTTCTATAGATGACTGCACAATGAAACCCTGTCAGCAGATCTGTGAACTATAACTTTGCCTGTATAGCATTGGCAGCAATTGCTGCAGCACTAACAGCTCAGTTCCTCTGTTCAGGCAGCTTGAAACACTCTTCATCAAAATGTAAACATTTGCCACTTTTTTTTTAAGTGAAGCCTGAACAGAACTGTACATTTACATGCTGACATATGTTGAACCAGTGCTGTGTTAAATAATTTTGTAATACAATGTAGAACAACCTGAAGAGCTACAGCCTTTTTGTTCAGTTCTTCCTTAAAATTGATTTCAAAACTAAGGAGTTTAATTTTACTCAACAGGAAAAAATGTTTGGAAAAAATGTTTTAATCTTCACAGGAAGATGACAAGTGACTTATCTCTAGCTTGTACACACCGAGTGTGATCACAGCACGCCCAGAAGTCCTTGGAAAGGTTGCAAAGTTGAAACTGTAGGGATATCACAGTCCATTCAACTGTCATTTGGTATAAACCGCTGAGACCAGTTTTATTTAAGAGTATAAGATGCTCACCATGATGATGATAAGCATTCTTGCAGTACAGTACAGATTATTATTATTATTTTTATTATTGTTACCTCACAAAAATTAGACATAAAAACATATCTAAATGTAAATTAAAATGCCCGCTGTGTCCACCAGGCTTATATTTTTATTAACTTGACCTTGTGCTAATGAAAAGAATATAGAGTCTCTTTTTGGAGTGCAGTTTAGTTTTCACTTTGTATTGTCTGTGCCCTCAGGAATACCATGCCCAGCTGGAGGAGATGCAGGTGACCATCAGACAGCTGGAAGAGGACCTGTCAGCTGCCCGCCGTCGCAGCGACCTCTATGAAGCTGAACTTAGGGACTCCAGACAAACAAGCGAGGAGCTCAAAAGGAAAGCTGTGGAGTACCAGCAAAGAATCCAGAAGGTATGTTTGCTCCAGGCGCAGAGATGATTATAGGTATGCAATGCAAATTCAAAGGAGGATAAAGTCAAAGAGTTGAACATACATATTTTGTCCTTGAAACAGAGAACTTTTGCTTGTAAGTCTTAACAGGAAGCAGATTAACCACAGTGAAGTTGACATCCTGATGAAATAGTCTCTGAAAGATGGTGGTAAAGAAAGTTGGCAGGGCCCCAGTGAAATAAAATACTGTATCTGATATGAAACTATAAATAAGGGCCACAGCTAGGCATTTTATTGCATGGCAATGATGAAGCTAATAAAAGCAAAGCTTTTTAAAGTTTAAAACTATGATTTGCCTTGAATTATTAACATATGAATATGCCACCTCACAGAGAAAAAGGTTGATTCGTGTGTAGGTTGTTCTCTTTCTGGTGAGTTATTTTCTTGTTTAGGCCTGCATATCCGGCTATTCGGACATTCGTTCGTTGGGTAGGTAATTGGTTTTCAATTTTAGTATTCGAATGTTCGAGACACCACCGCTGCTCATTGTCTCTCTTGGTGGAGTAGATTCAGAAAATTGGCTGTGAAATTTGGGCAAAAGATTAAAAGACCAGCTGTTAGGTATGACTTGGATCCCTTTGTTCCTACCAGTGAGCTGTTGAATAGAACATAACTGTTACCACAAATATCCGCAGTCCAAAAATTCCCATTTGTGACAGCCCTATATCATTTACGAGCCAAGCAGACAATCTGCAAAGCCTATATACATACAGTATAATTCTGTCCTTTGGCTTGTTTGGTAGTATCTGACAACATGGTTTTGTCAGCTATTGAAAATAAAATTAGACCTCTTAGTCTGACAGACCAGTGGACTTGTAAGCCAAATGTTTTTTGTAGAGGACATTACATCTGATGCTACATTACAGTTGTGCTTGCTGGTGCCCCAAAGTGTCACTTTTATATGTGATATTCATTTGTGGCCTAAATATAAAAACATACAATATCTGTTGATGCTCAATTCATCAAAGCTCCTGATATATAGAATTGTAATATTCAAAAGTAACTGTAGCTTAAGTAAAGTAATACAGAGACATTTGGAAACAGTGGAGTTGGAAGTAATTTTATCCACCAATTAAATGTGACTCAGGTGTGGATTACATTCACAACAGAGCAAACTGTCAGTTACATTCAAAATGTTTGTTTGTTAGTCATGTGGATAAAGGCCCAAACACACATGACCTCAGTTCAAATGATTGGGTCATGTGGTTTGGAGGTTTTCTAGATGCCTCCTTTTAAAAGACTTCTGAATGAACCTGCTCTTGGAATCCTCCAGTAAGATTAGACTTTATTGATCAGCCCCTGCCATGTGCTGTCTATTTTTCAGGCCAAAGAGCAGGGAAAAGTCGAGGTGGAGGAACTTCTTTCCAAACTTGAGAAGGTATCAAATTCCTTCAGATACATCATGGTTTAAAAACTGTAATGGTGCTGAAATTTCAAGTCTGAGCTTACTGTGCTTTCTTTGTTTAAGACTAATTCTGAACAGCAGGTGAAAGTACAAGAGCTCCAGGACAAACTGTCCAAGGTAAATCTATTTTAATCACATGATTATTATTATTTGTACTTTTACAGTTGCTAAAACCTCTTCTTTCTTTATTGTCTAAAAAGTAGAGCAAACATAATTGGCCAGCTCCAGTTCTGTTTATGTAGCTTTCAGTATCTCTGTGGGGAAGAACTGCCCAATCACATTAAGATGTTTCTGGGGATCCACTAACAGCCTCTGACCTCCTGACCTCCTCCAGGCAGTGAAAGCAAGCACAGAAGCCACTGAGCTGCTGCAGAATGTCCGGCAGGCCAAAGAGCAGCTGGAACGAGATCTGGAGCGCCTGCGAGGCAAAACTGACTCTAGTGACACTTTAAAACGCCGCCTGAGGGAGTCAGAGGTACCAAAATGAGCCCACAATGCTAAAATGATGCAGATTTGTTAAATGCTACAGGTTTATGTGTTATATATGGTTTATATTATTGGACCACCAAACACTCTTGGGAAATTTTCCATGCGGTTAGCCTTATGTTATTATTTTTCTTGTGTAAGCAGGAGGGCAGGAAGACCCTGGAGAACCAGGTAAAAAGGCTGGAGATGGTTGAGCGGCGAGAGAATAAGCTGAAAGATGACATTCAGACCAAATCCCAGCAGATCCAGCAGATGGCTGAAAAGATCATGGTGAGAGAGCTACAGATAAGACTTGCTAATACTCTGCCCCACTACATCCCTAATTTCGCCCCCTGCCCACTTCTCCCATTCATCCAGCCCTCCCTCAGTCTCCTCTCACCATTTATCTTAGAGCACGCATGTACACACTACTCACTTCTCTTAAGAGAGCTCTTGGCTTGCTGAGTGTTCATGAGTGGTGACTCAACAGGTATCAGAGCTTATATAGATTTTAACATACACATGATTTTAACTGTCAGCATGAGCAGGCACCACTACAGCCGACTTTTGGATTTCCAGCTTTTCAATGCAAGTTTCGTCTTCTTCTTCCTTTTTTTTTTGGTTTGAGAGTAGACTCAGAACAGCTTTCAAGCTGTTTTTCAGTAGACCACACTTTCATATTTAGGTGGTAGTCTGTGTCTTGGTACATAATTTATAAATTTATATGCATGCCATTTAGTGTATTGTATTATGTTAAGTATCTCCAGTTACCTTTGCAATGTTACTCCTTCCAGGAACTGGAGGAAAACCTGAGGGATGCTCAGTCAACAGCCCAGCGGATGGAAACCCAACTGGTTCAAAAGGAGAGGCTTTATGAAGACAAAATCAAGGTGGGCCAGCCTAAAAGTTTAGGTTCAGTTATTACTACACAGGTGTTTCTGTTATTTTGTTCACCTCATTCATAGCAATGAGGGCAGGCTAAATTACATTTCTTTTTAATACATTTTGAACAAAAGCTTAGTTTAAGATAGGTGTACCTAATAAACCGGCAACTGAGTGTGCAGTAATTCCTAGTCAGTCCTGCTCTTTCAAATCAGTGTTGTGGTGGATGCAAGCCAAAGCTGTCGCATATTTGACATCACAATAATTACTGGTTGGACATGTACAGTACAACCATGTCAGCATGTGGTTGTTTCTTGTTTTTTAAATCAATGCCTTGTCATGTAGCAGATTACAGACCACAGTCTAAATGTGGATTTGTCAAATTCTATCACTGGCTCTGTCTGAAGGTTCTTGAGGCCCAGATGAAGGCAGACCTGGCTGATAAGGAAAGCCTAGAGGCCAAAAGGGCCCAGCATGAGGAGGAATCGAGGGAGAACTGCAAACTTATCACTGAACAGAAAGCAGTAAGGAAACACACAAGGCTTTTTTTAAAGTTGTATCTACACAGGCACTCACCAGGTGGGCACAAAGCACGATTCGAACCAACTAAGAGCAACATTGGAAACGGCAGCAACGTATACAGTTTTCTGATTAAATTTCTTCTCCTTAATTATTCAGTGAATTGTAGAAGCCCCACTGGTTGAAAGGGTTTTGTTTTTTTGGTTTGGTTTTTTTGGTGAAAACCTCTGACATTGTTGTGAGACTCTGAGACTTTTATTTATATTTTTATTTCTTTTAAAGAGTTAGTTATTATAGTGGGCAAAATGTACTGAAATATACAGTTCTACAGTTGCACTTCATGTTGCACTGTAAAGCTTGGGCTCCAGTCCTAATCTGGTTAATGTGGTAGAATTGAGGCGGTTAAGAAGCTTTTAGAGGCAGTCATCTGACATTGACATTAAAAGATTCAGTCAACACCTTGATGGACTCTAATAGGATTTTAGTGGAGTAAGAAATTCTATTTCCTATAAGAAATTGTGCTGCTGAAATATGTATGTCCTAGCATTCTTGGTAGGATTTGGCCATCAGTCAAACAGGAATATATTTATATTCTTGCATTTGAGCCTTTTTGTTTGGATCTGATATCCACCATGTTATTGTGCCCCCTTCTTTATATAGACCATTAATGCTATGGATTCCAAGATGAAGAACCTGGAGCAGCGCATCGCTGAGCTGTCAGAGGCTAACAAGCTGGCTGCTAACAGCAGCATCTACACTCAGAAGAATATGTGAGTTAACTAGACCTTGCGCCCACACTGTACTTTCATGTGTGCCCCCACCCACATTGGCTCTGTCCTCAACTGCTTCATTAGTTTGAACTTAAATCTTTGTGCATCATGGCTGGTTTGTGTATCCTCTCTTAGATTAAATGCCATTTTAACTAATCATAACTCAGAAATGTACTTGTGTAAGGAATTGTAATGTATTTTTTAATATAATCTAAATGTTGTGGCCTGATTTGTACAAGTTTGAAATATTTTTGAAAGATGCTAACAGGCAGTGTAATAGGCATCTTTGTGCGTATATTTTCCTCAGGAAAGCCCAGGAGGAGATGATCTCAGAGCTTCGGCAGCAAAAGTTTTATTTGGAATCTCAGGCAGGCAAGCTGGAGGCCCAAAATGCCAAACTGGAGGAGCACCTGGAGAAGATGAGTCAGCAGGAGCAAACCAAGAGGACCCGGCTGCTGGAGCTGGAGAGCAGGCTGCGGGAGGTGAGGCAGCAGGAAACCCAAGTTAAACTAATTCACTTTAACTTGCACACAGCTAAGCCTTCCTGCATTATTCCCCATAAGAGGGCTTAAAGCAGCTGATCAGCTAGCAAGTTGAGATCTCTTTCAGATAATCGGCATATTAAATAGCGGTATCGCTACAAAATTGCCAGTGCCATAACATAAGTTGGTCCAGTGGAGCTGACAGCTTTTATTAGTTGTCTATGGAGTAGTGTAGATGTATCTATTAGTACCAAAGTAAAACAAATCATTGTTGAATAGCTTCCATTTAGTTTATCTTTAAACTAAATGAGTTTGGCACATGTTCCTTTTGGCAAACATCCACCCTGTAGAAGAACCTTTGACCAAGATACTCTGGTCTGCATTCTGACCTTTATGAAAGCTTTCTAACTGTAGAAACAGTTTTTCTTTTTTCCAAATTACAAGATTCATTAATGCATAACTGCATAACATTTAATTAAAGAAAAAGAAGAGCATTTTTGCCTTTTTCAGATGTTTGGCAGTCTTAGGAGTTTTTTTAACAAGTTTTACAAATACACAATGTTTGTCCACCACTCTCAGAAATGCATCATGAAATCCATTAGCTCTATGTACATCCACTGCAAAGCTATTTTCTAAAAAGAGGTTTTGACATAGCTGAGGGGCATAATGCCCCCTCTCTCGTGTTTGAAAGCTCTCATTCCTAGTGTGCTACCTAACGATGTTACTGGTGGACAGCCTGCTGACTGGATGTCACATCTCTGCCGCTGCACACTTTTCCACACTGAGATAGGAGACACAGATTGGCACTTATTGCTGACCTCTCTGCACCCTCACTTGCTAACATGCACTCTGTTCTCTCTCACACACATTTATGTACCTTCAGTTGAGATCAGTTGTTGCATCTATGTAACAGTCAGAAACCTATGGAGAAGCTGCACCCTTGTCTCTCAGCGTTATTTGGTTTTAGGATTCTCACCCAGCGCAGAGTGTACATGTATTTTTTTCTAAGCTTGAAAAGGTGTTACAATATATTTTTTTTAGGCTTTAACAAGTATGACATTTTAAATCCAATTACCAGAGGTCTTTTCTTCACCAGGCACCTTCAGGTTTCTCTGTGCTGTCCAGTGTTTGCACTTAGCTGTGTTTGACTCGGCTTTTCTCTATCTGCTAGTTGAACTCGTCCCCTGGAATCCTCTAATCTCTTTTTGTCCCTTTTTTATGCTGCCCATCCAGCATGCATTACTGAAGATTGCCGTCTGGTATTCCGAGCAGATTTTTAAAAGTATTGAAATTTGTGTGCAAATACAATCTGTTTTAGGGCTAATTTACACCGCCATACACACACACACCATTCACCCGAGTCCAATCTCCCTTCTAGATGGGCCTAGAACATGAGGAAGAGAAGCTGGAGATCAAGAGACAGGTGTCAGAGTTGACCCTGTCCCTGCAGGAGCGCGAGTCCCAGATCAGCAGCCTGCAAGCTGCTCGTCTGGCCCTGGAGAGCCAGCTGCAGCAAGCTAAGACTGAGCTGGAAGAGACCACCGCGGAGGCGGAGGAGGAGATCACCACCCTGAGGGTAAAGCAAACAAGTGCAAGCACACTGGTGCAGTTAGTCACTACCAGACACAGAGGTGCACATACATTCATCACATATCTATTTAGATGCAGGAAATGTTTATTATACATCCAGTCAGAAGGGACGGTTCATGTTATGGTCTTCATGAAATTTTAGATATTTATTAGTTGTCATTGTTTTATTGTATGTATTGGTCAGAGGTGGTTATTTTTGCTCTTACCTTGCTTTCATTTCTCATAGAATCACAGAGATGAAATTCAGCGCAAGTTTGATGCATTGAGAGACAGCTGCTCGGTAAGTGCTGCCATAGGTTTTTGCCTCAGAAGCAACAGAACAGTTGCAATATATGGTGAATAAACATTTGTTCTAATGTAGCAATGTGAGAGTTTTTGGCAAGAAAACACAGCTTGCTTTCACATGGCATTCTCTGAGGTTTGTTTCTTCATTTATTTGGTATTGATTTGTCATTACATGTGTTTTCATACACAAACTGTGTAGACATGGAGAACTTTAGACAATTTAAATATTTATTTTAATGCTGCTATTACTTTGGTCCTTTTCCTGGAATGTACAATTAATTGGCATCATTGTAAAGTCATAAATTATCAGTAGCTTCACTCTGCTCTTACAGAAATGATTCTTACCCCCTGGCTTATGGGCCAGAACAAATACCTTTTTCACTTCCATGAGCAAGCTTAATACCACTACCTGTTTGTTGCCTCAGGTGATCACTGACCTAGAGGAGCAGCTTACACAGCTGAGCCAGGAGAACGCTGAATTGAACCGCCAGAACTTCTACCTGTCTAAGCAGCTTGATGAGGCATCAGATGAGAGGGAGGACCAACTGCAGCTCAGCCAGGAAGTGGACCGACTTAGGAGGGAGGTGGCAGATCGCGAGATGCACCTCAACAACCAGAAACAGGTAACGCACACTTTAGTGTTGAAGCAACTAATTGTACTGTATGTTAGCTGCACACCTCAGGTCAGTAGTGGAAATATATATTATTAACAGTTCAGATGTTTTCAATGTGATATATTTCAGCTAAGAAGACAGTAGCAAATCCTCATAAACCTTTGGTCCCTCAACCTTTTTTTAACTTGTATACTCATATTCAACACCAAAACAGTGATGCATTGTGCCATGTAATGTTTTAACCTCATATTGAGACTGTGTGCAGTGCACTGAAAATGCAGGACAGACAACGGTTGCGTTATTTTGCCAAAAACTGTGAAAGATGTTTTTTTCAGTCTGGTCTTCTGTTTATCTCACCAGAACATTGAGACACTGAAGACCACATGCAGCATGTTGGAGGAGCAGGTGGTGGAGCTGGAGTCCTTAAACGACGAGTTACTGGAGAAGGAGAGGCAGTGGGAGGCTTGGAGAGCGGCCCTTGAGGATGAAAAAAGCCAAGCTGAGAGACGCACCAGGGACCTGCAGAGACTGCTAGACAATGAGAAGCAGAATAGGTAAGATATATGTACACTGTTACTGTACACAAGTGACATCTCATTGTCATTCAATATATCCGCTGGAATGTATTGCCAAAGTAAGACTTGTTATTGCGCTGGTCACAGGTTACGTGCGGACCAGCGCAGCACGGAGTCTCGCCAGGCCGTGGAACTGGCTGTCAAAGAGCACAAGGCTGAGATACTGGCCTTACAGCAGGCCTTGAAGGAGCAAAGACTGAAGGCTGAAAGTCTGTCCGATACTGTGAGTCCTAAATGTTCCTATGTTTGTATCTTGTGTCTTATATTTGTTTTACAGTATTTCTGAAACAGAAAATCAGCACTGTGTTTGTCTGTATCATGTTACACTTTAACATGCACTACCATGTTATCACAGCTTAATGATCTGGAGAAGAAGCATGCCATGCTGGAGATGAATGCTCGCAGCCTGCAACAGAAACTGGAGACAGAGCGAGAACTGAAACAGAGGCTTATGGAAGAGGTAGGAAGTGAAATATGACCAACCTATAACCTGCATGCATTTATTAAGTTTGTTGAATTTATATCCCTTATAACTCCCTCATTAAAAATGTAAAATCATCAAGGATATTTTTGCCATTTATAAATAAAATACTTCTCTAAATAAAATCACTGTCTGGGACATCACCCTTCTTATGTGATTTAATTACATTTGTGACAACTTTGAACTGGGCTTAAATATCTGTGCTGTTGTCCTGACAGCAAGGGAAGCTACAGCAGCAGATGGACCTCCAGAAGAGCCACATTTTCCGTCTGACTCAGGGCCTGCAAGATGCCCTGGACCAGACAGACATGCTCAAGACTGAGCGGACCGATCTGGAGTACCAGCTGGAGAATATACAGGTGCTTAATGCAATACCTTTCCAATTTGATGAAACAGATGAACGGGTCCTCAGGAGAGAGAGAGCCCTAGTTAGCTATTAGAACAGTACGACTGATGTTGGCAAGTAACAAATTATGTCAGGGTGACCAAGAGGGTAATGTCATCTTAAATTTTATGCATTCTTTATGGGATTTTTTTTTTTTTTTTTTTTTTTTTTTTTTTTTTTTTTCTTTCCGGTTTTTTTCTTTTTTTGCTTTTTTCTTTCTGAGCTTCTGTTTTCTTTGCTATAGGCTGTTTACTCCCATGAGAAGGTGAAGATGGAGGGGACCATCTCCCAGCAGACCAAACTCATCGACTTCCTCCAGGCCAAAATGGATCAGCCCACCAAGAAAAAGAAGGTCTGGGAAAATATGCTGTATTAGATTTTAACTGGCTTTTAAGTTAACGGATTGCATGTGCTGTATTGTTCATACACAAATATTAATGATGTCAGATGTGCATCTTTGTATATTAATTCAGTACTGTTCCCTCTCTGAATAGGGTATATTTGGACGCCGGCGGGAGGATGTAGGCACCACGACTAATGGGGCGATGGCTCCTCAGGCCCAGCCGGCAGTTCCCATGCAGTACAGTGACATGAAACTTGCTCTGGAAAAGGAGCGCTCAAGGTGTGCAGAGCTGGAAGAGGCCCTGCAGAAGATGAGGATAGAGCTACGATCCCTTAGAGAAGAGGGTAGGGACAGCACTCTTACTGGGCAAAATGTAATACACACTCTTATGTCATATCTTAATGGCATTCCTCAGCGAGCTGAGTCCTGGAATGTTGTGGTAAATCCCTGTCAGCGTCAGGGATGTTGATCTGCAGCTGACTCTGATTCATCTTCCTCCCATGAAGAATGGCCAAAATACAACTGTCCTGTAATAAATAGTTTCAGACTGTGAAACTGAGTTTTTAATTGTTGTTGAAGTGTTGATTTAACACTGGAAATGTTTTTTTTTTTTCTTCAGTCAAAACTCACAGCAGCCTAATTTGAGCTCTTCCATTTGAGATGAGAAATGATGACCTAACTCAGCTCAGGAAATCCTGTGTTGTGCATCTTCCCTGATCTATCCCCCAGACATCTTTTGTTGTCGTCAGCTTAATAGCTACCACTGATCTAATATTACTTTGTTTTATTTGCTTGTTATGATACAGCGGCTCATTTCAAAGCCCAGGAACATGTGGCTCCTTCCACACCTGCCCAGGCCCGCCATCAAATACTCATGTCAGCCATTGTCAAATCCCCAGAACATCAACCCAACCCCAGCAGCCTGCTCAACCCCTCTACCCGTTGCAAGGAGACCTCCACGCCTGAAGGTCAGACACACACACACACACACACACAGACTGACTAATAAACACCAGGTACACTTGATGCCCTCCTCAACTCGTCAACCTCAATTTGAACCTTGACTTTCCTGTTTTGAAGCTGTACAGTTGCCCCCACAGGATCAGTCACCATTATGCTATCAATATCAACACAAATGGGACTCCCTCTTTGTTTGTTTTGTTTATGTGGTGTGGTTTTTTTTGTGTGTGTTATTAATATAGTATATCTCACAAAGCAGGTTTATGAAGTTAAATAAAGTAGAATCTCATTTCAATACAAGGGACATGGACTGGAGACCTGTTTTTAGGTTTTACCCAGATAATGTGGTAATCCTGTTTGGGCCTGTCTAACAAAATAAGAATAGCTTATCTGCAAAGTAACATTGGTTATAGTCCAGGCTTTGCACTATCACAAGGCTGAAAAACATTGTTTTAGGTTGATCATTTTGGAAACTGAACCTTTGCTGTATGTATCATAGCTGTGTAGCAGGTTCTTTGATCATATCCAAATGTGTCAACTGTTTTCTAATAAGCTCTCTCCGTAATTGATATGAAGGTGAAAGACTACTTTACTCAGTAAAAAATGAAAAAGTTGAGAAAACTCACAATTTTGAGGCAACAAACTTTTATAAAATTTTGAGCTAGGCAAATAAACCAGATGTTTTTTACATTTAGGTTTTGAGATACTTTTATTTCAGTTAATTTACTTCAAGTTGGAGCAACATATTATTTTACATTGGCACAATTCAGAATTTTTACTTCTGTTAATTTACTCAGAACAACTCAGGTCTGTGCATTGTGGCCATTACAAGATTTTGATTTTTAAATGAGTGCAATTGAAAATTGCACTCATTTAAAAATGGCACCGGTGGATGTCGGGCAAGTTCACATGAGTGCAGAACTGCCTGGAGATTATGACCATTGAAGGAAATCCTCGAACTATCACGTGAGATTTTATATTGTTAGAAGAAAAGTCTTGTGAGCGAGATTAGACTTGTGTAAACGGAGTTGCTTCTGCATAGAAGTACTAGAACATGCATACACCTCATTTTTTGAGCTTTAGGTCATGTCTAAGAAGATAATTCACCGTTGTAACATTGTAGATGAGTCAGAAAACAAGGAAAAGCATGCCACTGGCCCTTTAAACCCACGCTCTTGCAACTAACTGACACAGCCGTGATCACTAGCTAGATCAGGTCACAAAACGATTTTAAAGGATAGGTATAGTACACGTGCGCTAAATCAGACTTCAAGTTGGAAGCGGTGGGGGTAACAGTGAAGTCATGGGACCATGCATGGTATAATTAGTTTATAACATAATAGATTTTTACTTCTAGCGATTTGTTTGGGCTTCAAAAATCATAAAGAAGTAGTCACTTGTGAAGATTATCTTGCTGAACAAAACATGTAAGTGTCATAAACTGTTTGTCACAGAGCTTATTTTCTGCACCCAATCCAAAAGCCTGTGGAAAGCCTTGTTGGCTTTTAGTCGAGGGAACCAGGGTGATGCTATCCTCAGGGTTCGCCTACAAAAATACTTCATCCCTAAGGCACTCTATAGAGGTTTACTTAATGTAATTGATTAAAATAGAAAAAACACTTGAAAATGTGTTTTCCTATATTTCCCAACTAAATAACGCAAGTTAACAGCAGTTTATCAGTTTGTAATGAATTGCAGCTTATGATTCAGGTTTGTGAGGATTCACTCACATTTGTTGCACAATTTTAACTTCTACTTTACTTGCTTGATAATTTCAGCTTTAAAGGTCTGCTAACTTGTTACTGTTATGTAGACCAAGGAATAGAAGTTGCCATTCTTACAGTGTACAGACCACCATTTGAATTTCTCAGTACTATTATTGCCATTAGTTTTGATACCTCAAGATACACCTTGTTGTGTATTTCATCAGAGACAAATGATGGGATAAGAGTAGCCTGACCAAGTTGAACTTGCTTTGTGATTTTAGACCCCTGACTGTCCATGTTCCTTTGCTTTCGCCTAGCTATTATTAGACTGCTCTCTCCTTTCTCTCTTTCCTCTCTCTCCTCACAGAAAAGAGGAGGGTCACCTTTGAAAGTAAGTTAGCAGTCACTCACAGTGCGTCTTCTCACGTACACGAGCTCATACCATTCTGTACATCTGTTCTGTTGTCAAGCTAACTAACTTGACCATAGACATGTTTCTTAAAGGTCAAGTTTGTTGTGATGGACTTGTCTTTTATTTTCTTTTTTATTTATTTTTGTTGTCATTGTTGGGGTCATGATTTAGATAGCATATGGTAGCATAAGTAACGTTTCAGCCAGAAACATTTGAATGCATCCCATGCTCACTGGCATGCATTACCTGATTCTGATTGACTATTTTAAGATGCTTCAAAATCATATGCCTTATATCAGCAATTAAAATAATTAATTCATTATTCAAATTGTTCCATGTTGACACAAAACCCGGATTATGATTAGTTATTGCCAACTTCTGACATAAAGCCTGTAAAAAAGTGCCATATTTGTTTTTCAGTAACTCCTATCCCTGTCCTCTGGTTTCTCCATCTTTGCATTGCAGAGTTTGGTCGTCGTGTGAAGGAGAGAATGCACCACAACATCCCTCACCGTTTCACTGTGGGCCTCAACATGAGAGCTGCCAAATGTGCCGTCTGCCTGGACACTGTGCATTTTGGACGGCAGGCTGCCACTTGTCTAGGTCTGTATCCTGCACTGTAGCTGGGCAGAGTGGATGTGAAGCTATTTCAGAGGACAAATTCTTGGCAAGCCTTTACAATAATATTAGAAATAGTCCTTGTAGCATAGCCAGCACACTAGTCTCCCCCACATAGTGAAATCAGGTTTGTCTTGCTTTGGCTATCTTCACTCTCCTGATTAGACTGCGCTTTTTTCTTTTTTTTTTTTCTTTTTTCTTTTTTTAAATAAACCCAAATTAGGATTTCTTCACCCCACCTCTCTGTGTCCTTGTAGAGTGCCACACCCTATGTCATCCTAAATGCTCACCATGTCTTCCGGCCACCTGTGGTCTGCCAGCTGAGTATGCCACTCACTTTTCAGAGGCTCTCTGCCGAGAAAAGGCAAACTCACCTGCACTTCAGGTCAAAGAGGCCAGTGGACATGTCCGCTTGGAGGGATGGATGAAGCAGCCTAGGTGGCTAAGTCATTTCTTTTCTACCATATTGATATGCAGCATGTTATACACACGACACTGAGAGTGTGTATATCTGTTGTTGACTCATGTAGAAATGGCAAACGTGGCCAGCAGGGCTGGGAGAGAAAGTATGTGGTGCTGGATGGAACCAAAGTGTCCATCTATGACAGTGAGCCCAGAGAAGGTCAGTACTAATGTTTTTTTTTTTTAACAGATGTGATTTCTCTTCAAAAAAATTGCAGGTCCAATCCTTAATGAGATAGTTTGCCACTGTTTATATTATGGTGTAGATCGATAGAGCAAAATCCAATAAACATTTTTTCTCCAGACTGTGTAAAGGCTGAGGAGGAGTTTGAGCTCTGTCTGCCTGATGGAGAGGTGACCGTTCACGGAGCTGTTGGAGCCTCTGAGCTCATCAACACTGCCAAGTCAGGTACTGAATCCATACAATCTAATCCTGCTACACTCTGCTTATTGTAGGATTTTAAGCATCTTGCCTAATTAAAATATGGATCCACATTTCCCATCTGTACTTGTAATCTCAAAATACAGCAAAATGTTGACAGGTCTGCTCAGCTGTGAACAGCCAATGAATCCATTGTCCTGCGTGTGTACACAGACATACCCTATGTGTTGAAGCTGGAGTCCCATCCCCACACTACTTGCTGGCCAGGCCAGGCACTCTATTTCATGGCTCCCAGCTTCCCTGACAAGCAGCGCTGGGTTGCTGTCCTGGAGTCTGTCGTGGCCGGCAGCCGTGGATCTAAAGACAAAGTGGATGCTGATGCTGTAAGTATCTTGTTCATTGTGTATGTTTCTGCTTGTCAGGTCTGTTTAGGTTTAAAAGGCTGTTTCCCTATCGCAGGTATAAAAAAAAGACAGCCCAGTGTCTCCTTTATACAAGACAAACTCATTTATTACAGGATACACATTTCAAATAGTTACTTAATCCAAAGGTTAGGAGTATTATTCAGTGTGAAAACTGGGTAAATATATTTTAATTCTACATTAAACATCAGCCAGTGTCTTCACCTCTTTTTCCCTTTCCCTCTTCTTTCTCTCTCTGCATGTTCTCAACATCCATGTCTTCTATTTGTGTGTTGTCATTGTCTTTGTTAACGTGATTTTACTGTGTGTGTATCTCCATTCAATTTGGTTGTGTGGATCACATTATAGGCAGGTGTTTCTAAAAGACAGAAGAACCTTTCCCCTCTGGTTCAGGTACAGTAAGTAGCTGCACGAACTCTTGGGCTTCAGTCGACCGATTGACTGAGCATGCAATAGCTGTGCGCATCTATGTTCATAACACTGAAGCTGTTCAGTACAGGTCAATACAGTCCCAGGCTCAGTTACTGAATGTGGTCCATGGAAATAGCTGCATTTGCACATAGAACCTTGCATTCACATTCATGCACTGCGTTCATGAATGTGAATAGACCCTGCTGTGCACCTTTGGCCTGGTCCTTTCTGGCATGCATGCTTCTGCAAAGCCATGCTCTGCTTTAATCCCCTTCATTGAAACATGACAGACACATACTAGCAACCTGAGCCTACAGTAACTTCACTCTGCAGGCTTCTGCTGTTGGTGTTTGTGTGTTTATTGCTGTTTAGCAGCAGTTTATCATCTTTGTTATATTCTGTGCCAAATGACCCTTGGAAGTGTTGAATTTTCTCTAAACTGGATGTCAGCATAGTTCTGCCTGCCTCTTTAGTTGTTTTAACTATTCAAATAAGCATTTAACGATGCACCATGCAGTTTTGTTTCTTTGAGGCAGAATATTCTATATTGCCAAAAGTATGAGGATATCTGAACAAAGTATGTGAACATCCAAACATTGCATCCAGATGTGACTGTTTACATGTTTTTTTCAAAATTAGGCACTTCTATATGCTGATGCAACAGCCTTCATTCTTCTAGAGGACTTTCCATAATGTTATAGGACCCTGGCTGCAGAGATTTGCTGCTGTTCAACCACAAGAGTATAAGTGAGGTCAGGCACTGACTATGGTCAGGTTCCAGTTCCCCCCAAAAGTGTTGGCTGGGGTTATGGTCAGGTCCCTGTGCAGGCCAGTCAAGTTCTTCCACATGAAACTCAAAGAAACATGTCCTGTGGTCCACACTTAATGTACAGTGGCATTGCTGTGTTGAAACAGGAAGGGGCCTTCTTTAAACTGTTGGAAGTTGGAAGCACAGTGTTAAAATATAATTTACTGTAGCATTACAATTTGTTATCACTGGAACAAGAGACCTGGGCCCGAACAAGAAAAATGGCCCTAGATCAAAATTAACAAACCACACTGTAACATCGTGTCTGCATATTTTTGTGCATATAGGTTCAGTTCACACTGCAACGCTTGTTACTTATAATACAATAATTAGCCGTCTATAGTAAAATGGCTGCATCCACACAGCCTGAGATGAACAGCATAGTGACAATAATATTAACAGGCAAAAAACAATCGGTGCCAGTTTTAAACCAGATTTTTCAATGAATTAAACTTCTTTCCGCTGTTGCTTTTGTTGTTTGTAGTTGTTGCTGTGACCACCCAGAGACCAGTTACACCTGTAAATCTACCAGTCAATTGGCGTTCATAGTACTGAGTATCAAACTGACAAGAACTAGAAACTGGCATCAAATTCAAGCTCAATTCCTGGCTTACTGTGTTAAATAAACAAGGTTTATGTATGAATTTGTGTTCATACTTGGCGAATGTTGTCAAGAAATATTGAACAATACTTTCCCTAAGTGTAATGGATGGACTTCCTGTTTTGTCTTTGGAGAAATACATCAGTTGTCTGGTTCAGGCATCCGCTGCTTACATGGGAATTTTACTTATTGCTTTTGAAGGATGTATATACTAATTTGGTGTTTGTGAAGGCTCTCTGGCTGTCATCCTCGCTGGGTCAGTTTGTCTTGCTCGAAAGCATCTGATTTCTAGTAAAGCTTGCTCAAGTGCCCCTCTTACCCCTACTCCATGTCTCTTTGTGTTTCTTCTCTTAATAGAAACTTCTGGGGAACTCCTTGCTGAAGCTGGAGGGTGATGATCGCTTGGACATCAACTGCACTTTGCCTCTTACTGACCAGGTACAAGGGAATAAATCCTGTAGCATATACTGTACAGTACACAGAGACAGAAACCTAACTATACATCCTTCAGTAAGATGGTCACTTTGACTGCTACACCATCCTACTATATGTTTCTTTGCCCTCAGATTGTGTTGGTTGGCTCTGAGGAAGGTTTGTATGCTCTGAACGTCATAAAGAACTCTTTGACCCACATCCCCGGGCTGACCTCCGTCTTCCAGATCCAGATCCTGAAGGACCTTGATAAGTTGCTGATGATCACTGGTCAGTATATGGCATTAAAGGACCCCTAATATACTCACTTGTTCCATTTGTGCAATGTCAGTGTAAAATGGTTTGTTTTACACATTTAGTTATCTACATTTTCTTCTAGGTGAGGAGAGGGCCCTGTGTCTGGTGGAGATCAAGAAGGTGAAACAGGCTTTGTCACAGTCCCATCTCCCAGCTCAACCAGACCTCAACCCTTTCATCTTTGAGACAGTCAAGGGATGCCACCTCTTCTCCTCAGGAAAGGTGAGTTAGGTTGTTCTTACTTACACAGAACAAAACGATTCTATTTAGACTGTAATTTAGTCTGAGTTAATGAGCTGAGACTCACAGTAACAGCATAGCAGTGTGCTGCGTGATTGCCTGTATTTACTGCCGTCCTGATTGTAGAATTGTTCCTTCTTTTCAGATTGATAATGGGACCTGTATCTGTGCTGCTATGCCCAATAAGATTACAATTCTGCGACATAATGAAGGCCTCAACAAGTTCTGCATCAGAAAAGTAAGAGTGCCTTAAATATGAATAGGTGATACAATATGTGATAAAGGTCAGTGACAGGGTTTGCAAAAAGTGTCACTTGTTAAACTTTTGGTTGTATCTGCAGGAAATTGAAACATCAGAGCCCTGCAGCTGTATCCACTTCACCGGCTACAGTATCATTATCGGTACCAACAAGTTCTATGAGATTGAGATGAAGCAGTATGTGCTAGAAGGTAGGTCAAATCATGTAATGATATTATTTTTTAAAAATATTTCTAATCAACCAGATGGTGTTCTAAACACGTCTACACAAGTGTGATTCTGCTGTGGGGATGTCTTAGCATTCACACCTGAATGAGCCACCTGAAGCTGATTTGATTTCATTCTGCAGAGTTCCTGGATAAAAATGATGTGACCCTGGCTTCAGCTGTCTTTGCGGCGTCCTCCCACAGCTTCCCCATCTCCATCATTCAGGTCACCACGGCTCCACAGAAGGATGAATACCTGCTCTGTTTCCATGGTTTGGCAATTATTTTCTGTCTGTGTGGGCACACACGTACATATGGTTGTGTATGCAGCTTAGTATGTCAACACAATTACCAGCAGACGAGCCAAGATGTAACAGTTTGTGTGAGAAAATCTGTGATCAGGAAAGGATTCTTCTTGACATGCAGTTTCATCTTAGTTCAAACAGGAGATAACAGAGATGTTGTTTTGGTTTGCACTTACAAAAGCAACATTTTGTTGCAGAGTTTGGTGTGTTTGTGGACGCATACGGCCGCAGGAGTAGAAGTGACGATATCAAATGGAGTCGTCTGCCTCTCTCTTTTGGTTAGTGAAAATCAGAATTTCTTCAATGACCCTTTCAAATTTTCATTTATTTGGTAACTTTTAATGGTCAGTAATACTCAGTAAAATGATGTTGTGGATTTTGTTCTTTGGCATTTCAGCCTATAGAGAGCCCTATCTGTTTGTGACCTACTTCAACTCTCTGGACGTTATTGAGATTCAGGGACATGCTGCTCTTGGGTAAGACTGCCTTCTGCTTCTTTGTCACGGCCAGCGCCTTAGGGTTACATGAATTTGTTTTTGTTTTTTTTCCAGCAAACATAGTTTTATGGCTGTTTGTTTGTTTTTCCAGCAAACATAGTTTTATGGCTCTTTGCTCAGTATTATTGAATATTGTAAGGGACACACTGTTTAATGCTATTAATCTCTTTCCAGACCTCACTCATATGCACACCTGGATATTCCAAACCCACGCTACCTTGGCCCAGCCATCTCTTCTGGCGCCATCTACCTGGCCTCTTCTTACCAGAACAAACTTCGGGTCATCTGTTGCAAGGGCAATCTGGTCCAGAGCCAAGAGGGTGGAGGAGACCTGCAACGAAATGGCTCTGGACGCAGGTGAGGACGTACTCGGGTTCATACTAACATGCCCACATTCTCTCATGGCAGCTGATAAAATCACAATTCTGGGAATTATGTTGAGGACCCTTTTAATCTGTCACCCTTCATTTTGCTCAAGACCACATTTTGAGGTCATACACTGGGACAAAGATGTGCATTCTATTTATTTAATTTTTTGTTGAGGTCTGGGCTTCCAGACTATAGAGCAGGGGCACCCTGTATACACTGTACTTCCTACCTCCATGCACACTGAAAATTGAAGCTAGCTGGCACTGTAGGGCATAGGGTGACATCCACAGGTGGTGATGGGTAAACCGTGTCCTTTATATTTGATTATAATGGTAAAACAGAAGAGTAACACCTTCATTTTGCTCTTTGCAGGAGGAAGAGTTTGTTTTTTATCTGTAACAGCTCACAAGATGTGTCTTTTTAAAATTCAAATTACTTTTTAAAATGTCCTGTCAAATGTAGAAAGGAAATGGTTAAATAAAGACTGAATTCCTCCATTAATGTGCTGAGACTAGTATATTATAATGTGAACCTCACTAATAATGTGAAGCTCACTAACAACTGAACCGTTCTTACTCACTGTGCTGATTTTCAGAACTGGCTTTACAAAGCTTTGTTGTTCTGATCTTTATTTTGAAAACCAAATGGAGCTGTTGAGTTCAGCCTCTTCTAATTGTGCTACCACTTAACTGAGCTTGATTGTGAGCACATCATCCTCACCACATTTGTTGACCAGCCTGTTTTCCACAGCACTGAGCTAACCCATGACCCAAGACACACAGTCCCATTTCGTTTAACCAATGGGCTCCATGCCCATCTCTGTGCCTCGGTTCCTCCCTAACAGTCCTAACAAACGCGGGCCTCCTTCCTACAATGAGCACATCTCCAAAAGGCTGGCAGCCAATCCCCTGGTTCACGGAGATCCTGGCACACCTCACCGCTACCGAGAGGCCCGTACAGAGTTTCGACGGGACAAGTCCCCCAGCCGTCCACTGGAGAAAGAGAAGTCTCCTGGCAGGATGCTGGAGAGCCGAATAGTGGGCTCTCCCGGCAGGGCCATGGCTGACCCCCGGTTAGAACGCTCCCCGGGCAGGGCCATGGCTGACCCTCGAATGGACCGCTCCCCTGGTCGTATGATGGATGTCCGTAGGGAGAGGTCCCCCGGGCGATTCGAGGAGCGCCAAAGGCTTCATACTAGCTCTGGACGCACACCCATAAACCCTGTTAACAAGGTCTGCCAGTCATCTCTGTTGATATTTGTTAAAGGAATAGTTTGACATTTTGGATAAGACACATCTGCTTTTTTGTTCAGAGTTAATATGAAGCTGGAGTCGCTGGACTTAGTTTAGCATAAAGAGTGGAAATAAGGAGGAAAAGTGTAAACTGTACACACTGTCAATTTATGAAGGGTTATGTGTAAAATTATTTTGGCTGTGAGCAGCTACTACCTTGTGTCTCCACTAGTTGCCCAGCAACTTCACAGTGAGGAAAAAGCATCTTGTTTTTACTGTTTAGTTTTTGTACTGAATAAATGAGATCTAATATGATAATTAGTGATGCATAAAGATTTTCTGACTTTTGGACACAGCCTAGCTGCTTCACCCTGCCACTAATCTTTATGCTAAACTTAACCGGCTACTGGCTGTAGCGTCATATTTAATGGACAGGTATCAGTGTTGTTGATATTCTCATATTTTTATCAACAAGAAATGTTGAACTATTCCTTTAATTACCCCTCAGTTCCTGTATGCAGTTGATGTACTTCTGTTGGGGGAAAAATGGAATTATGGTCTTGAAACACATGTTGTCATTATTTTAACCATACGGTTTAGTTCACATTAGGGTTGCAACAGTATGAGATTTTCACGGTATGATAACCGTGTCAGAAAATGACATGGTTTCATGGTATTACACAGTTATTACCAGCTACAACGACCCTCAAAGAACTGAAAACAAAAGGGTCTTTTCTTAAATTTCAGGTGACTGTTCCAATTGGTTGAGCTGGACTGCAGCTAGATTGATCCTAAAGAATGAAACGGAATTAAAAACATGATCTTAAGACGGGTAAAGGACATATAGCATGTTATATTACTAAAGCAGTTGGTTTCCATGTTGGCACCAGTAGTAGAGGAAGTATTCACATCCTTTACTTAATTAAAAGTAGCCTACTCTGTTACAAGTAAAAGTCCTGCATTGGAAATGTTAAGTATTATAAATGAAAGTACTAAACATGGAAGTAGGCTACTCAATGCTGAAGAATGTTAAACTATCTATCCTATACTATTTTATATTATTACATTAATAGCATATTAATAGTCATTTTTTGCACTGATGTAAAAGCAGGATTTGACTGTTGTAGTTGGTTGAGGTGGAGCTCTGCTGATCTAGTTTGTATCCAAGTGCAACTTTTGAATATTTAGAGATGAAACTGCTGACTATTTTCTCCATTAATCGATTGGCTGGTTTGGAGAACAGTAGCGAGACTTGTCGTCCCACTGCTCTGAACAGTTATCAGAATAGTCGCTAATTTACTGTAGGTGCATGAGAATCCAGACCTGTATGTACCTCCACTCTCTCACTCACACACACACACACACACACACACACACACTCACACTCACACTTTTGTGAGCCGGGGAAGCTTGTGTGTGTGTGTGTGTTTCTGGGGTTAGATCCGGATCAGCGTGAGTCCTGCTCAAAGTCAGAGATTAGTAAACGAACAGACAATTTGTGTTTTCCTCCAATACCGGTAATAAGCAAATGTGCGTGGTATGATAACTATACCACGGTATACCGTAAAACCGGTACCGGTACACCGCTGCAACCTTAGTTCACATATTAATTTACACAAGCAAACCACATTATTACAACAGGCATGTACTGTATGTATTGAGCTGTTCTTGTTCTCCTCCAGGTATGGGACCAGTCCTCTGTCTGAGAGACAGCAGAGCCACATACCTGCATTGGACAGAGAAAGGGGGAGGAGGCAGCGGCGTACCAGTGAGAATGTCACCAACTCATGAAACACTGCCACCCATCTGTTTTGCCTGACATTTAAGATGAAAACCCAGAGAGCAAAACAATTGTAGCTGTCAGAACAGAGAGAAAATTATAAATAGATGTCATTAGAATCAGGTTATTTTTCCTCGGTGAACTGACCCGAATCAATAAAAGTCGACAAAAGGCCTCTTTTTTTTGTCATGTATTTGAGATGTGCTCTATAGTCCGAAAGGGGATTAAAGGGCACCGCACACAGGTGGCATCAGACGCATGTCAAAACTCCCGCACCCATTATTTTCAACAAAAGCCCACATCGATGGCAAATCGATGCGCGTCAATGCTTCAGTATACACTACTGCTCTGCTTTCCTGGCGTGGACGCGCATCAAAAGCATAACATACTCAAGTCTCATCCATTTCGGTAGTCCCCCACTGAAATCGCGCCACTCCTGGTGTGTGTTACGCATGTGACGCGTGTCATATGACGAGGGGTGCCCTTTAGTAATTTGATTTGAGTTGTACAAAAAAAGAAAACTGGGTTTTGAGTTCTCACTTTAAGACTTGACTCTGAGTTTTGCTAGCTGCAGTCATCTCCAGACAGTACATAGGATAAGCACAGCCATAGCAACTGTATAAGTCAAAGCCTAAATATATACAAAGTCCAGTGACATACTAGTGACAATGGCAGAGGTTCACTCAAAATAGTATTAATGCAGCTGGCTCCCTTTCACACTTGGCTCTGTCCACAGTAGCTTTAGATCATGACCGAAGAGGACTGTACATCCAACAGCATTTTTGATCCGTGTGCGCTGACATGTCAACACACAATCACTATCAGCTAATTACAATCTGCTAATCTCGGTCTTCTGTCCAGACTTGGGTTAGTTTCAGTGACTGAGCACAAATTAATGTAAACAAAGTCTAAATAAATGAAGCCTCCCTGCCCTGTAGACCCACGCTCACCAGATGATTGTCTGCCCTCGGATAGGTCGACACTAAAACTGCACTACCCACAATCCCCAGCAACAATGGAGCAGGACCTTTCTAATCTTCAGAATGCTATCTGACTGTAAATAGACAAGACATAATTTTATATATATTGAGAAGGAATTTCAAGGCTGGATAAGCCATGTCTATTTTTGTTAAAGAAAAAAAAAGGTGATTACGTGTAATCTTGAATGTCCAATGAGTGATCTTTTAATATGTCCAAACGTCTTTTATTACAGAAGAGGAATAGGGCCACTGTAAAACATTTATTTGAGTTCTGACTTTAAACTTAGAATTCTGAGGGAAAAGTCAGAACTCATCCATTTTTACAGTGGCCCTAACCCTCTCCCGTACTTTATCAAGTGAGTGATTGTATCTGGATCCAACTCGTGTATGCACTTCCATCTGTCAAAGGCAAAACCTCAGTGCTGAATTATATGACATGAATGGAAAAAAAAGATCATGTTTGAAGCTTACCACATAGTACTTGAGCATTTCTTTTTGTACAACGTCCCTTAATATTGTATATAACGCAAAATTGTTCAAGGTGAAGATGAAAATAATTGTTTTGTTTGTTTTTCCTCATTTGTGAGTGGCATGGATATGTATATCTGAAATGAAACGGAGTGTTGTCCTCTGCTTCTGCCTCATGTGGCTTATATTTCTATTCCACAATTTAAGAACAAAGCACGTGAATGGCATAATTTATTTTAACCATTTGAACCATGAATTCATAAGATTACAATGACATATCTTTTTTTAATTTTGTTAAGGCACTCTTGGCAAGTTAAACAGCTAAACCCTTAAATGACACAAATCCATTCAAATTTAATTTGGCTGTCAAGGTGCTTATACCTGACAGCTGATTTTATTTTTATATATCATAGTTTGATCTGTGGTGGTTTTTAGTCATGGTTTTAGAACAAACAGATGAGATGCCACATTTTAACTTGCTCAGTGTGTCTGTCAGTGGTTGGGTGAGAAAAGGGAAGATGTTTCTTCAGCCTTTTGGTTGCAGTATGGTAATTGTTTTTGATGAAAATCTTTCTGAATGTATTTAAGCCAAGAAGGTAGAACTGATTTACTGGTCACAAATGTTCAACACAAAGCACTCAGTGCTACAGATTGCACATGTTTTCTACTGGTCACTCTAGAACTCTATATAAAAGGGTTTCACATCCCGTTTTATCTTATGTTATATTATTTTTACTTTGTCTTTTCACAAGGTCCTGAATCATAATGCTGTATCGCTGGATATGATATTGATGTCTGCTAACAAATGTTTTATTAGCGTTCCCTGTAGAGATTTTGTCACAGAATATTAAATAGTATAACCATTGTCTTTCACTTCTATTCCGCCTTCCTATATTATGCTTATCTGCTTGTGCTCACTTAAATTGTAGACGAACGAAAGAGACAACTGGTCAAATTTGAAGCTCTTATTTCAATCCTGTGCTTTCTCTTCACCACTTACATTGGAGTCTGCCAGTGCAGTGACCATTTGTCCACATCCATTGTGTTAGTCTATTTTTAGATGTCTGATCCTAGCACTCAGCCAGTGTGACAGTGGCCTGTGTTCCAGTCACACTAGCTGCAATGGATGCTCGGGCCACAAACTGAGAGCAGATCAGAAGGAGGCATGTTTAACAACAGTGACTGCCTTGTTGACTAGCGATACCTCGGCTAATTCTGACCTCCTCGACCGCACTGTACTGCGAGATATCACCAGTGGCATCTGCTGTTAGTTCAACAGCAGCAGTGTATTTGACAGTGAGCAGACCGAGTGCAGGCGGTTTTCGGCGCCCCTCTTTATATAGATCCCGCACCTGTGGCCTCGCCTCCTTTCACAAGTGAAACTGGACAACTTGTTAATGGTGCAGAAAGGCAGAGCTCTGTAAACACGTGTTTGATGCCTTCACTGACACTTAAGTATTTCACACCTACTGCTGTTGACATTGCTAAGCATAGTGTCACAAACTCACTGTTTCCTCTATTTCTTATACTTTCACCTCCTTGATTTTACAAGGTTTCTTCTGTTTCATGAACCCAGTGGCTTCTCCTGATTTCTTCTATAATTAGGTTTCACTCACTCATTTGCATTGTAGATCATCCACCCGCTAAGACTTGAGTCATGGTGGTGAGTAGCAGAAGTGAGAAACTTTCCAGTCAGATATTTTGTCGACATGAATGTCAGCAAGTGCATTTACTTTCACAAACTACATGAGGTCACATACAGTAAATAGATGTGCGCTGTGCCATACTGTACCATGACATTGTCACCAAAGTTAAGCCACCACCGATCATGTGAGAAATGTGCCCAAGGTTGGTGGTAATGACTAGTCAGTACATTAGACAAAATGAGCTGGTGAATCCCTTTGTGAGGTGATTGTTGCACAGTAACGTAACAAATTGGTGGTTTTGTTGGTGAAAGTAGAAAATTCAAGCTAAAAATGCCAGTTCTTGGATACAGGCTTTGCCGGCTCAGGGTTTGGTTATTTGTTTTTTTGTTTGTTTGTTTTCTTTTCTTTTTGTGGGTCACACATAACTACAGTATGATTGAAACTGTGAAATCCAGTTCTTCATATCAAGCCTCTGTTTTGCCATGTTACATGCAAGCTACAAAGTTCAGTATACACTGTATATACACAGGCCATTTAAGTGTAAAAATGATAATGGCACAGAATTTCCTATTTCTCTGCAGCATTTATCCATTAAAGATCCAAGTAAATGAGATGTGTTCAGTGGCAGCAGGCTTGTCCTAACTTTCAGCTTCTACCTCAACATTAATGAACTGGTCAGCTGTATAATTTCTGACCTGCAGTCTGTATTGTGACATTATGCCCTCTGTGGTGGGAGTCTGACCCATCCTCAGCTGCAACAGCACCATTGTTCTTTCATTAACACAATAAAAAAATTAGCCTGCACACTTCAGAACCAGTCCAGGACAGACTTCATAGGAAGCCTTTGCATCTTTGCATGACCAGTAGCATTTACATTGTTTTCCACTGACCGTCAAGACAGTGGTTTGTGGACATTAAAGTGATTAAGTGCTTTAACCTTCTGTCTGCTCTTGATATTCTAGACAAGTCGCTCCACTCTTGATATTCTAGACAAGTCGTTCCACTCTTTATCCAGTGTCAATCATGACAGCATAGGGTGAGTGGCTACTACCGAGGGCTGGGTATGTGTGCTTTATGTGAGCATGCAAAACTGTATGTGCTGTATGAAGTGTCATTTACCTGGCACTTCCTAAAGAGGATATAGTTTATAAATATCATCCAGTAGAACTGAGGGTTGGGACTACAAAAGGCCACCCACAGTCTCCCCATTGTTCACCGGCATCATTGTTGGTCTGACCTCCTCACTGCTCAGCCATGGTAAGTCACTGTATGTGAGCAAGGACACAAAGTTTCCTGGCTTCAAAGATGCTGCCTTTATTCTGGACAGATGTGTGAAATAACTTTAACAGTACAGATATGTAATATTATACAACATAACATTATCTGTCATGATTTATTAGCTTTATGATGAATACTGAGTAAAATGGATGGGAAGCAGCATAGGCTTCCTTTTCATTATCTTGTCAGCAGCCACTGAATGTATTGATATGTAAAGGGCACATTAAATGCACCCTATATTACAAGCAATTAGCTGTGTTTTAATTGGGATTTTGAAGGAAAGTCATGATGTGAAAGCCTATGAAAGGATACTGACATATGTCAATTTGTTATTGCCTTCATATGGTTGTATGTTGTATTTTTGCACAGCATACATTTTTATGTTGTTTATGCACTAGTGTTCTCTACAAGCAATCCTAGGCCTTTTTTAGATGTAATTTTCTGTTACCAAGACATGTAGTCCCTGTTGTTTATGTTATCTCACATGTAGCTTAACTTTAACCACCATGCTGTGTTTGCCTTGAGACTTTTTCTCTTTTGCCAAAAGGCCCCCAAGAAAGCCAAGAAGAGGACAGGAGAGGGAGCCAACTCTAATGTTTTCTCCATGTTTGAGCAGGCCCAGATTCAGGAATTCAAATGCTGAACCATTTCTTATTTCACTTATTTTCATTTGGCTGAGAATGACATGAGGGTCATGGAAATGGTGTATGAATATGCATGTTGGCTCAGCCATGGTGAGGACCGTGATACAAGCGTTTCTGTCTTTATGCACACAGACGTCTCTACTTTGTCTTTCCTCTACATCCTCCTCTTGTCTTTCCAGCTTCATTGTTGCTCACTGTAGTGTGCCCACCTGTCTATTTTCCCCATCCTTGGCTTGACAGAAAAGAGGCATATGGTATGTTGATATGAAGGTCGGTGGGGCCCAGACATCCAGATTGTGTCGTCAGTGATTAGGCTGCAGCTAAACTGTTTGGCATGCCCTGGATGCCAGACTAAACCCAGGGGGGATTCAAGGCCGAGAAACGTATTTACACATTCTGTATCTTCTCCCTGTGACCTCAGGCCTTCACTATCATGGACCAGAACAGAGATGGCTTCATTGACAAGAATGACCTGAGAGACACCTTTGCTGCTCTAGGTGTGTTGTTATCACTGTCTACATCAGCCATATCCACTCTAACTAAATGCTATTACTTGATATTCTTCACAGAATCAAGTTGAGCTATACAGACTCTTAAAACCTTGCTACTTATTAATTCAGATTTTATCTCCACGCTGGTTACAAATAAAAGATTGAGCTATTTGGGAATGAGCTAAAATGTAAAACAAATTCTAGATAAGCAACATTTGTCTTGATGTGCAATGACTGAGTCTACTAGTGTCCTGTGTTCATGTTGAATGTTTGGTGCCACAGGACGTCTCAATGTGAAACAGGAAGAGATTGACGAGATGCTCAAAGAAGCTCCTGGCCCAATCAACTTTACTGTCTTCCTCACCATGTTCGGTGAGAAACTAAAAGGTGAGGGTGCACAGGCTACAGATAAAACAACCAAAGTGAAGCCAGTAGAGCACCAATTTAAATATGTTTCAAGAATTATAACAGTTTGAATGTATCTAGGTGCTGATCCAGAGGAGACCATCCTCAATGCATTTAAAGTCTTTGACCCTGAGGGGAAAGGTGCACTGAGGAAGGACTAGTAAGTGGCTTAACACACTTCTGTGAAAAGTTATTGCAAGGATGATTAAGTAAGCTATTACTTGCAATTTATGACTGCATCTGGGTCTGACTGAAACTCTTCATCCCAACTCCACTATGAGAAAAGCCATTATAACCTCCCCATTTTCCTCCCAGTGTGAACACAGGCATTGTCAACTCATGCAATGTTTGTTCTCTTTCCTGTTCAGTGTTACACAGATGCTAACAACACAAGGAGACCGCTTCTCCCCTGCAGAGGTACTGCAGCCTTTTTATGTTAATAAATTATTTGTGTGCGTGTGTGGGTGGGTGGGTGAGTCCAAAAAGCACAGAGGGATGAGCGTCATCATGATGATCTATATCTACGTCAGACACACTTTCATACCAAAAAAAGAACTCTGTGAATCATCCTCACATTTTTTCATGCACACTGAGCAATGCTGATGATAATATCTGTTTTCTGTTGGTTAGATGCAGCAGATGTTCACTGCCTTCCCCCCAGATGTGGCCGGAAACCTGGACTACAAGAACCTGGTTCACATCATTACCCACGGAGAAGAAAAGGACCAGGAGTAAACATTTTTGTCAAGTAGAAAGTCCATCTTCTGCCCATTCATGACTTCAAACTGATCCACTGCCCTTGAAGGATATATGGACTGTTGCTTATTTGCTCAACTTTTATATTGGCCACATTGTTTCTGTACAGTACTCATGCGAGAGCACAAGAGGATCAAGATGAAATTTTCTCTTCCAGGCCCCAACAAAGGACAAATCTGCATTTTGAGCTGTACTGCAGCCTTTCTGCTTTATCCACAATATGTCCCCACATTGACCCATGACTCATTAAATTTTTTTTCTTGTCATTTTGTACAGACTCAAAACTATGTTATTGTTTTTTCATGGAAAATATCCATTTGTTAGGTCTGTGCATGTTCGTCAAATAAAAGTGCTCAGAAACTGTTAGCAGCCCACTTTCTCATTATGGTTTTTGAATGTTTTATCTGAAGACTGTACATGTGAAAGATCCTATATTTCTGTTAGTAATACTCATGTTTATAGGATCAGTGCTTCAACACATGGCTATACAAGCTACTCTTTAATTCTATGTTAGGCAGTGAATGTATGCACTTGAGAATAATGGTGGTCCTCTAAAATCCTCCAGAGATTAATCTAAACCATGCATGTGACATTGTCTGTGGGCCTCCTTGTATTATTGTGCATGTATATAGTAGGATGCAGTATGTGTGTATCAGATGTGCACATGGCTGCTGAAACAGTGGGCTATAGTGAGACAAAACCCCTGTTATTTTAGTGCTATGATGACATCAGGAGGGTAATACTATACTACAGAGTTTGGACAGCAGGCACACAAAAGGATGCCACCAAGAAATCCACACCACCCTCACTTGCCAGACCTTGTTGGGGTGAAAATCCCAGTGGGGTAGGAGGGGGGTAGGAGATACATAGGGAGGAGTGAGGATTAAGTACCTTTATATGGATCAACTCAGATATCTGAGCTCACATCATTTGTCCTGTTTTAACCGTCTTTAAGAATAGACTTTGGTCATTAAGGCTAACAGAGGGAGAAAACACATTGTTCTTCTAAATTCAGTTGTACCTGCTGGCACAAATGAACTATTCTCTAAAAGCTGCAGTTATCAGTATTATTATACTAAAACTACTCTACCCAATTTCATTTCAGTTAGTGATGCTTTTAACATTCTCTGTCTTAAAAAGCCAACCTGGTGTTAACCCTGGTTCTTGCTCTTTCTTTTTGCCAGTCTCTCTGTGCAAAAGAACGTAGCCTCTTCAGCCGCTATTTCAGACTTTTAGCAGACTAGAGTTCCTCCATGGTTGGCTATTGGAAATTACCACTGGCGGCTCAGAAAACATATATTGCACTAGGTGGCAGGCGGCGCTAATTTACAGAGAGACAACACACCACGTCTCATGTTCACATGATTTATCAGACAATATGTAAAGTCTTGTTTAATGCACCTTTAACAGCAGAGGAAGTTTTTTTTTTTTTATATTCTTTCACAAGTCAAGAATAAAGTTAAAATACTATTTCCAGCAAGCATTAAAACGTTAAAGGTTAACTTTATTCTGGACATGCAAATTAAAAGAAAATAAATCTTTTCATTTTTCCATCATAGTTTTCAGCTTTAGCAGGTGTCAACCTTTAATGAAGCAGGTTTGCTAACCAGGTACCTGCTTAATACCAAGTAGGAGACAGGCAAAGTTAACAGCTAGCTAGTGAACCTAGTAGCACAATTAGCAGCTAAAGAACCAGATATTTACAAAACAAAGCTAAAAGGATAGTTAATATCAAAATTACTTGCATGAAGTGGGAAGAAACATGACTAAATGAATGCTAATGTTAGTCCTTATATGCTGGACATATTAATCTGTTGCTAACACAGCCATTGATAAAAGTGCTAAAATAATTCATGCAGTGTTAATATTGATGCTCTCTCACAAGACAGATTGTCTCAGTATGACTTCTGTAATTAAAATTGAAAATGCATGTGCTCGTGAATAAAGAGATTATCATACTGTGTGATACAAGGGTGTGATGCTGTAGCCTGTTATTTATTGCCTTCAGAGTGAGTAATAGGCGGGTTTACTGCAGTGACATAAGTGAGTGAGTGTGAAGGAGTCTTGCCTCAGTGTGTTTCTACAACTGCCTCATCTTATGCAACAAGTGCGCATACAGTGTACAGTTTAAAGATGAACAGGTGTATACAGAATGGTTACATACAGTATTATTAGTTTTGGCCAAAGACTTTTCTGTGAGGAAGTCTTAGCAAAGAGCTTCACTGCAGGGTTAAAGGTTTGTTGTTTCATACCTGGCAGCAAGTCACTTTCCCAGCATTTTCTCATCCTCTGTGCTGTTGGCCTGAATCATCAGGTTACTAATACTGTCCTTAAGGACACCTGAATAAAAAGAAGGTGACAGCAGGTGTTAGAATGTGAAAAATGCAGGGCCGGGTTCAGGAAGAGGTTTCTATTCCACCTGCTAGTGAAGTGTGTGATGTCATCAAATATGAACATGACAGTTTAGCATTATCTTGGCTACAAGCTGGGTGATGTTCTTTGAGCTGTGGGTAACTTAAGGGTAGTTTTTTCCATGGTTATGATATTTTCCTCTCTTTTAAGAGCACCAGTGCTGGTGAAAGACATTAGAAGCACTACAGTTTTATTTATTTATTAAAATATAAAATGATAGATTGATAGAAATCTCAGTCCCAAAATTTCACATTTTAATAATCTGGATCAAGCATTGTTATATGTATACATATCTTATATATATATATATATCTGGATATCTGGATATTGCTGCTGTTTCTCTGCACCAATCAGATAAAGGTCACAGACAGTTAACAAGTCAAACTATGCCTGAAAAACATGAAATTCTATCTTGTTGGACTAACACTAAAGAACAAGCTACTTTAATTAAGACGTTATTCTCTACTATTCTGTAATTATCCAGGATTCCTATGGGAACAGGCTCTTGTACTTCTCTTCTTGGAGCCTTCGTCCTCTTCTAAAGGAATAATTTGCTTTCACTTCCTCTCCATGACCGTGTGCAGTTTGGTGTCATGGTCAGTGACATCTGGCCAGAGACAGTGGCCTGTCTCCACCTCCATGGACTCCCTCGCCTCCAGCATTCAGGTCTCAGCCTCTGACCTGTAGCATAACACAACACAGACACACACATGGCATTTCATGGCTCAACTCCACCACTACACCCTTTCTACATGCACCGAAACATGTGAATTTGCCTCTGGTTGAAAGCAATGGTGACTCTCTGCTCCAGTTCCTCCATGATGTTTCGCTGTGTCAACAAGTGTCTGTTAAAGTTAGCCTGTACTTTTCTGCTGCTGCAGGTGAACAATGTCTTTACAGTGATTCATGTTGCTGCACAGCAACTTGTCAGACTTAATAGTATCCTTTAGAATACAAGCAAATATTTGGAGTTGGAATTAAAATCGGGGACAAGGTTATGGCTAGTTCTCACTGAGGGCTTAGACAGTAACAATGGACAACAGCTAAAAATTTGGGCTTTGTAACAAAAGAAATATGCAAATTCTCTTTACTGAGTGTTAGATAAAAAGATTGACACCCTGTTCATATCTGTCCATTAAATATGCATGTACATATAAGGCCACAACCAGCAGCCTGTTATCTTAAAATCAACAAGACTAGAAACAGTTAGCCTGGCTCCCTCTGAAGACAACACATCCACCTACAGTAGCGCCGCTAAAGTTAATTAGTCACTGGGAGGTGCTGGACTGTCTCTTGGGAGGACAGAGTGACTTCCTGGAGTTTTTTCCTAAGTATGTTTTCCACAGTTAACAAATAATTAACTTTCCACTGATTAACTGGGATGTGCTATAAATGAAGCTGACACAGAAACATAAAGGTCTGTAAAAAAAGAGGTCAGGGTCAAATTATCAGTATCAATATTCAATACTAGGTGAGAGAGAAATGGTATTTCAATTTTCTGTATGTCCTGCACATATAGTGAACTGACAATATAAAATCTTTGATCTTGAAATTATTTAGTTTTGTTAGCACTGGTACCTGGCTGAGTTTTGTTTTTTTAAACTGCAGATGTGTCTCCGGTGGCTGTGATGTTTCCCCTGGTGTTAGAGAAGACCTCCTGGGACTGTTAATGTCTCTTGAATCCTGCTGCCTGCCACAGTTATGTGGAGCCACATAACAACAAAGGCAATGCATACAGTACAATCTGTAACAGAATGGTTCAGCCTGTTGCACACTGAATTTAAAATGAAGACGGTCGACTTTCAGCTTTAGGGGCATGTGAAGGTTTACACATCCATATTGTTTGAACAGAAATTGCAGACATCTTAATAAATAGTTCCCTGTTTAATATTAGAAAGTATTCCTCTTACTTATATTGCATATCATATCAAATCGCATCGCATCACATTGTATCAGGTTGTTATAGTCCTCTCTGAAGGAGTCTGTTGCCACTTTTGGTCTAAAAGTACGACAAGATCCACTGCCCTGACTGGTTGGTTCTTCTCCACTCATGACTCCAAACATAAGTAGTTTGGCATATAACCACATCAGATTTTGTTATTAATATTTCTGAGGTAATGACCTACCTTTCAAATATGGAGTGATATCCTAATTAACCCTAACTGGGCTTCATTTTTTGTACTCAAACTGCAGGCTGCAGTATTTCTCAGTTTTAAACATAAACATTTCTGCAGTGGATAGACCTTGAAATAAAACCTGCTGAAGTCCACAGTCGGTTAGGCTTATGAAAACCAAATTAAAAACAGAACCCTCAGTCAAATGAAAAGTAACTCTCACTGAATCTCTTTTAGTTTTTAAATGAGTCCCCTCTAGTGGCCACTAAAGAATATGAATGATTCAATAAGCCAAAACAGCATCCAAATGGATAAACAAAGGCTGCAATGCTCACAGTATCCACAAAATAAATTTTACAAGCCAAATGCATCTTAAATTCAACAAATTCCTCAAAACAAGCCTATAAATCATTATGCAGCAAGATAAAAATGAAAGCTTTAAAAGCAATTATGAGAAGATTACACAGAATTCATAAAAAGCCTCCTTTAAGCCATCATAAAGTCACTGTAATCTCTGTGCTGAGCACCACACACTCCCAGGAGGGTTATTACAACAATATCACACCAGTCATTGATCAGGAGAAGCATCTTTCAGTCTGCTGAGGGCGCAGTTAACACTCACAGAGGTTTGTGTTAAGATTTAATAAAGTGCTTTGGTTTGTTTCCACCACTGAGAAGTAATAGATGGATTATCTGATATCACTGATGATTTGTGCTGAGTGAATTACATCTGTTTAGAGTGCACCAACTACAGCTACGAGCAGAATGGGTCGGGTTTCACATCTCTTCATTTATGTGTGTTAGTGTATTATCTATGTTTAGTCTACTTTGTCTACTTGTGTGTGTGATTTTCACTTCTACTCACCCTTTGTTATTTTAAATCGCTGCCCGTGTGGTGTTGGACTTGTTATTTTGATAACTAAAAAGTTATGGTAGCTAATCTACAGTTGGCATTACAGCAACAAAACAGATGTAAGAATGTAGTGGTCTCTGTAGTGGCAGACCGGTCACTCATACTGACCCCTGTCCACCACCCAGTGCACCTACAATGGGCACATGAATGTCAGAACTGGACCATGGAGCAATGGAAGAGGCTGGCCTGATCTGATTGATCACTCTTTCTTTTACATCATGTGGACAGCCAGGTGTGTGTGTTTGGGGAAAAGATGGTACCAGGAAGCACTATAAGACAAAGACAAGTTAGCAGCATAATGCTCTGGAAGCAATGTTCCAGGAAGCTTTGCGTCCTGGGTCTGGGTTGTGATTTTATTTTTAATGTGACATGAAAAATGTATCTCACACTATAATAAAAATTCATTCAGTTATTAAAGACTAAAGGCTAAGTTCTTGTCACTTAACAGGTTTTTAATTTAATTATGATACCGTAACTGCACACAAAAAAACAAATACTAATAACAATGTGTATTGTGTTTAGGCTGTTATTTCACCACCTCTCCCTGCACACCTATTCATTTCCTTATTAAGTGTCAGAAAATATAGTTTATTAGAGTAGTTGAATAATTTTTTATGTTGATAATTTCTTGCATCCTGTGTGTCTTTAGTCAACAAGTGAGGCTGTACAGTGTTGTCAGCATATGAAGTGGAAAGACAGATAACCTCCCTGAACTGTACTGGATGATGGAAAGAGGCTGCATCAATGCAGCCACTACACCACTGGATGAAATATAGCCTCCTGTCTGAGGGGTCTTCAGTCTCTTGTCACCTCGCTTCACTACCAGTCTGCGCCGCTAGATGGCGCCGGTCCATGTGTATAGGAGCTGGTGGGCAGGCATGGGGGCTGGATGTGGACTGCTGGAGAGTCAGTGGGGGCAAATGGGTATGTGTGTGTTGGCGAGTGTGTCTGAGGCTCGTCGAGCATTAGGGGAACTTGAAAACTTCACTGCGTTCAGCGAAGGAACATCTGTGATCGGAGATTCGGCGATTTGGAGCTGAATCGGCTGCTTCCAGTCCAGCTGTGATCGACACAGGGCGACCGGTCCGGTTCTCAGCATTGGCGCGATTTCCGGCCAACATGGATGATTTGGGTAAGTTCGCTCACCGTGAACGCAATATTAATGCAGCGTGTGTTTGTGGGAGTGTGTGTGTTGTTGGTGCAAATAGTCAAAGGTCGCGCTAGAGGTGCATTCAAACGGATTGGTGTTTTTAGGGAGGTCGATAGCTGTAGTTATCGAATTGGGTCAGCGGTGTGTTATATATGTCCAGACAGGTTAAGTTATCCGCGCGAGGTTACCTGCCCAAAAAGGCCCCGCGTGCTGACATAAACGCACTGTAGCACGAGACTCATTTCGATAATTAACCTGATCAACGTGTGCGAGCTCTTGTTTGTGACGTAGAAGCGTGTTTGAGTGGACGCAGGGCTCGGGCCGACGCACTGACAGTTGTTTTGCGGGAGTTCTTCCTCTGACATCAGCTCCAGATTACCTGCAGGCACGATAGGCTACTGCGGAACTCCTCTAACTTTTTAGAAGTCGAAACTAGCAGCAGTCTGTCAATTGGACCACGGGTCATTTCACATTGGATGCGACACTGATGTAAAAGTTGGCAGTGTAATTAAAAACAGCAGAATAATGCTGCTTGCACAGCTTTATCAGGATCACGGTTTGTTTGCATTAATTTACACACACTTGTGTTTACAAGGCTGAGTTTTTCCCTGGCAACTGTGAGGTTAACTTTAGCAGGACATCCGTGAATTGCACCGAAGGAGTCGGGTTCATCGGATGCTATAAAAACACCAGAATGCATTTGTAAAGTCAAAGATGATAAATGGCCAGTATAAGCAGTCCAAAACGGTATCACCAACCTCTGTGGACATGCAATCTGACAAGAGACGAGTATTTTCATATTTCATTCGTGTTTCAGGCAGGGCAAGGCCATTCGGATTCTGTTTTGTATATTGTATGTTAACAGAGTGTTTACGAACACCTTCTCAGTGTAGGTCAAATCCCATTTACTCTGGTAGTGGGAGTGATGCTGTACCAGGAATATTGGGAACATTATATCCAGACAATATTTAAGGATACCCTCTCAGCTTACATGGGTGAAGGGCTTTTCTTGAAGTAGCTACTTAAAAAAAGAATGTTACACAACCCAGTGTAATAACCAGGCCATGGTGTTGTAAATTCTGTCAGCATTTTAGCAGAGACCTGTAAAAATGAGCGCACATACAGTACGCTCTGTCATTACTGATGGTGTTGGGATGAGAGTCACAGAGGGGATGTTTTCCTCCATCTTTATGAAAATCAAAAGTGTTTAAGTTTTAATATGGTTTAAATGCAGTCAGGGATCTAAAGACACACTTCCCACCGAGTGAGGAGGTGCAGGGATCCGTGCACCCCAGACCCCAGAGAGGACAACAAAACCTCTATGTATTTTTAGCAGAGGAGAGTCCTTTTCTTTAAGTGCTGAGGCAGCAGCATGTAGGAACTTTCCACCAACCAGCAAGCCGTTCTCTTTCCACCTTCGCCTCACTTTCATTTCTCTGAACAGTTTCCACCTCACCACAGACCCCTTGTGACTAAAGCAGTTAACTCTGACTGGCAGGTTTTCTGTTCCCTTTAAAAGCATCTTTCCTGTGGTCCGCACACGTGTACACACACACACACTCAGTTTGTTATAGCCATATGCTTCTTCCAGCAGCGGGAGCAGGCTAGTGCTCCTCTCAGGCAGGGCGCTGGGATGGATCAGGCCCATATGCAGGGATTGGGCCTCAGCCAAACTTTATCCTCCTTAAACACTGCACTGCCCCACCCTCTCCCTTCCCACTCCCCACCATTCCTGTGGTGAACCACATAAGGAAGCTGCAGGCTACAATCTACTGACAGTTTAAAGCTGGCTGAGATTGCAAGAAAACAGATTAGCCTTTAGGAAGACTTGGATCCAGGCAGACTGTAATGCTTGATGGCTGGCAATTAAAAGGGTTCTAACTTCAGCCACTCAGAATTTTAACAATTGCAATAATACTACAAAAGGCTTTCTTTTATTACATTATTCATGGATTCATATACTGTAGTTTGCAGTCTTTGTAGGGCAAACTTTCACTGACCTCCCCTCCTCAGCTGTCAGTACTGCTGAGCATGGCTCCGTGCTTCACTGCTCTGGGCCTGCGCCAACAAGAAATGAATGTCAAAAAGCCTCCAATGTTAACTTCCTTTTACCAGCTTTGGTCTGCAGGACCTTACAGTATTTTCTTTTATATGTTTGCAAATACAGCAACTTGCCTGTTTCTCAGTCACAGACTTGTTTCGCTGTCAGTTCAGTGGCATCATTTGAAGCGAAGTGATTCCCCAGAGCCTTGTCAGTGCAGCAGCAGCAGCACTGGAAATGTCACTCATGGAGTGGGTGTGTGCAAAATCCTTCTTTTCTCACTCCAGATGAGATCTGATGTATCCTAGATACACAACCAAACCCAAATTTAGGTTTGACCATTGTTTAAACTCCAGAAGAAACATCAGACAGCTCACATGTGGACATTTGTCATGTCCTCCTCATGCTCTATTTTAGGATGTGACATGGATGTTGTTTATGCCTGAGTGTAAGGCTTTCATTCTGTCAGGCATAGCAACATATTTTTCTTGTTTTGTACTGGCAACAAAACCTTACCAGCCACAGTTGTTTTTAGCAATAGTTGACCTTATTCATTTATGATGTGGTGATGCAACAGTAAATACAGAGTAATAACTAGTAAATTAAAATGACATATCTGACCTTTGCATATTGATATTGTGAGTATTAACACTCGGCATGTGTCTTTAAAGAAATAGTTTGACATTATTGGAAATGCCATGTACTCACGTTTTTCGTAAAAGGTCAACGAGAAGACGGATCATAAATATGTAGCCAGCAGCCAGTTCCCTTAGCTTAGCACAGAGACTGGATACGAGGGGAAACAGCTAGCATGCCTCTATGCAGAGGTAACAAAACTCACCTATAATGGAGCACCTCTGCTGGCTCCTGCCACTGAGTAGATATCAATCTTCTCAAATAAGCTTATTGCTTCCAAAGCTGTGCCATCTAGGACTTGAAGTCTGCTGTATGCTTTTAACAAAAACCTGAACTGATGGTGTGGATTTTGAAACACCAGGCACTCAAAAATTTGCTCTGACTTGCTTCAGTTATGACTGTTGTTTAAAAATAACTGCAGTATTCTTTTAAGAGTAAAGTCGATCTAGACTCGAGAGTTCCCACTAACAAAAATCCTCTCCAGTTAACCTTCTCCTCAGTTAAGCTAAAAAAAAAAAAAAAACCTCTCTGACAATTAGCTTAAGGCAACAAGGGGCAAGCCTGCACTTGACGATAAGTCTCTTGCGCCTGACACATGCACATAAATCACACACAGAATCCGTGTAGCATCTGAAGGCTTGAAAGGATTCCCTGTGTCTCCTTGAGGGTTTATCCATCTGTCTGACTCTAAACGAAAACACTGTAGGGCTTTCAGATGTATGGTATATGCACACACACACACGGACACACAAAACACTACTGCTCGTGGACTGGTGGTGTAGACAGACAGCTCTGAGGGGGAAGTTGACTAAGCAGTGACAGCTCTACATTAAGCCAACCATCTTGTCATCTCTCAGGGGCCCAGCATGACAGCAGCCTGCAGGGTCAATATGCGAGCAGCTACTGGAGCAACATGCAACCAGGGTTTATGTGGAAATGGGCCTTCAGGCCTACTCAAAGAGAATTCCAGCAGTATTTGGCTGTGATTAGGATCTTTGTAATCTTAGCTAGCATGTCATACAGTATTGGTACTGTATGTGCCAGTCATGTTCCCCAGTCCTGCTGTTTGTCAGCATGTACTCAAAGACTCAGAGAGCCCTCTTTAATGGGTGACATCTCATCTAGTGAGACACACGTTTCATGACAAGAAGTGGCCTTAGTGACCTCTCTGTTGTGGTGGAAGTCAGGAGTTTTTTTTTTAATTATTTTTTTAGCTATTAGCCAACTGAAAAGCCTAGTGTATGACATGTTAGTCATACATAACTTGTGGGCGCACGTCATCTTGTCCTACTTCTGTGGAAAACCTTAATGTGAGTAGAAGGAACTGATTTGCATTTTTGTCGTTGTTGCTATTTCCTGCTTTGTTTCCAGGCAGCCGTAATAGCTCTAAGATAGCTTGATGTTGCATGTTGTCAATGAAGACTTAAAGCAAAATGAGGAGAAAGTAAATGAACCTTTTGTGTTATATGCATAATATGCCTTCAGTTGTAATAAGCCTTCCACAGCATCCTGCTGTGCTCTGCTGATCCGAGCTCCCTGCACTCGGTCTGACAGTGACTGACAGCTCGGTTGATGTGCAGCAGATGTGAGATGGTTTTGCATAAAAAAAACAACACTACAACACTAATTGGCTGGCAGCACCAACAGGAGACCACTGCAGGTTTTCAAATGAAACTGCTGTTAATATAGCGGCCCTTTGCTCCAGTGTAATTTGCCTTTTGGAATGCACCTGCTTCCTCAAAATGGCTCCTAAATGTCCTCTTTTCCAAGAAGTGTATGGTTGATGAGGCGGCAGGCTTAGACATGTCACTGTTTTGTTAGGAAATTCACTCAGGTTTCCTCTGGCCTTGGATTAAACAGTCACTAACTAGCTGCTGCTGCTGCCCTGTTTAGGATATAAAGCCAACACAATGAAAGTCTGATGAACTGGGAAGTTAAGATGGTGGAGGACAAGTGAGTGTGCATGTGTCAGTGTGTTTGTGTCAGATTGCTTGTGCTTTAGTTGGATTTACACTCAGCATCTGGCTTGTTAAAGAGGATCATTCTGGAAGTGTGATCTAGACCCCGCTTGATTAATGATGGTCAGGATCACTACTTCACAGGTTTATATGGATGTAGGCCTAACAAGAGTGTACACATTCACATGCACATACACATACAGTATGTGAGTTCTGGCACCCTGGTAGAGCTGATTGTTTGTTTACTAGTGAAATGATTTGGCCGGCTTTGCAAACCTCACTCTGTCCTTGTCCTGCTGGAGGGAGACAAAGAGCAGCTTGTTTGTGGTGCTGTGACCTACTTCAACCCAGAAAAGGCAGAACCGATTAAACCTAGCCACCTGTTTTCTGCTACATATCCAGGTCTGGGCTGTGATTGTAGCAAGCAAGGTAACGTAGCTCAGAAATCAAGTGTCACTCAGCAGTTTAACAAAAACATCATTAACATCTCACAGTCATAATTAATGGATGCAGTTGAAAGCTAAACTGAGATTGTGAAATCACACAGCATCAGCATGTTAGTATTATGAGGATGTTGATGTTAGGGTTTAGCTCCAAGCAGCTCTATTGTTGTAAGTACATTTCATGAATGTCTCTGTTGCTCACAGTCTGAGCTTTCGTAACTAGTAATAACATGTTCATTGGTTCATGCAGTACAAACAATATGGCTGATATCTGATAGATCCATTTTGTAGTCTGTGATAAAAGGAATGATGATGAAACAAAGTGAAATTTACTGTATGTAACATTTGAAAAATGTGGAAATCTCTTTAAGACTGCATCACCTTTGCTGCCCTCTAGGCAGGTGGCCTCACTTGGTGTATACAGTATGTGACCTTCTGGATGAACGGTAAAATGTTCCAACAGTGGACCAGGGTGTAGTTGCATTTCTCCTTCCTGCTGTAAAGCCTAGTAATGACTTGACTGTATGCAGACATTCAGGAAAAATGTCATTGACCATTATTTTTCTTTTTGCTCAGTTTACAGTGTGTGCATTAAGACTTAGAAGGTATTTACTGTCAAATGCACAATGCAGTGCAATTCTGAAAGTGCCTCAGAATGAATATTGGCACAACATTGTTCATACTTTTAAACAAAATGTTGCACCCTCAAGACTGCTGAGACATTAAAGTGCATTCACCACTGATGTACGTGTCAGAATAACCACAGAGGACGTGGTATTGTGCTCACACACTACCTCTGTGTTTCACTATAGGCCACACCTTTCACTGTGGGGAGTAAGACAAGGGAAGTGGGTGAGAGACCATAGGTTTTGTCTTTGAACTGGTATCATGTTGGCTACAGATACAGTTCTTATAATCATATGTAGAGGATGATAGACTGTTAATACATCAAAAATTCCTTTGATCAACAATGTAGTAGGTAGGTTTGCATCAAGGATTTTAAAGCAGTCCAAACACTAACCCTAACCAAAAGGATTTAAAAAAAAAACTTGATGATGATAAAAATATCAAGCAGAATTAGTCAGAAGTGACTTAAAACAGACAGAAGAGGATGGAAAATGAATGTTAACCCGAAGTAAAAATAGATGCATCATTTGTTCTCGAACTGCTTAAAGTAACAATTTAAAAGCAATCTTAACATGATGAGTTTCCCTCTTACTCTTGTGGTAAATGGTACAAGGAAGACAAAAAACAGTAAACATTGTAAGGCAAGATGACTTTAGGAGACATAGTTAGAGATGCTGCATGCTGGAATGATTGAACCACGCACATGAAATGTGCACATGTGCTAAAAAGAAGTAGAACCACCATCAGATAAGACTTGACTCAGAAGAGATAGATGAGTTCTTTACTAAGCAGTGTCTAAGAATTTTCATGTACTGTAGTCAGGGTTTTGTGGGTGTATGAGCTTGTACTTGTTGTTCTGCTCTTAATCTCCACCGTGCCTCCTTACAAGGTCATTTTTGATTTAAGGCCCTAATTGGAGTTTTACTGATTTGACCTGCAGCCTAGAGAAGGACCTAGACCTTATTTTGACTGTTGCTTATTTGTTCATACAGGTCTTGCAGTACTTTCTGGGAAGCCAGACTTATCAGCAGGATGTTACTCTCTGGGTCGAGGCGTATAGAGAGGAGGTGTTAAAACTCTGACGTGTTGTACAGGCAACTGTCACTTGTTGGACCATTATGAGAAGACTTAACTTCAAATACAATATCATCAATTTGATTTAAAAACATTTATGTGAAAAGTATGGGGGGGATTTAGCTTTTTGTGATGTTACACTGTAATTCAAGAAATAGTTGGGAAATACACTTATTCACTTTCTTGCAAAGGCAAGAAGGTGCAGACCACTCTCATGTCTGTGTTAAGCATGGAGCTAGAACCAGAAGACAGTTATCTTATCTTAAATTGGCATAAAGACAGGGAGTAGGGGGGAAACGGTGAGCCTAGCTCATTCCAAATTTAAAGAATAAGCCAATCCACGCTTCTGAAGTGCATTAACTAACATTATTATGTAGTATGTAGTATTTTGTTGGGTCAGTCTGTTTTTGAACTTTGGACACAGCCGTTCTATAGAAGCAGTTTCTCCCAGTTTGTCTGTATGCTAGGCTAAATCTAGGCTAAATCTCTTACAGCTTAGCCTTTTTCAGCTTCACAGAGTCCAGTGTGTGTAGATACAGACTAGAAACACTGGAAGCAAAAGACGGGTATGATGTGCAACAAAAAGCCCCCTGCTAGAACTCAACCAGGGACTTTGTGCTTGTATATACTGTATCTTAACCACCAGAACAGCTCCCTCTTCATAAAGCTGATGTGTTTTGTCACATCATCTGTCATAAGATGGATAAATTATCAGCTTGCCCTCTGTGTGTACTTCTTCTCACACTGCACGCACAGGAGTGTCAGATTTCTTTATTTGCAAATTGTTACAAGGTCACACTGTACAGTACGTTAAGTCACAAACTTTGGCCAGTGTCGAAGTGTTAGAGAGCACAGCAAATGTAAAGCATATTACAGGCTGACTGGGCGGTCTGTAACATCCCACTGTTGCTCTGACCGTCTTGGCCGTCTGTCATCTACGGCGTGCCTCTGTTCACACAGGTCAGGGTCGGGTGGGGAGGTATTTATAGTGGGCCTAGGTGCCTCAGCTTGTCTCTGGTATGTGTAGGTGGCCTGGTTGTGAGACACCTGTGTGCAGTGGTGTTGTTCTGCTGCTGCACCTGTGTGTGTATTTCTAGTGTGATTTAATTTTGTGCTTGTGTGCCTGTTGAAGCACTCTAAATGAATACAGGCACCGGCCTTCTGCCGTCTAACATGAGCCCAGAGGGAGAGTAAACCTTATGTGCATGTGCACCAGTCTTGTCCTGATTTCTCTTTTTCTTCCTTCTGTTGGAGGCAGAGAGAGAGATTCATCATATCTGTGATGGTCTGTCAGCTGGTGATACACTGAAAGGCCATTGCTCTCAAAACAGAACACATCAACGTATATTCACATTTCTGACCAAAACAACTGTAAATTATTTGTTATAATATATTTTTTTCATGTGTAACATGTTGACTCCCCTTTATTCAAACCTAGTTATAGATTAAATGTATATGACAAACAACTGGTCAGCTTTCATCTGTCCTATCTTGCCTTCAGACCTTTTCTCTTATTACACCTCACATTTTTCCCCACCTCTCGCTCTTTCTCTCGTGTTTGGAAGACGAGCTGTGGCATGTTAGGAATTCATACCAGCCAGCATGCACCTTGCAACACATCAGATACAAAGGGAAGAAAGTAAAGAAATGACAGTGGGGAGATGCAGAAAGGAGGTCAGAGAACACTCGCTGCACAGACTGAATCTTGTAGGTTTACTGCTGATAGTCATCCTGTTAGTTACATTTTGGTGTCAGCTCATAGCTCAGTATGTGTCTTGGCATTTGTGAAGCTCACAGATAAAGGTTTTTCTGTGGACCAGCAATGAGAAAACAAACAAACAAACAAAAAAAGACAATAGCACACAGGGTTGACTCGCACACGACTCGACGTCACCCCCTGTAGGTGGCTAAAGGCTGTGTTTGGTTGCTTTACATTGTATAGGATCTGCTCCTTCAAATGTTACCAGCAGGGCTAAATAAACAAGTGAGGTGTTGAGTAGTAGACGGCACTGATTCACTCAGTGGTCAGTACTGATGGGGGCTCAGTCAGTGTGTGTAGTGTTAAGCAGACAGGATGTTCTGCCAGAGATCATGGAGGATTGCCTCTGCTGATGTCCAGGACGTGCAGAGTAGTCTGATTAGTTCCCATTTATATTTTATGTTGATTTTACTTGTTTAAGATTTTAATTCAACATCCTTCACTCTTCAAATGGTTTCCTTTCCATATCCTCATTTTCATCCCTTTTTCTGCCACCCAGTCCCCTTTTTGTCTCCCTCTCTCTTTCCTGTAATGAGCCCCATGTATAATTAAAACACACACCATTCATCTGGGAGGAAGGGAATCTCCTTAATCTCTGTCAACCCACATGTTAGCCTCTGAGGATTTGCCTGCTGTTCGCCCACGCAGACACTTTTCCTGGTTTCATTTGCTGTGTGTCTCGATACTCCTACTGCCGTCCTTCATTGTTTGAGCCCAGCTGTGTCCTGCCGTGTCACATCTAGTCTTGTGAGCATGAATGCAGATGTTTCATCTGTATTTATTAGCTGCACATGAAGAGGGTGGGCTGTGTGTAATTGATGTAGGCAGTTTGTTATAGAGCTAGGTGTAGACTATTTTAGGTAGGCTGGTGGTGGGTCTGTCATTCTCTCACCCCTGCCTGCTTCTCAGAAACTTTGGTCTGTTCTACTACATCAAACATTTTAGTTCATGTGAAATTAAATCAGCTTTTTTTAAGATGAAGGTGTTGATGTCTCTTTTCAGTTCCTCATTTTATTGTAGTTCCATTTTTGGGCACTGGGAACAAGTCTGTGCTTTGCACTACAGTCTGTGTGTCATGGTATGTTTCTTTGGCAGAGGAGGCTGACACACCTCTGTGTGTTTGTGTAATTTGTGGATGGGCCAGAGCATGCCTCGCACTCAGTGTGCAGTGAACAAAAGTAGTCCTGAAGCTGATAGTTTCAATATTTTCTGTTTAGCCTGTATCCTCTACGACCACTCTATTGGGGGAAAATGACTTGCTTAATAACGATTGCTTTGTCATTATGCATGCCATCTTATGCATTAGAGTTACAAAGCAGCTCTCTGACAAGCCATTGCCTAACAGAATATGTATTTCATCTAGCCTAGAGGCACTAACTCTAATTTGGAGCATCAGATTCTTTATTTCCAGGGTTAAAGCCAGTTCAGCTTGAGAGCTAAGTTGATTAACATCTCTTGTGTAAACCATCTGGACTAACATCTGTTCATCGAGGCCTCCATCAGCTGCAGTATAACTTTTTTTCTGACATCAGCAACAGCTATGTACTCAACCCTCCAGATATGCTACCATTTATTTATGATGTACATTACTTCAGAGGGCTTTCTGATGAAATCTAAATTTTGTTTTGGACAGGCCTCATAGCAGTGCAGAATGCTCTGGTCCTCTCTCTGATCCAGTTCTTTTTAGCTTGTACATCTTAATTTGTAATTGTGTAAAACATAATAAAGCAATGGCCAAATACAAGTATTCAACTGTGTAGACACCCATTTTCTCCGTGCTGTCTGCTGTCACTGCAACACAAATAAGCTGCGATGTGGGAAATTTTGTAAAGAAGAAGTGCTAAACACAGGAAAACCTCTTAGACTAAATCCACATTTGTCTTCACTTCTCCTTCACTGGACCAGAGGTTGAGTTTAGCGCCTGCAGCGCTGAGTGCACCTGTCTGTGCACTGGCTGCTGCTGTGAAACGTCCTTCACCGGTAGCTTTGTTCTCACACCGTACTTGGTGTTGACTGTTAAGATTGACAAATGTGTTGTTTCTGCCCCTCTATGTGTGTGTGTTTTTGCTGTTACCAAGTAAGAGGTGAGGACACACACACACACACACACAGAGCTGGCAGCAGTAGTGTAAACAGTGGGCTGTGCTGTATCCATAATGAAACATTGTGGAATGTGCCGGGCTTCTGTGTCCAGAGGGGAGACTCTGCTCTGAAACTCAAGTCAGCTGGCATGTTAGCCATGCTAACCATGCTAACCATGCTAATGCTAAGGTCCAAGTGGATCTGGTATTGATGTGGCTCTGCTTCTGCTGTGTCTCCTCTCTGTCTGGGAAACATTGCAGTAAGACTACCACAGCACTGATGATGCTAAGGCGTATATCCATTTTCAGGCTAATTTAGTGTTTTGACAAAATCTTACTTAAAGATTACATTTAATGTAACATGTAAAAGTGAACGTGAATTATGAGTAACCTAGGCAGAGAAGGAGGGACTGACTCTACCTTTATATCCCTTTGTGATACCACTCCCTTAGTTGGGCAAGGCTGTGTTGATAAGAGCTTTGCTTGCTCTCAGCCTTGCTCACTTCACTATGGCACGAGCTCCTTTCTCTGTTATAATGTGCCACAGTTGGACCGCTTCCTCCTCAGAGACTGTTTTCAGTGGGTCGTCATTCACGTGAGTAGCATCTCTTTCTTCAGTGGCCATTCCGTTTTCACCCCTTCTTTCCCTTCTGTACCCTCACCCTCTACTGTCAGTTGCACCCTCTTCTCCTCCCTTCCTCATTTCTTGGTGCCTTGCTGATGGTAGAGTTAAGAAAAGCAGTTCCTGCCTGGCAGACAATCTGTTTTGGTTCCCCTCTAACTCCACCACCACTTCTTTCTCTGTAGTGTCTCTGTTTTCTCTTCATGTTATTGAGTGTAAGTGCTTGTCTCTTTCTAGAGGTAGTTCTCATCTCCATGTTACTTTAGCTGTGGTTTTCATCATTCTTGACCAAGTGTTTATTTTGGGAAGGAAATATGCAGGTTGCAGTATTATTAGTCGTACTTATAGAATATTACAGTCGGGTGCAGTTTGAGTCCTTCTCAGTAGGCTTTTTATTGCTAAGGAGAGTTACTTGAGTCTCACAGTACATTTGCTGTTTCTAACTGTGGTTTATTTTCTCTGAGCTTTTTTGCTAGTTTACTAACTCAATATTAGCAACACAAATGTCTATAATTGCTTGTAATATGTCGGTATAATGGGAAATGCCTCATTAAGTATAAACATTAACTATATACAAATGCTTAATTTATTTTGGTTTTTGGGGGTTTTTGTATGTTAATGGAAGATGTACCTTTAGTAAAAACTGTGGTGTCTTGTAAAATTGTGAAATACTGCAAGCGAAACTAAACCTTGTGGTGGTGAGTGAGCTAAAATAAGCCTCAAGTCTTCAGTAATATAGTCTGTGCTCTGTATTAAATCCCCTTTAGTGTTACATGTCCTTCTACCTGCTAGTTAAGACTGCTAAACTGGTAGTTAGTCTGCACTCCTCTCAAAATACCAAAGAACACAGAGATGGTAGGTGCTGGCATATCTGAGCATGTATACCTAGCTGTAGACTTGACAGCAGCTCTTAGGTTTAAGACATGTCAAGGCTGCAGGCAGACGAGGGTCAATGAATAACCAGAGGAGTGGCTATGACACTTGGCATGATTCAACTTTTATAACTCCACATCTCCTGATGTCTGCTAACATGGGGTTTTGACCAATTGTGAAAGAAGGTGTAATTATCGGTGTCATTGTGTGAATGTGAGTCAGACTGCTGATGTGTTCCCAGACGTTTTGCAGCACTAAATACAAGATACACAGTAGTGAATCCTATTGAAGGAAGGCAAGGGTGGTTAGATAATTTATAGTGCATAATTTCAGGATACAGTGAAGTTTATCAATCAATTCAATAACCTATTCAGAGTGTAGGCCTATGTTTAAGTTAACACAGTAAGATAAATACCTGAAGATGAAGTTAATTGATGTAAAAATTGCCACAAAGCTCATTGCTCATTAATTTGCAAAGATTTTACAGGGATAGGAATCAGCAGAAATGGTCAACACACTATATATTCATATCGCCCATCCATATCTGAGAGTCTAATAATACCTGTGATGATAAAAGTTGTTTTGTGTTTCTGTAGATGCTTTGTTGGCGGACCTTGAGTCCACAACGTCCTACATTTCCAAGCATCCTCTCTTCTTATCTGACGAGACCACCTGCTCCTTACCTGTCGGGGGCGAGACCCATCAAGACATCAGCTCTCCACCACAGGAGCTACCCACGCCCTCTGGGCAAACTCTGAACGGGCTTGATGAAAGAGAGGTAAACGCAAACTGTATATGTCCTGGGCATGCTACGAAAAAAATAATCATCCGCAAAAAAGACTTTTTTTTTCCCCATAAAGGACTGTTTATATGAATTAGGTGCTTCGTTTATGAATGGTCCTCTACATCCTCTGCTGTGATTAAAACCTCTCTTCCTCTCTTCAGCCATTCAGCTCAGCTGAGAAAAGTCCCTGGTCTAGAGACATCATTAGTCCAAGCCAACCCACTGGTGAAGAGGACCACGTGTACAGGTAGGACTCACAATAGAGCCCTTTGGTAACATAGTTAAGTTCACTTGGTTTATGGCTATAAACAACCTCTCCCACATTTTGCCAGTGGAAGTAATTACATTAAAACTGGGAACAAAGTCTTTTCTAGCATTTGGACATGTAAGAATAGAAATCCCCATTTTGACTCATTGGTTAGCCCGGAACACTGTGCAAATGATGCCTGTTTCAGAATATAGCAGCGTTGTGACGATAGACCTCGCATCTTCTTTCTAACCTGTGCAGTTTTCCTAATAAGCAGAAGAGTAGTGAGTCATCAGCTCTTGCCATGAACTCATCTTTTGGCAACAACCTGTCTGAGCTGGACCGCCTGTTGTTGGAGCTCAACGCTGTCCAACAAAGCACCCCTGCCTTCCCCACAGAAGGTACACGCACAGAGATCACACTCTTTTATGCTTCTCTAAAACAACTTGGATGTAAGTATCTAAATTTTGCACCTCTGTTTTTTGTGGTATGGCAATAAGCATGTCTCTTTTTTCTGTCCCCAGCACTTTTTTTAAAATGATAAACCATGTTTGTACAGTATGTAGAGATTCATTTAGCTTATTTTTTTTGTAACAGAAGAGGCAGCTCCACCAGTGCCTGCCAGCAGCGTCATTCACGGCGTCAAGGAGAATGGAGTCTCCACTGCAGGCAAGGCTGCTGCACCGGGGAAGCCCAAATACAGCACTGTAGTTCGAGGAGTAGAGGATGTACGACCAAGTGTTGAGACACTTCTAAATGAGCTGGAAAGTTCTGTGCCTTTAACCAAGTAAGAAACAAATTATCACAGAAATGATACTAATATATGAGAATGTTCAAATTAAAGTTACATAAAGTCACTTTGATATATGCGGTTTGGTATTTCTTGTTTAATGTACAAATCCAGTTATTTATTGAGTGTGATGTTTTCATCTTTAGTCCCACACCCTTGGTGGTGACAGAGGGACACACAGACGGACGAGAGGAAACACCAGCACAGCAGCAAGCCAGAATGTCTGCCTCCTCTGCCACACGAGAACTAGATGAGCTGATGGCCTCCCTGTCTGACTTCAAAGTCCAAAGCAATGTGAGTGTGGTTCACATGAGAGTACAGTTTGGCTTTCTGCAGTTTGTACACTCGATTTGAGGTTATTTTTGTTGTTGCGTGACTATTTAAAGCAGATGCTCTGTTGTTTCACATCTTCAACTTGAAACATCAGCTGTTGAAATGTTACAATAGCGTGACAGTGGTGGCTGGAGCCCTTTCTGTTGCCACAACCTTTGTTTGTTCCAACAAGGCTATGTTCACATTACAGGCCTTAATGCTCAATTCCAATATTTCTGCTAATGGTTCACATTCATGTTTGTAAGTGACATGTCCAAGTCCGTGTGAACACTGACGAGGTCCTAAGCTGCCATGCAAGTGCTGATTTAACTGACATGTGAGCCGCGTACACACAAGAAGAATGTAATTTGTGTGACAGTCAAATCCCCCAGTTTCCTCAAAAACCATTCGGTTATGATATGTTCCTTCCACCTTGGCTTGTTTCGAAACTTGTTCATAAATGTCCAACAAACTTGAAACATCCTCATCCCTCCACTGACCCCGTCACTGTTGTTACTCTCCTCCATGTTTAATTTTCCCCACCTGACCCTGAATGATGATGACAGGCAGTATGCGCAGAGAAGTGAAGCTGTATCCACATTATCCTGGGAACACGGCTTTTGCGCATGCCTCGTCATTGTGTATGTGTGCTGTGCACCACAGAAGTCTACGCAGAGCCAGCACAGTGCACCACCGCAGTGGCAGAATCTGAGATGGGATTTGAATCAGACCTAGGACCTACATGTGCAAGTGGGGCAGATCTGATTTGTTCACAAATCCATGAAAACATCAAACCTGAGTCACTTGTAGGGGAAAAAATTGGATTTGGACCACTTCAGAATGTAATGCGAACGTAGCCCTAGAGAACCAGTCGGTAATGGACACCCAGCCTTCAATTTAAAGGTTACATTAAGTTGTTAACAGACTTGACTAAAGAAATCCCGCACCAGATATCATTTAAGTTTGGTTATGCTTCGTTTGGATGACTGATAAATGTGGGCTTTACACAGCCAGAACAACATCTGTACAGTATAATGCATTCAGGTCTCATTTTCCATTAAACCCTACATATGAATAAATATCAATGTGTGGTTACAGTTCCCAGTTTTGTTGAGACTGTGTCTAAGAAGAAGTGCTCAGATCCATTGCCCTAATAATAGCTGAGGTTGGAGGTGATTGTGTCCGGCCACTGCATGTCTGAGGGCAACAATCGAGACTTAATGTATTAAAAAAAACTAAAATTAAGTTTATTTTTTATTTATTTTATGTAAAACATCAAGACAGTTGAATAGGCTCTGCCTCTGCTTGGCTTCTCAATCTATTTTTCCTGGTTTCTTTCTTTTCTCTACCACTGTGTGTGTCTTGTCTTTGTGTGTGCGTTGTGATCGTTACATCACTGCTCCTGGTTCAGTCTGGCTCTCAGTTGTCTATAAATCAGCAGGGAGCAGACCCTTCAATAGTAGCTGGTTCACCCATTGTCCAGGCAGTATCTGACCCATCTATAAATTCAGCCGATCCTCCACTACTTTCGAAGAAGGGTGTTCAACTCCTACTACTCCAGCTGGTACCACTGTTGTCGTCGCATCATCCCAGTATTCACTGATCCAACAGAAACATGATGGTGGAAGTGTCACTTCTCAGATCTCTCAAGTGGAGAGCCTCAGTATTTCTGATACCCAGAAGCCTTTTGGTGAACCTGAAGTCAGCAGCTCTGCACAGATGTCAGTTGCTGAAGTCACTACTAGTAAAGTTTCATCTCCAGTTGGGAAGAATTTAAGCCCAGTTAGTGTGGGTAGTTCTAGTCCAGGTCCGGCTGCACAGATCTCCAGTGTGGTCCTTGTTTCCAAGAGCCCTAGTGCTGTTAACCCCAGTCCCATTCTTAGTACCAAGAGTTCTAGCCCACCTGATCTTAAATGCCTAAGTCTGCCGGTCAAGAGTCCAAGCCCAGTTCCCATTGGTCCTAGTCCAGAAGCAGCTGCAAAGACTGAAAGCCCAGTGACAGTACCAAAGACTGCTAGTCCAGTCAGAGTTCCAGGTCTTTCAGAACCAAAAAGTGCAAGTCCTGTAACAGTCCCCAATATCTGTGCTACAGTAACCATCCCAAAGAGTACTAGCCCAGAAACAGTTCCCAAGACTGCTAGTGAAGTGCTAATACTTTCAAGTCCAGTTCCAAAGATTTCAAGTCCTGTGACAGGCCCTACTATCTTTAGCTCACCAACTTTACCCAAGACTTGTAGCCCTGCACAAGTTCCAACTTCCCCTGTAACACTCCCAAAATTTTCAAGTCCAGTAACCACTCCAAAGAGTGAATCGGTACTTCTTAAGAGTCATGCTTTAGCCATTAAAAAAACCTACAAAGTTCCAGGTGGCAGCAGCCCCACAGCCTCACCAGTTTCACTTGACGCTGTACCATCAAATACCCTGTCTCCCCCTCCGACAGAGAAACAGGGTGCTGGCGTACTGGGTATAACATGGCCATGTCGGGAGCCTGTATTAGATGATGCTTTAGACAAACTGTTAGCCCCCGTCCAACCGGTTGAGAACCAGGCTCCTGTTTCTGTTAAGTGCGGAGATGAAGACCAGCTTTGGGAAGGGGAAGATGGAATTTACCCTGATCTCAGCCAAGAGGAAGCCCTGACACTCATGATGGAGTCCAGCTGGATGGATGAGTGTCTCGACCCCTCCACCTGCCTCGGGACACCTGATGCAAACCTGGAGCTGCCTATACAGCAGCCCTCCGCTGTAGAGCGACTGTCTGCTTCTGGCCAAGTAGGAGGCTAAACTTGACTCTCCCAAAATAAGTTGATGGCATAAAGCTAGACTGGCCTTAGAAGCCCATTGTTGTTTCTCTTGATATGAATTGTCTGTGACAGTAATGGCAGAATGGCTGTGTCAGAGTATATCCTTAGTTGCTGAAACATGCTTATTTTGGGAGAGAAGTTCCTATGAATACTTTAGGAGCTGTGCAATAGTACAGACTCTGTCTTGAAAAGACATTCCTCTTTCTGTTTGCTGTGATGCATGTGGGTGTCATTGCATAGTAGTTACAAAACGACTTGAGGGGGATGTTTCCCTGGAGAGAATATTTGTGGCTGATGTTGAAAGCTTTGCTGTAAGGATGTCACTGCATGCCCCTACTTGCTCCAGTCAACATTGCCGTGTTAGTCAGTGGGCCTGGCCTGTCATGTTTACGCAACCAACAAATGATGCAAACATGTAATGACTGTGACAAGATGACTTCACATAGCAGAAATTTTTAATTTATGCTAACACAAATGCTCAAGAACATGCACGTATAATCAGAAACGTATATGAACTTTGCATCTTTGATCTCTGGGCTTGCTTTGGCATGTGTGGACCTTTATGAAAGCGTTCGTGATAGACCTGCATTGTCTTAGCTTCAGCTACCCAGCATGCCTCACCACAGGCACCTGAATAGTTTTAAGTAGACTTGACGGACTTGAACAGAAGGCTGTGCTTCTGCAAGCAAAACTGATCACTATGTCAGCGCCTGACAAAAACTGCTTGAGCAGTTTTGCTACTTGAACAAAACATCTGGGCCGGGCCTGTTCAGCTTGTGTGCATAACCCACCACGGAGTCTGTGGTGAATGGCACATTCCCAGCTTCCCACACTTCCTTATTATCTATTCTCCAGCTCAAGTCAGTTATCCACCGTACCAAAGAGACCTCCAATGTGCATCCAATGTACAGGGAGGGAGTGTTGCGTCGTAAAATGGGACCGATCATTATCAATAAGAACAACTCGCAAGACCGACTCATTGAGGAGCTGCAGGGGAAACTGGGGATTGGGCGACTGGAGCGCCGACGTAAACAGCCTGATGACTGGCTGACGGAGGGAGTCATCATTACATCCAACCCACAGCGAACACGGGAAGAAGGGGTACAGCCATCTGTGGATAAGGTAGACTTTAGAGGCACACAGCAGGAGTATGGTGGGCCATTCTTGGGCCATGTTAAACCAACCTTTTGATGGTTTAATGTGAGTTTGGCCTGTGGTTAAGGAATTAACTGGCAAATATTAAATATCTCATCATATTGTCATAAAAATGTCATTTTTTGGCATTCGCTTCAGTTCATTGAACCAGTTTTGTTTCCATCACTGTTCCTTTTCTTCATTCTGACCTTGTTTTTTGTATTTTGTGTTTGCTCTTTTCTTTGTGCTGTTTTCTGTCCTCCTTTCCTCCAGATCATCATCATCCCTCCTGAATCACCTACCCCACAGAGAAAAATTCTACCCCCTCCTCAGTCTCCCACAACCCCCAAAAAGCCACAGCCAGTCAAGCATACTCCTCCACCCCAAGGTCCTTGTATCAGTGGGGTGTCAGACGGAGTATGACCCCGTCTTCCCAGCAATGCAGGCACGGTTCACCTTTCTTCATCTCTCCCTCTCCTCTTCTCTGATCTTCTATTCTCCACTTTCTCTCACACTTGAATAGTCTGATTCCCTTGTCTGGTTGATACTGTGACTTTGAGCTGTTTGACTTGAGCATTATTTAGTCCAAATCCAAGCAGTTGCACATCTATATATGTGTGAGCTACATAATTTGTCTGGTCATGATCTCTGTTTTTGACCTCTGGTGTTTATTCATGCCGAGCTGCAATAGGTATCCCCTTTAAAGCGCTCTCTGAAATCCAGTCAGCCCAGGTGATGAGAGCTGCTGACATTCAGGCTAGTGAGACTGAGCCCATTTTCTAATTCTGACATCTGATGGCGCCAAGAGCTGTGTGTTCAGAGTGAAGTGGAGACTTTAGCAGCTTAGAGGCAAGCACTTTGTAACCCCTCATGTACCCATCACACTAACTGTCCTGCATTGCGCAGGAAGGGAAAGCTTGCAGTGCCACTGAAACCTAATCTGCCACATGACAGCACAGTTACCAACACAATTATAACATCCTCCACAAGACTTCCGTCAACGGGTCCCACCAGGTTAGATACCAGCATGTCCTTGTTGAATGACATTGAATCAATCAGTCAAGTTATTTGTATAGCACCTTTGGTACAGGTTCATTTACTTCAAAGTGGTTTACATATGACTGACAAGCTGATATGAAGAAAAATGAACAGTAAAAATAATTTGAGACTACCTTCATAAAGGAGGGATTACTAAAGTACTGTTGGATTAGGACTGCATTAGTTTTAGCTAGATGTACCTAATAAACTGCCAACTGAGTATATATAGATTATGCAAGTTCCATCCTGGTTATTTTATATGGCAAAAGGTAAGGTGGGTCATTTTTGTGCGTGTATGCATGTGCGTCAGTGTGCGCAAGAAAGTGAATACACGCAGCAGAGCAGCTATTTTCTCTCTCAGTGGAATGTGATAGTCATGAAGCTCTGGTAAACACACCACCTGACCAGCTCTGTGTTTGCTTAGTTAGATGCACATTCAGTCATCATCAAACCCCGCAAACATAATCAAAATTTACTTTGTCATGGTTATGTCCTTTAGACAGGACGTACCACCACCTATGTTCACTGGTGTCTTGTAGGGGAGTGAGTGCATGTGTCTACTTTTCAACTTGTAAACAATATTCAATTTTTAAATCCTTCAGCAAAAGACTGCCATATTAGTGTTTAAATCATATGGTCTGTATTGACTGTAGACATAAGCAGGTCTTTTTTGTCAGTGCAGTGTGGTTGTATTGCCAGTTGGATCTTCATAAACACACATACTTACCAGCCACTTTATTAGGTACACCTGTACAATTGTATGCAATTAAATGCATCACGTCCGTCTTAACATTTGTGTTTATGAAGCTCAAAATGTTTGTTTTTGGTGAAATTGACATAAATGTATAAATTCAACGATACATTTATTATTGAGGACATAGTTAAAGGTGGTGTTGTACTGGACTGCAGCATATGTAGAGCTGTCTCCATATTTTTGTCCTCCCCAGCTACATACATGAGAGGGTCAGAATATTAGGAAGTGTTGCGTTGAATTGAATACAATTGTACAGGTGCAAGAGGTAGAGTGGGTTGTCTCCTAACCGGAAGATTAACGGTTCAATTCCCGGCTTGTCCAGTTCATATGTCGAAGTGTCCTTGAGCAAGACACTGAACCCCCAGTTGCTCCCAGTGATATCACTGGTGCGTGAATGTGTGTGTGTTTGGGAGTGTGAATGGGTGAATGGCCCAATAGTGTGACAGCGCTTTGAGCGTGCTGCAATGCATCAAAAAGCACTATACAAGTATAAGACCATTTAAAGTGGCCAGTGAGTGTATATCACATAGATGCAGGATATTTCCATTGTGAGAATGTGAAACTACATTTGGTGAACTGGCAGCAGTTTATTAAGAGAACATGTCTGTCTGTCAGATCCAGTCCCAGGGAAAGGCTTCTCCCGTCGCCCCTTCGAAACCAGCCAACAAGCTGGACAACATGCTGGGAAGTCTGCAGTCAGACCTAAACAGACTCGGAGTCCAGACTGTGGCTAAGGGCGTCTGTGGAGCCTGCAAGAAACCAATTGTCGGACAGGTGATGATAATACAGAAGCACACACATACAAGTCAGCTGGTACACATGCTACATAAGAACTTGCTTTTCAGTGTGCACATATGATTTGTGTGGCAAAATTCATATATTATGTTGTAGATAAAACACAAGTTGATCATAGCTTAGAATTCCCTGCTGGAGTATAAAAGATAATCCCAGCTGTTTTCATTGTTAATAATGTGGTGAAGAGAATATTGCATGCTTGTAGATTTATTTTCCCATGGGGTGTCCAGTGTTGGCTCAGTGACTTGTGACATTTAAATATGCTGCTCTTTGTAAAATGTCATTTGAAAAGCTGCAATGATCTTCTCTGCTGAGCCAGGCCTTTCGCTTAACAGATTATTTTAGTTTAATGCACTGTGTTTCCCGATACACAGGTGGTAACTGCCATGGGCAGAACGTGGCACCCCGAGCACTTCGTGTGCACCCATTGCCAGGAGGAGATAGGCTCCAGGAACTTCTTTGAGCGTGACGGGCAGCCTTTCTGTGAGAAAGACTACCACAGCCTGTTCTCGCCACGATGCCACTACTGTAATGGACCTATACTGGATGTGAGGAATGCATACATTGTCACACACACAAACTAGCATGTACTAATCGGATGGGTGGATAATGATGTTTACAGTATTTATTCATAACTTAATGGATTAAGACCTCATTGGAAAAATCATTACATGTTACACACACACACACACACAGACAGTGCCAGACGTATTGGAAGGTAAGTAGATAGTGGACAGTGGACTTTAGTCTGGGGAAAGGGCAACATGAGCCACTGACAAGGCTTCCTAATTCATCCTTGTGTACACACACAAACACACAGCTGATCATTCACTTCGTTCTTTAGTAAGTCATCTTTGAATTCCCAGTGGTTATAGTGATTAGGTTTGGTGAAGCCAAGCTCTGTATATAGTGATTTTGTATGCTCTATCTCTATCCACCAGTACAGATAATAAGTGTTTTTGTTAAAATTGCTCTTGCCTCAAAAATCCTCTCTTACCTCAATGCACCCCCTGGTGGCAAAACTGAGAATGATTTGCACACTCAAATATTAGTTTACAATGAGTAGCACTTGTCCTTTTGTAGAAGTATAACAGTTGTGGGTGATTTAAAATCTTGTTCTCCATGGACATGAGTGTATTTCCATCTGAAGCTGCTGAGAAAGGCCATCAGAAAACATGAGCCAACAGTCACAGCATTCCAGCACCTCCCACACCGGCTCTCTGAGGAATTTGCCTGCCCTCTTCTGGCCTCTGAACGACAGACATAAATGCTTATATGTTGACTAACTTCTAGAGTAGCATGAGAAATCACATCAATGGGTCACACCTTAAGAAGATGTCCATTTGCTTCTCTTTTGTTTCACAGAAAGTAGTGACTGCTTTGGACAAGACTTGGCATCCAGAGCACTTCTTCTGTGCCCAGTGTGGAGCCTTCTTTGGACCTGAAGGTACCAGCTGCGCATCACTTAATGTCACTACAGTACACCTGGCATATCTGGAAAAAGAGCAGTGTTGAATTTTGATTGTCAAAAGAATACCAAGTTGTGTCTTTGCTGCCCTCCAGGCTTCCATGAGAAGAATGGAAAGGCGTTCTGCAGAAAAGACTACTTTGACATGTTTGCCCCTAAATGTGGTGGATGTGCCCGTGCCATCTTGGAGAACTACATCTCTGCTCTTAACGCTCTCTGGCACCCTGAATGCTTTGTCTGCAGGGTGAGTCACTCGACATAACCTGTGATAAATGTGTCCAATGTGACAATGCATTGTTATTAATTCCACCCGTTCTCTTCTGATTTTCTAGGAGTGCTTCACGCCATTTATAAATGGCAGCTTCTTTGACCACGACGGCCAGCCGTACTGCGAGTCGCACTATCACGAGCGGCGTGGCTCGCTCTGCTCTGGCTGCCAGAAGCCCATCACTGGCCGCTGCATCACAGCCATGAACAAGAAGTTCCACCCAGAGCACTTTGTGTGCGCTTTCTGCCTAAAGCAGCTTAACAAAGGCACCTTCAAGGAGCAGAATGACAAGCCCTACTGCCACGTCTGCTTTGTTAAACTCTTCAGTTAGACCACGTGTCTGTGTGTGAACCCAGTTGTTTTCTAAATGCATGTGTGGACCTGTGCGCACTCACATGTCTAGCATGTACAAGTCAGTTTTTAAGACAGAGGGCGTTAATGCAGTGGTGGATGACATCATAAAAATGGTGAGAAATGTTGCTGACCTTTGACCCCTGATACTGTCCAACTTCTCAGGCTCAGCATTTTACACTTTTGCTAAAGACATTTTTAACATAGCCCAAAGAGATTTTTATTTGGAGTTTTATTCCAGTGTGCAGCAAAGAAAAGATGCTGATTTCCCCTTGTGTGTAAACATATATAAACATATGAGAGTCGAGTTAAGACTTCCTCACATACCTGATTTGTAAATGATTTTATCTCCCCATTGCAGGGCAAGACCTTGCATTACATGGTGGTGAGTCTATGTTGAAATAAATATATGCAGATGTGGCACAGCTGCTTGATTGCATGGACCATGGAGAGTTGACTTAAGCAGTTTTAAAATGTGATGAGTGTTGAATATCTAGTGCTTGTCCAATAGGCGTAAGCTATATAGAAAGATGTATTTTTCTAGCTTTGGAAACAGTTGCAGTGCCATTGAACATTAAAAACTCTGTGTGTACATGCACACAGACACACTTCACTTCTTTAAAATACCAGTTCAAACTCTTTGCACACTCCAATCACAGGTCTCTTGATGAGACCATCTTAAGGTACATTTTAGTATCCTCAAGATATTTGTTAATTTTCTACCGTCTGAATAAACAAAATTAACCAGGATGTTTTGTCAGTTTTAGCATTGAATACATGATTTCCCATCAGAAGTGGAATAATTTTTCATGTAGCAACTTGGAAATCTGTTTTTAACTTTACTACTGCAAAGTTTGTATCATTTAAATCAATCATTTCAGATTATTATTACTAATTACCAAAAGCAGGTCAGTAGGAATTGTGCTCTGTGGTTATTAATGTTGAACTCTTGGTGCAGTTTTGATAAAACAAATCAAAAAGGTTTTTAAAAGTGCCAATTTTACTGCTCTAATTACATGTATCACGGACTATTGAGATTTTTTAAAGCATAAATGATGGTTCGGTTTAGCATTTCCTGTATTCTACTCTTGCTACTCTTGTGAAATTATCACAGTTTTAAATCTATTAATAAGGCAAATTCAGGATTTAAAATGTGGTTGTGCATCTGGATTGTGAATTTTTGTTTTATCGGCACTAGCTGCCAGTTGCTGTTACAGTCAGAATCTAAATTTATATACCCATGACAGGACTGTGTTTTGTCAGTTTTGATGAAAAAATATATATATTTTTTGAGCTGCTTGGGCTCACACTGATATGCAAAGAGCTGGCTCTATTGGCATGCACACTAACATTAGTTTACCTTCTTCACACACCAGCTCCCAGAAAAAAGCAGCTCTCAGAATTTTGTAGTCAATCAAACTACGATCCTGCTGTCTGAGTCAGTATCGGTGTTTTGCTCACTGACAGGGGCTGCACGTTAGCATTAGCTGGTCAGAAATCCAAATACATCAAAACAAAATTTGTTATGAATAATTTCAACTTTATTTTACTTGTAGCTCTGTTTTGCCAGATAGGGAGTGTGTGATTTTCTTTTTCTGTTTGGACAATATTGCTCGTCTTTAATTTTGATCACGATGTGTGCAAGAACTTAATACACTGTATACAGATTCAGATTGTTTTTATTTTGACAAGATATTTCTCGTGCCCTTGTGCCAAATGTGTCAATGCAATAAGGTCTTATACACTGTGGAGTTCTCAACCTTTCCTGTGGTCGGACACTTTCCGGGCTGAACTCTGGGAGTGGCTTCATCTGCTGTGGTGCATCTTAACTCCAAAACTTACACTGTAATAGACAGCCCAATGAGAAGCCCTCTGTCTAGAGTCATTTAGGAGACAGTATAGTGAACAGCTGTAGCATATTCTAATTTACAGGATGTAGCGGGGGGAATATCGGTGTTGGAAAGACATTTGCGCCTTGATTTAAACTGTGTATGTCTATGGAAGTAAACAGGAATTTAGTTAATTTTTCCCATGTACATTTATCTTTGCTTTTGTCAAAGATTGCATGAAAAAAAAACAAACAAAACAAAGCCTTTTATCGTTAATGAGATTAAGTGAACTTTGCATTGTAAATGAAACATTCGTGGGATCTTTTACCATTTGTATTTTCTTATGAGCCATGGAGTTTACCGGCTTTGTGTGGGTGGGGTGTTAAGCCTATGTGGCTTTTGATTACTGGCTAATTATTCTAACTGCTGCAAATAAAATACTTTATTTCTGGCATTTTGTTTTGTGTCACTTCTGTGCTTTTACTGTTTACACATACTGTTATTCAGTGTTTCACATTAAATCAGATCTTTGGCACAAAATATTAGAACAGACTGAGTGGAAATAAGTTTTGGGTTTCTTTTTCCAGCAAAATGCTTATAAAATAATTTTAGCTATGAGCATTATAAATGTACAAAAGCTGTTAGATTTGCCTGAGTCTGATGCACAATACAAGACTAGCTCCACACTAGCAGCATGTTAGGTTCATTTTACAAAAAGATAAAACAAAAAACTCTGAAATGTATATAATGTCTCAAAATGTTAAAAGGTGTCATAATAAAGTGCATTTCACATATTTATCAAATGGGAACAAGACAGTCAATATATAGAATTTGCAGCAGTGGTTCTCAACCTTTTTTGCTCATGACCCCTTAAAACAGATGCTTACTTGATCAAGCAAACATTCAAGGAAAGTCTGAAAACCTAACAATTTTGTATAACAGATGTTCTTTCCACTTTTCTCATCAGCCCCTGCTCCCTTATATTTAGTTTATGATCCCCTTGTCAGGGGTTAACCCCCAGACTGGGAATCACATACATATGTGGTGTATGGCAATGCACTACACATATATGACCAAGTTAGGGAATAAAACAACTACATGGTAAAAGCTCAGTGAGCGCTGAGTGACTGTCGAGCCTGTAGATTTGGTTTAAGTAAACGCATATTCAAATATTTTGTAAATCAAAACAGCCATTCTTTTGATCCTTACATGTTCTTCGCTCTTCAAACCAATCTGTCCATGTGGCCTGCTAAAAGACTAATTCAGAACACCTGACCAACACAGGGACAACAAATCACATCTCTTCGGCAGGGAGAGGTCCCACACTGAACTCTGTAGTTTGTGAGCACCTGGAGTTTGCCTGTAAGCTCAGAGAGATGTGGTTGGCTATCCAGAACCTCCAAGTATTCCAGGTCCTGCAGCTGATGAAGCTGTAAGAAATCTTTCTCTGGTACATTTTCAAGACGAAGTTTGAGACTTTTGAGCTCTGGAAATAGTTGTGGGATTTGAGAGGTGTGAGCTCCCAAATGTGAAGGCCAGGGGTCTATGTGAAGGTGGAGGAGATTTGGTACCTGTACTGCTACAGCTGCCATCTCCTCTGAGGACAACCCTGCAACACACAGTGTGAGACTGGTTGCTGTGGCTGGAATGGAAGTGACATAATTCTTAACAGGTGGGCCCTTCACAATGACAAGGGTTTCCAGAAGAGGTAGGTCACTCAGCCATGACTTCAGGTGACACACTGCTGATGGAATCTCCTGATGTGAATGCCTGTAGAAAAGGGCAAGACTCTTCAGTCCAGGCATCAGGCTCACTGCATTTTCTGGTAATGACTCATCCGTGCAGTCAATAAGCTCCAAACTGGACAGGACTGGGGTCCCAGCTTGTCCACCTGGGTTGGGTCTGGCAATACTGTTAAAGACATGCTGCCTGTGCACAGCAGACAACGAGAGATGCTTCAGCTTAGGCAGGCACTTAAGTATGGAATGAACCATTACAGTGGTTTCTCCAGAGATTCCCATGTGATGACAGACCAGAGTTGTAAGATTTGGAAACTGGGAGACAGCAGAAATCAGACTATCCATTGTTATAGTCCTCAATGTAACATCACACAGGCTAAGGTGAGTCAACCGCTGGGGTTGAGATGTGGTGAAAGCTTCTAGAGAAAGAGAAATGCGACTGTTTCTTATAGCCAAACGCTTTAATTGTAGGAAGTCCTTTAAGCAGTCGAAAGTCTTATCGGAGCTTTGGTCCATTACCACCGTGGTGAGAGTAGGGAGGGACTGGGCCAGATCTTTCCAGTACTTAGCTTTGCTGTTCCTCAACACCACACTAGTGACTTTTCTGCGGCGAAGAGTGGCCCAGAAATGACTGTTGTACGAGCCATTTTTAAAAGTCAGAACTACTGCACAGTCTCTCCAGAGAGACCAGTGGTCGACAAGTTTTTTGAAATACTTGCAGACTGTCCGGACACTGAACTTGTCTGCCGCTGACAGATAGCCAAACACGTGGGTCCAGACCTCTGACGGAAGCTGTGCAGCCTGTACCATTGTGTTTGCTCTGTATTAGCTAGTTGTCTCTCACCGATGAAACCCCGTGTGTTATTGCCTCTGTTCACAAGGCAGATATTTCTAATACTACACCTTTCTCTTTAAGTTAATATTGAAACTTCTTCTTCTTGGAACTGGTTTTCTTCTTCTTCTTTTTCTTCTTATTGGCAGCTGACAGAGCTTTTGGTGAACTACCGCCACCTTCTGAATCGGAGTGTAGGCCTGACTATATTTTTCTATCAAGTTCTGTTTTTCCAAAAGAAGAAAAAAATATTGATAATACTCTATACAGCGCATAACCGTAGCACATTATTGGTAGGTTTTACAATGGATGCATTACGGTCGCTCTCATCGAGGAACTGCAGTGATTGACACTGCAGCCATCCAATTGCGGTGAAACTGACGCCCGTAACGCCACTGTGATTGGTCACTTATCTGGTATATATTGTTCATACGTCTTTCCTTTTCCCTCTTTCTTTCACGCGACCCTTGTGTGTCTGGTGAGAATGTGTTCACGTTGTTTTATTAAACAGAAAAAATGGCTATCTAGAAAAATTATACAATATAGGATTTTAATTTTCATGAGATAAACGCCTGTAGCACTTATGGATGTGTATTTCGTGTCTAATAAAAAGTGTGATCGTGCGACTTGACGAAGTACGGCCTGTTAAATTATTGCTAGCTCACAGTCGGCTAACGTTAGCGCTCGACCACATGTCAGGGTGTGCTATGCTGTTTGAATAGTTCTGTTTTTTAAAATGTTTTCTAACTTTTTCATTCTTTTCAGATCCTACCTTGTCTTTAAACCAGCTGTTAAGCGATCCTTGGAAGCACTGCAAAGATGCCCAGGGAAGACAGGGCCACGTGGAAGTCCAACTATTTTTTGAAAATCATCGTAAGTATGAAATGGCACGCCAGGTTTGTGTTTACACATAGTCACTGTAGGTTTATACGTCAAATATTATGTTTCTTTATCTGTTCTACGTCCTCTGTATTTGTAGCAACTTTTGGATGACTATCCAAAATGCTTCATTGTGGGGGCAGACAATGTGGGCTCCAAGCAGATGCAGACCATCCGTCTGTCTCTGCGTGGAAAGGCCGTGGTGCTTATGGGTAAAAACACCATGATGCGCAAAGCTATCCGTGGCCACCTGGAGAACAATCCTGCCCTGGAGAAGTGAGTTTTCAGTTCTTCTGCTTTTACTGCCATGAGCCATTGCTTTTTACATAGCAGGATTGTTACAGTGCAGCTTGTGTGGTGCTGTGTTGTCGTTCCCCCTGCATACAGAAATCTGTTTCCAGCTATCCCTGTCTGTCCAAATCCCCTGCCAACCAGGGACGCACGGTCTCAGACACTTGAACCTTTGGCTTAGTGAAAATGATGCTCTGATCTGCTGTGATATCTAACAGTTGATCCCATCATTTTACAGGCTTCTGCCTCATATTAAAGGAAATGTGGGCTTTGTCTTCACCAAGGAGGATTTGGCTGAGGTCAGGGACCTGCTGCTGGCCAACAAGGTAAGAGCCCTAAAGAGAAACCTGACTGTAAAAGAGACTTCACTCAATGGCTAATTTCTGTCAGAACAATCCGGACCTGGTATCCCCTCAGATATTGACTGGTGCCTTATTTGCATGTGAAAGAAATTAAATAGATGAATAATGTATAAAATGTCCAAGGTACCTATGGTACAATCAGCTTTTTACACCAGCATATTACAGCACATTTAACTGTAGACCACACACACTCGCAGGCCAGTTTTAGGTACATCTGGGTAAAACTAATGCAGTTTAATTATATGAATTTTGTGTTAATAATGGAATTGGTTTTGATACACATAGATTGGACAAAACATGTTTCAGATAATCCCACCAACTTCATCACAAGCTAAAGCCTCTAAAAGGACTGCTTAAAAGTTCTTAAAATACAAACTGCTGTCCAGGTTCCTAGGTCAAAAAATGACAAAAGGTTTGAAATTTTTTTGTTGAAAAGAAACAAGCATGGCAGTTGTACACGTATACAAACAGGGTTTATATTTACTGGATTAAAAGTTGGATGGTTTACTTGCTAGTTGGTGATTAGTGCTAGCAAATGACTTTTGAAGGTATGAGAAAGTCATGTGGATGCCATCAGCAACATAACAGGAGGAACCTAGCTGATTGGTAACAGTTCAACATCAGAATCAGAACTCAAACGTTGTCAGCGTGCAGGATTAGTTACAATGCAGCTTTGTGTGGTGCTGTATTGTCGTTCCCCCTGCAAACAGTAACCTGTTTCCTCGCTATCCCTGTCTGTCAACTCCCATTGACTGCCAGGGACGCATGGTTTCAGACATTAAATCAAAACTTTGTGTCAAGTCATGACATCAATGTTTAAACCTGCCATTTTAAAATGCATTCATCCTTAGCAAGTGCACTAAAATGTTGCCCTCAATACTCCAGGTGCCAGCAGCTGCCCGTGCTGGAGCCATTGCCCCCTGTGATGTGACTGTGCCTGCCCAGAACACTGGTCTGGGTCCTGAGAAGACCTCATTCTTCCAGGCTCTGGGCATCACCACAAAGATCTCCAGGGGAACCATTGAAATCTTGGTGAGTTTGTAAACATACCACTGGCTTTGGGATCCGTTTACTTGACACCTAGAAATAGCTGTCATGTTGTATATAAAAAGTAATGCCCCAGACCCATTCAGTGAACCACAGGATATTAAACCAAACGTGTATCACGATGTTTGCATCAGTAACTAATCGGCCTTACTCTTCAATCCAGAGCGATGTCAGTTTGATCAAGACTGGTGACAAGGTTGGTGCCAGCGAGGCCACCCTGCTCAACATGCTGAACATCTCGCCCTTCTCCTACGGGCTCATCATTCAGCAGGTGTATGATAACGGCAGTGTTTACAGCCCAGAGGTGCTTGACATAACGGAGGCATCTCTGCATGCTAGGTTCCTGGAGGTGAGATGCAGTGCATTTCTAAAGAAATGGGTCTTGTCACTAAATGATTAAGATCTCCCGTTGGTCGTGTTTACTTTGGAAGATGATCCAAACTGTAAATTAATGATGATAAAACCTATTTCTTTAGGGTGTGAGGAACATCGCTAGTGTTTGTCTGGAGATTGGCTACCCCACTTTGGCCTCTGTTCCCCACTCCATCATCGATGGCTACAAGAGAGTCCTGGCTGTCGCTGTGGAAACAGACTACTCCTTTCCCCTGGCAGACAAGGTAATGATACTTTATGCTTAACTAGTAAACTATGCTGTTAGTTACCCTGCAGGATAGGTTTTGATGTAGCCTGTGTAGTGCTGCGTTGTTGATCACCCTGCAAAGAGTAACATGTTTCATTCTATCCCTGTCTGTTTCAGTTTCAAGTCAGTCAGGGGCGCTTGGTTTCAGACAAGTGTATTCAAATGCATTAATTTGTGTCTGATCAATTTTTATTTATTTATTTTTTTGTACAAGTAGGAAATCACTTGGTTTGGGTGGAAAACTAACGTTATACCTTCTGTCATCACAGGTCAAAGCCTTCCTGGCTGACCCATCTGCTTTTGCTGCTATTGCAGCACCTGTAGTAGCCGCTGAGACTGCTGCAGCTCCAGCTGCTGCTAAGGAAGAGGTCAAGGAGGAGTCTGAGGAATCAGATGATGACATGGGCTTTGGTCTGTTTGACTAAGACACCAAACAGAACCTGATTTGAGTCAAATAAAACCATGATTCAGTAAAAAAAAATCCTGTTTTGTGTGAATGTCCAATATGGCTGAGTTTTTATGGTCACTAAAACTTAACTAATGGTAAATTTGACGTATAGGGTTTTGCCTGTTAAACATCTCCAATTGAGCTGAAAAAAAACCTTAGAAAAAAATCAACTGGACTTAGATTTCTAGATCGAAGACGTTTCACCTCTCATCCAAGAGGCTTCATCAGTTCTGACTGACTGGTGTTAAGCTGGAGACAGAACGGCTCCGGTGTCTCCGGCTCAACACCAGTCAGTCAGAACTGATGAAGCCTCTTGGATGAGAGGTGAAACGTCTTCGATCTAGAAATCTAAGTCCAGTTGATTTTTTTCTAAGGTTTTTTTTTTTCCAGTTTACTATGACCTGGATGACTGAGAATCTGCACAGACTTCTCCAATTGAGACATTTTATATTCAAATGAGATCTGAATTCAAGGTTATTTGAATCTTAATGTTTTCCTGGCTGGGGTTTCCCCTTTTTGAGACTGGATGTACTTTAAACCACTACAGACTTGATGTTTAGACCTGTCAGTTTTCAAAATTGAAAAGCCAATTTTCAATACTAAAGGGAACGAAATGTAAATGTAGTAAATAGCACTATAGAAAAGCTGCATTATATGCATCTACAGATGACAATTCATGTTTTAATTCAGTAGTTTACAGAATATAATTATCTTTCTCTTTTCTGTGGAGCTGTTGCTGCAGTTGTATCACAGATTTACCTTTATATATTGTAAGGATTACTGGTTTTAACTGAGGCTGTGCAGCATTAAAACTGCAGCTTGAAATTTACTGTGAAAACTCCACCATTCTTTAAATGATTTGATGGACTTCCAGTAACGCTCATGTTGAGTTTATGGGCCTATATGTGGTGGATGAACGTGAAGAAGTATATCGTGTCCTTGAACCGCATGTAGTTTCAAAGCTGGTGGGGGTTGACTGTCGAAAGAACAAAAATACCCTTGAGCTCTGTGCAAAAGGCACCTTTATTCTGAAAATTGTCCCGGAAGTCGGGCTGATTGAGCTGGGTTCTGGGAACGCAGAGGAAACGTCAACTATGGCTGAGGTAAGGTTTATATAAGATTTGTTAGTTTTAAAAGACTGACCTGTAATCTAGTGCCTAAATGTCACAAAACGTTTACCGCGTTTTGTTGATTTTAAGTGTTGATAATATCACCGTCCTTTCCAATGGCTTTGATGTGTCAGCGAACGTAAGCTAACGTGGTATTGGCTAGCTAACTGGCCTTATTTTAACCTGGTGAAACATTGAGATAACATCTTTTTATTTTTCCCCAAGTGACATGGCCAAGAGGGCAGTACAAGATTGTCCAGTGAATTGTTACAACAGTAAACAATACAAATAAACCAAAACAGCTGACACGCACTATAGCTACAATGTGATACCCCATAGCATACGCGGTTAGTACTATTTATTTTTGTGTAGTGTCACCATCACATAAGTGATTGCCATTGGATTCGGATATTACAAGCAAACTCAGATGTCGTGTGAGAGATTAGCTTGATAACGTTGTATGCGAGTTAGGAAAGTTCTGGTTTCCCTCGGCGTGTCAGCTAGCTTCATAGGGGGCGCTACTGCCTCAGCCTTTCAGAGAGATGCATACGTTTTGATTTCATTGTGCAGACCCACAGCTTACAGGACCTCCAACAGCCTGCGGTCTCCTCCAAGGTGTTTCTCCAGAGAGACTACAGTTCAGGAACCATTTGCAAGTTCCAGACCAAGTTCCCCTCTGAACTTGAGTCAAAGGTCTGTACAGTGTTTACATGGCTCAAATGATTGTTCACCCAGTATTTAAAGATCATGCATTTAAGCTGTTTTTATGTTTTCAGCTTGATAAGCAGCAGTTTGAGGAGACCATCCAGACTCTGAACAATTTGTATGCTGAGGCAGAGAAAGTTGGAGGAAAGTCTTACTTGGAAGGCTGCCTGGCTTGTCTAACTGCTTATACAATCTTTCTCTGTATGGAGACACAGTATGAAAAGGTAAAACCGCTTCAGTGTTGAACTGTGTATATAATCGGCTGATTACTGGTGTGTTGTGCAGATCTACGTAGATATCCCTGTACATGTTATCGTTGAATGCAGCTCTCATGATCTGCTTCTTTCTCTGCAGGTGTTAAAGAAGATTGCCCGATACATTAAAGACCAGAATGAGAAGATATATGCTCCCAGGGGCCTGCTGCTGACTGACCCCATAGAAAGAGGCCTCAGAGTTGTATCCTTTTGTCTGATTGTCATACAAATTTAATTATAAAAAGGGCCTACCAAAAGTGATAGTCAGTATAGTAACCTATACAACACATGTGTAAAGAGTAAGTGTATGAGTGTGTTTTTGTTTTTTTTGTGGTTCGAATGGGTTCGACTAAGGTCTGTGGTTAACATAAGGCCAGTACGTTTTAATGTTTTGTTCTAAAACATAAAATAGTATACTTCTCGTGAATTAATCGGCTTTTTAAAGACACATAAAGGCATATTAACAACTGGCTAAATGAGATTTTAGGATGTTGGGGATATTAACTGCCATCACACTGAACACTGAGACTCATTTACTCACTAGGTTGCCTTTACAGCTTCGTTGTATTTAAACTCGTACACTTGCAAACTGTTCTGACACCAGCTAGATCAGGTGCACTAAATCAAACTTCAAGTTGGAAGCCGTGGTGGTGACCTTGAAGTCATGAGACAGTGGTGTAGTTAGTTTATAGCCTAACTATCTTTTTACGTCTGGCGATTGTATTTGGGCTTCAAACATCATAAAAGTGATCATCTGTGGAGATTGTCTGAACAAAGCGCATCTGTGTCATAATCAGTTGTTTGTCACAGAGCTTATTTTCCACAATAATCCAGAAGTCTATGGAAAAATCCCATTGGCTGTTTATTGAGGGAACCAGGGTGATGCTAACTTTTGGGTTGCCGTACAAACATGTCATCCTTACGACACTCTGTGACTTATCTCCACCTTAGCCACAATTAAGAATCAGGCCTGTAGTAAAGTGCCGGCATGTAAACTGTGAAGTTGTATAGGGGTACAATAAAGCTTACTTTTAGCTTGTAAATATTTCCACCTTAATAGCTGGTCAGGGTATTCTTGGACAGTTTAAATTATGCCTAATTTTCCACACCAATTCCAACTAAACTGGTGTCGACAGCCAGGAAACACAATACAGTGTCTCCATAATTTAGGTAATACATTTAAACATACTATATCTGATGCAACATTGTGTATACTAAACAATGAAGATTGCTCTTAATTATATTAGAAAATGTGCATGTAGCATTGCACATTTTCCTGAACTTACTATCCTCTAGGTTGAAATCACCATATTTGAAGACAGAAGTATTGGATCTGGAAGATAAAGAAACTTGGGGTATGCCACTCAGATGCACATTTAGTGAAGAGTCAGCATCACTGGAAACATTCTAGGAGCTTCAATGTGACATTCTTGCTCTTAAAATGATAAATCAGAATTTTGTGATTTTCCCAAACTCAGGCATAATACTTGTCTTTTAGCTGTAGTCAAACTCATCTCTGACCATGTAATTCCATCAATTCATGATTACTGAAAATTACTTACCTGGACATAAATTTTGCCTGAACACTACAAACATAACTGGCTTTAAACCTTGTTTTTATGATTTGTCCATTTTCTCTCAAGTCTTTGTATAGGCTGATAACTCGCATACCATCTGTCTGGCAGAACATATTCAGATGTCTGCTTCATCTGAGGGGATGTATATATTTGATCTGATTATTTTCTGTTATTTATAAGTCTTCTACTGTCTGTTTTTATGTTTTAAAATGTGTTTTCATGTCTTTTTATACATGAAGTGATGTACAGTCCAGGCTGTAGGTATTTGGACAGTTAACTCTTTTCTTCTTCAGGCACTGCGCTTCAGCTCAATTTGAAATAATGTGGTCATCTCTACATTAAAGTGCTAAGTCCCAGATTTAATTTGAATAGATTTACATTAATTGATTTAGAAAGGTGTGTGTGTGTGTGTGAGAGAGAGAGAGCAACAAAAATGCATAAATGACTTGCAGTTGATTGAGAGTTACCACCTGTAATATATCCAACGAGCTGGTAAACTGGAGAGCCCAAGTCTAGAAGGTGACCAGGAAAAGCATTCGCATTGTGAAGAATAGCTCTTTATGACTGCATGTCAAGTCAAGAGTGCTTTCTAGGATGTAGGTGTGCACGTTTTCTCATCAGTGATCAAAAGATGACTTCATGGCCACAACCTGATAGGATTCACCACAAGATGCAGGATGCACATTGGCCTTTTTGTTGATTTTACTGTAGCAACATGACTACAGTGGTACACAGGAGCATTCAGTGGCGCTTGGATCCAGAACATATGGCCACTGCAACCTAAAAGCAGGGCATAGGTTTACATCTTTGAGCAGATGCATATCTACTCTTCCCACTTGAATGGAATATACATTATTTTATTTCAAATTGAATGTGAGAGCCTGGTGTCCTAGTTGATCAAGACTGGCCTTTATGAATAGTGCCATTGTGTTAAGTGTCACTTCTTAATCATGAGTATTTAGACTTGTAAGTCAAATGTGCTTTCACCAAAAATTGTCATAGATATAAAATAGATTGTGGCTAAGTGTTTGGCGTAGTCTTTAAACAGTGATTGTTAGGGATAGTGCTCCACAGTATTAACATGCCAGCTGTAGCCTTTGTCAAGGCAAATTTTTTCTTATCTGTGCATGAATTTGACATTGGGGGCGGGGGGCTGCTGTGTGAAACAAACATTGGAAGTTCTGAACTGGAGACTTCACAGATGGAGCCTGTTTAAATGTAATAGGTCTGTCACTAAATAATAACACGACAGAGGGCATTTTGAGAAGTGTCAGTCTAGTGCAACTGCTTTAAATCTCCCTAACCATATTCAACAGTCCTGCTATGTTTGTCATCAGATTTATTGCCTGTATTGCAAATGATGTCCATCTTTTTATCACCACAAAAACCTTAAACACTCTAAACAGATGTTTACTGTAGTTGGTGTTTGATACAGCTAGCCTACCTTTTAAAAAAATAATGTTCTATTTAAATAAATAGTCTTTTCTTAAAATCTGCAGTGCTCCTTGTTTTGAAAGTGTTTTTTTCACTGTAGTATTACCTCAAGGTAAAGATCAGTCTAACTTGCACCATTCACTGAAATAAGCCTTGGTGGTCACGGATAAAACGAGGCTTTGTGACGCACTCAGTCAAGCAGTAACGTTGAAAATGGTTCGTTGTTTCGAACTATTTCACACAGTCAAAAATGGCGACATCTGCTGGCCAAACTTTTGATAATGCATTTGTATGCGTGAAGCAATCTAAGGATATGATGAAACAGTCAGAATATATAGTAAAATAGAATTTAAAAGTAACCATGAAAGGATGGAGAAGCGCGCTCTCCAACAGGAGGTCACGGGCTTTATCGCCGGGCCGGGACGCGCTTACAAAGGCAGGATCTACAAACTGCTCCAAATTAGTCGGCTCTGTTGCAGGTCTCACAAGGTACATAGACACTCCGCGATGCTTGCTTTCTGTGTAAAACGCTCCAGTCTTAGTTGTACAGGTAGAGCTTCTTTTCTCCGTTAGTTTTGTTTTACAAATTGACAAAACATTTGGCCCCATACAGTTTAAGTCAAAATGGCATTGAATCACTGAACTGCACGTACAACCTTTTGTTACCTTACAATTTACTCTCGAAAGTTTTGCAGGCAATATTGATGACTTGTCTTTTTAGCTATGTTATGTAGAAACAAATATTGTGGTCTATAGTGAAAACGTGAAACATTGCTAAAATACACTAACAGACACTCATGGTGATTTAACATACAGCAGATGTGGGCACTTAATTTTATTGTAATATCCCAAACATAAACTAAATGCTCAGGGTAAGTAAGTGTCGTTTTGTTCCAGTGAACATCTGCGTGAAGTTGGCCCCCCACCCAACGCAAAATAAAGCCAGAATGGTGTCATCCGTTTGTGCTTCGTTTGTGCTGGTTTGTGCTGCAAAAAGTTTCGTTTGTGCTGTTACGGTATTTGAGATATTAAACAATACCTTTAGGGGTCATCCACAGGCCACTCAGCCCCCCAGATAGCTCCAAATTGGACAAAAGTGGTGTCGTTCGTTTGTGCTGCAAAAAGTTTCGTTTGTGCTGTTACGGTATTTGAGATATTAAACAATACCTTTAGGGGTCATCCACAGGCCACTCAGCCCCCCAGATAGCTCCAAATTGGACAAAATTGGTGTCGTTCGTTTGTGCTGGTTTGTGCTGCAAAAACTTTCGTTTGTGCTGTTCCGTTATTTGAGATATTAAACAATATATTTAGGGGTCATCCACAGGTCACTCAGCCCCCCAGATAGCTCCAAATTGGACAAAAGTGGTGTCATTCGTTTGTGCTGGTTTGTGCTGCAAAAAGTTTCGTTTGTGCTGTTGCAGCATTTGAGATATTACAGCTGTGCGAAAGATGGGGGGTCAACTTAAAGATGATGATACAAGTCCAACGTTCACATTCACCCATCCGCAGTGGAGGAAAACAAATGGTCACGTGGTTTTCGGCATGGTGAAGTCAAGGCATCAAAATATCTTCCCGCGATACTTCTGTGTTAAGAGGTCCGTACTACTGTATATTCGTTTTTGGCAATGTATGCAGTAGTGTTCTTCGAGCATAACATCACTAGCTGCTTAATAGACAACAGCGGAAAGCCCGTTTAAATTTTTGGAAATATTAGCTAAAGGTAACGTCTGGTAGACTGGCAGTTGCCACACGTAAGCTACGTTCACTAAACTGCTAAGCTAGCTCAATTTTTAACGCTTGGTTGAAGGAACGAAACGACCCTAGCTAGCTAAGCTTTTTGCTCTAACAGCTAACGTCACTTACCGTTAGCTTTAATGTTAGTTAACATAATGCTCAATATCGTTAATTTGGCTGGCGTTAACCTTTCTAACCCTAATTACTAGGTAACGTTACACGCCATAGTAATTTTTGGCATACAACAAACTGATTCTAACGTTTTAAGATAACTTGTTGACTGTGTCAGTACTAATTTTACTTCACACACTGTCAACAAGACCCGTTCTACTCCGTCAACCCTGGCGTTTCCTTGTTTCGATGGGATTTATTTACCAAAGCAAGAAAATACATTCTTGCATCATGTCATGGATGAACTGGAAACATACCAAAAGAAGAGCAACCGCAAGAGGTACTGTAACGTTACGACCATGCAGAAAACAGTAGAGTTGGTCAGTTCAACATTTGTATTGTTTAGCCCTGTGGCCAGTGCTGTGTTTTGTTCTTAAGAACCCGTTCACCCAGTCCCATTTTAAATCGCACCATCTTCATGAAGTCGTACAAACATGTGACTATCTGGGGACTTGGTTGGACAATTTAATTAATTAAAGAATACACTTGACATTAAAGCCTCAATGTCTTTTGTGTCCCTGTCCAGTGTGCTCCTGTTCCCTCCACTACCCAGCAGACTGCGATACTTGATTCACAAAGCCACAGAGGACCTGCCAGAGTTCACTACATTCTCAGTAGGAGAGAATGGGCATCGTAGGGTGGTGGTCTGCCATTCTGAACTCAGGTACAGAACAAAATGATATGCACAGCGTTTGCCGAACGTAAAGTGAAGTGTTTATGTATTTAGAAACTGATATTTTTAAACAAGTTTGATCAGATTGAATGTCAGGGTTTTAACACAAATGTGGGTTTTCTTTTTGTTTGTTTGTTTTTTGTAGGAATGAGAGAGAAGACGACAGTAGCCTAGAGAAAAACAGCTTGTGTGAAGATCCTGTAAGAAGTAGGGAGCCCGGTTCCTCGGTCCAGCAGCAAAGCCGAAGACCAAAAAGACCGGACAAACCCCTTTTCACACCTCGAGCTGTTCGTGAGAGGATGTCCTTACAAAACCCACAAGGACCCACAGCATACAAAGAGCTGTCAAATTTAGCTTCTAGTAGCTGTACTTGCCCCAGAGGTTCATCTGACTCTTGTTTCTCTCATGAAACTACCAAATTCACAAGCTCCTCATCCACATCCAGCCAGGAATCTGTCCCCAGTGTAGCGAGCGGTATTCTCAACCATATTGCAGAGAGTTCAGTATGTCCTCCCGAGGAGGAGTTGGAGCTGAGGCTGCATGATGCTGAGACCTTGGTTTGGGACCAGGCTTTGTCTTCTTTTGCTGACATGACTCTGGCGGACTATGAGAAGGACAAGGAAAACCTGGCCAGTGGCCCATATTGCACCCAGACAGAAGACAATAGCACAGATCTGGATGTTGTAAGTGAGGTGAGTAAGCATATAATTAATTTTGATAGTGTTATTGTTTTTCTATTTCTTTATTTTTGTACAGATTCTCACCAATATACAGATTATTATTGTCTTCTATCACTAGTGTTTTTATTGCTCAGTACCTAGTGTTTTTAGATTAAAATATTACATTAACCTCTTTCATGTAGAGGCCACATTAGCACTATAAATTGTAACCAGTTATTTTGTACATGTCCTGTCAGATTAAGGTGCATCTGAAAGACACAGTGTCTTTTTCCATTGAACACGTCCACAATGACTTCTCTATTTATGAGAATGTGTGCATCAACCCTGATGAGTTTCGTCACGTCATTGAAATCTATGACTTCCCATCTATGCTTAAAACAGATGACATCCTGGATGCTTTCACAGAGTACAGGTACGAGCACAGTTTTTACATCTCGGCTTGTCTACACAACTGTTGCATCTTAGTCCCATTTAGTCAGTCTTTAGGAAGAGAAACTTGTTTTTCTATTGTGTTCAACTTAACAACTTATTAACAGCTTAACAGTATTTGATCCAGCCAAAACTGTATAATTGACATTTACTGAAACTGCTTACTTGTATTGTCTTAGTGATGGAGGAATGAAGATCAAGTGGGTGGACAACACACACGCCCTGGGGGTTTTCTCCAGTGAGTCAGCAGGTATGAGCATACTCATGTGGGCTGGAGGATTCCAAATAGTGTACGACTGAAAATGTACTAACATATCGCTGTTTACTATGTCATTTGAAGCACTCCATGCCCTCTCCATCTGCCACCCACTGTTGAAGGTACGGCCATTGGCAAAAGGGAGTAAAAAATCCAAAGGCAAGGCTATGAGACGAGCAGGTAGGCGAATCACTTATTTGAGACTTGAGGCTGCTTGGAAAATAGATATCTCCAAAATCACAGTGACGTTATCTTGGCTAGTAATACAATAAAAAAATGTAGTTAATATCTAGTAGCTCTTCAGTGGCATATAATCTTTAATCTGGGAATAGATTTTAATATTGGATAATCAGGTGGCTGTTTGTGCTGTCCTCCAGAGTTTATCCAGCCAGTGAAAGAACGTCCCAGGACAGACTGTGCTGCTGCCAGGCGGATGGTGACCAGAGCATTGGGGCTGCAAGGACGTGGACAAGTGCAGCGATACTAAGGAGAACTGCTTTTACACTACTGGCACATACAGGTGAGCAGACTAACAAAGTTCTCAGGTTTTGAACAGGTATAGTGATTACTGAGGAGGCAGTGGAAATTAATTCTTTTTTTGACCTGAAAGTGTGCCACTGTGGCTCTGGTTTTCTTGTAGACAGGAAATAACTGGACATGCTTTAAGACTGGGCCAGCATGTTAGGGTTCTTGTCACATTTGCCTGAGTAACAGTGTTATGTATAGTTCTAACCACCATGGTGGTCTGATTGCTAGTGATGAGAACATCAACACAAAACCATATAAATTGGTATCTGCATTCATTGTTTTTATTTCAATCTATGTAATGCTTTCCATATTCTTTCATGCATATCAGTAAAACAGGCAGTAACTAACAAGCACCCTTATAAAATGGTCTTTGTAATATGCTACATCAAAAATTCTTTTTTTACAAAACAGTCTTTCACATACATTTTTGGCTTTTACAGTACATCCATAATATTATAGTCCCTGATTGATGGTAATTTAACAGCACTCATTCAGAATTAAGCTGAGGGGAAAGGCAAATCATGAAGAAACGTGTGTATGCTATTGCAACTAAAGTAATGAATAAATAAAACATTTTCAAAAGTGAGTTCAAATATGTAGAACACACAACCCTGGAGAAAAAAAAAGTCCATCTCAGCTTAATTCTGACTTTAGTTTAAAACTGAAAATCTTTAGTGTGAGAATTACTGCAGGAAACACATCCAAGCAACTGTTGGCATAAATAATGCACATCTACTATATTCGCACCTGAGTAGCTCTGACAGTGCAAAAATGAATCCGACTTTGAATTGCAGTTTCGAGTTGCCATAGATTGTAGCATGTTGCTTTGCAGTAATTGTCAAAACACAAAACACAAACTGCAATTGATTTCATTATCTTGTTAGTCTTATCTGATACTGTAGACGCAAGTGTGATTTATACATTGACTCTTCGGGAAAACATAACAGTGCAAGATTCAGACAATTTGTAGCACCAGATTTAAGTAGTAGAATATTTTAATCCATCCCAAGCGAACTCATCATGAGGGTAATGGTCTCATCTATGGGTTTTGGTTGAAGGCTTTCCCCAGACACTTGAAATGCTGTCTGAGAACGCAAACTGTCTAATACAACAAATTAATGTATTTGGCTGCAATCCTGCCTGACATCTCTCCCCGTAGGTGCCCGGTCAAAACCTAATTTTACTGACAAAGGCAAGAGACAATAAGATTAAAAAAAAAAAAAATCCTTGTACAGCTAAATGTGGCTTATAAATTTTGTAAGCAAGCAGTTTTATCACAGAGTCATCATCCATTGTACCAGGTGAATCCTGAGCTCAACAACAATCCAGCACTGCTCCAAGGAAGGCAAAAGAGTACAGCTCCCTCTAGTGGTTGTCAAATATGTGTTTCCCTGATGTCTGTCAGTGTTGTCCATCCCAGGGTCTACCTGTGTGAAAGCTGGTTGGTCAGCAGTCCAGGGAACATTTCCTCTGCTTCTGAACTCATTGAGCCACCTATGAAATAAGACAGGGAGTGTCTCAGCAAGAGATGAGCAGTATTCAAAATAAAACAAAACTAATCCAATGTTGAAGCTTCTGGTCAAAGTCAAATCTAAACTTATTAATATACCAGTGTTTTAGATGTGATAAAATGACACCATCAAAACACCGATGTCACAACTAGAGAAACATTTCATTTGTGATTGATACGTGACAGTGGAGTGTCCTCATAATTAGGTTATTCAACTTTTGTCTAACATTTGGAAACGTTTTACTTTGTACAATGTTATGATCTGACGGTCTGTTTTCCACAGAACAGTCCATCAGAAGTCTGCCTCCATTCACTGAAGAAGCCACAATGGCCACAAGTCTCTGGTCATCAACTGCAGCAGGCCCATGTTGTAAAGAGGGAAACTTACAGAGCTGACTGTCCCATGTCACCAACACTGGCCCTGCTGAAGTGTCCTCAAGTATGACACTGAATCACCACCAGCGTCAGCCGTTGTTCTGTAGCTCAACCTGTCATTGTGTTGTTCCTGTTGTCACTAATAAGGCATTGACATAAGTCTAATGTAGACTGTGGGTACATCCCATATCTGTTATAGGTTCGTTCCTATGTCCAGGACATAACCTGGACTTGACTGCATGCTACCTGGAAACTTAAAGTACATTTCAAGGTTGCTTAATTTCCAGTCAGGAGGTGAATCCCAATTCCACTAATTGCATCTATGTTTCCCCTCACTTGTCTTCTTCCTTGTGCACTCGTGTATCCCTGGTTTTAGCTCCTCTAGGCAGCCTACTTGCTCCTTAAAGCAGAAACGAGAGCTTTTGGACATCCTTCATCATGGTGGACCGGAACAACTTTGAGTCAAGTGAGGACAGAGGAACAATAAACTAAGGGAATTGGGATTCACCTAGGGTGATGCTAGATTGGTTGTACAAGCCTGTACATAGTAATTATTTATTAGCTTGTTGTCAAATTCCTGCACAGATTTTCAGGATCTGGTTCTATTCCACTGTGTGCTGTAGTTACCGACAGATTTACATGCAGATTTTTAAATGGAGTGCACAACTCCCAACAGTTAAAAGTAATGTACTGTCAATCCATTAACTGAAGCAATTCTGTTTGGGGGAAAAAACATTTTGGTTAAGTTCTTAGACAAACAAACCTGGGTTATTTTGAGAGTTCAAGTTGTTTTTCTCTGTCGATTTAATAAGTTCTTGATTAAAGTTTAACTCCAATCTTCTGTAACAGGTTGAATTTGTATGTCATTTTAAATTTGAATTTTACTTTTCTGAAAGTGGTATTAATGCAGCCCGAGTTTCTACATTTTGTTTAACATACAGAATTAGAATTACCAAGTAATGGCCTTACCTGTACGGCAGTTGTATGTCCATATCCGCTGTCCATCATACCGGCAGCGGCACTTCATAATATTGTTTGTGTAATCTGATTCTGCAACTTCATAGTTGGGGTTTATCACAACCTGCACGAAGAACAAAAACTAACATTTCAAATAAAGTGTTTCTCAATACAATAACTCGTTTTTTACTAACTACTAAGGACCAAATAATACAGGTTTAGTGATTGGCAGCAGACTAAGAGGGTGACCTAAAGGACTGATGCTCTTAAAGTTTAATTGTAACTGCTGCTTCTGAAAGATGATTGTTTTTCTTTGAGTGAGGCTGGAGTTTGTTTCACAATGTAAAGACTGTAAATGTAGTTTCTTAAGCAGCTACAGTGCCCACCAGCAACCACTGCTCCCTGGTCTTTAAGGCTATATAATGGTATACCTGGGCTGAACGCCAAACACAAATATGACGTAGAATGAGTTGTAAGTGTAGGACTACACCAACTGGATGTGTGTCGTATCCACTATGGCTAAGACTAACCCGCAAGATGTAGTCACCGGGCTTCACATCTGTGATGTCAATCCACTGACAGTCAATGTCATGTCTGTAGGTATCCCAGCAACCCACTGTGATGCCCTGTGCTCCAAAGTTTACACATTCATATGTCTTCTGGATACCTGTTGGCATTTGGAGCAGTTTAGTGTTTGTATTAAAACATTGAGATGATTTTGTTTTCATCAAATCAAAGATCAAAATCATTCAGCTACACAGTCTTATTATCAACCATTCAAATTTTGATTTTAATTTTATCATAGTGTTGCTGCATTATATTCTTAGGAAAGAAAATCTTGTTAAGCCAGAACTTTATAGACTAATTCTGCGCAAAGCCACAGTATAAAATGAAAGTGGACAGGCAGGTGGCTCTATTTACCTTCATCACAGTGGGTGTCCTCCAGACAGAAGCTGGCTTTGTGTCCCTCTGCCACTTTGGTGCCATTCAGGCTCAGCAGGTCATAGTGTGTGAAAACCTCCATACTGTGGTAATGCCTAGAAAAGAAAAAGGCAAAAATCAGTTTTGGGGAAGTTACTTTGGAGGAATAGTTTTGCAAGCTATTATAGCACCTGGGCAGTCTCACTGTCCTTATGCAATAGGCAGCCCGACACTGAAAATGTCCTTGCCAATCCTGAAAACCCACTCACATGCAGCATTTTAAAAATATTCTTTTTGGGCTTTTTATTTGTAGTTTCAAGAGTTACTTGAATCACTATGCAAATATGAATGTACTATAGTTGAACTACCAACAAATGTAGTGAAACTATTTTATTTACATGTAGTTCACTATTCCCCAACACAGAAAATAATAAATGTATGTTGAAACTGCCCATATATGCTTACTTTTAGTTACCCCACAGCAGCACAACACAAA